>NC_135539.1:53957729-54269881 GCF_045843805.1 Urocitellus parryii
GAGGGACACAGTGTGACTTTGGGCTATAGTGTTAAGAAATAGCTGGGGCCGGGGGAAGTGGGCAGTGGCAGCAGGGAGCACAGTTGAAGGGCTACTGACCAAACTGGGAAGAGAACAGGCTGGGGGCTTGGACTAAAATATTCCTACTTGCTGTATTAGGGGTTCTCCATTCCCCCTCTTCCAGTTAATATAGAGGGTTGTCCATTGTCATTTCCTGGCCCACATTTCTGATCTTTGTTGGATAATGTTGGTCATTAGCAGTCACTATGTCAGCAAGGTGGAGAGTAAAACATCCTAGGATTATAGACAGTGGTTGAAAACAGACCAAATGAGTTTTGCTTTTGTACATTGACAAAGCAAATATATGGTATAAGGAAAAAACAACAGTCAAGAATTATTCTAAGGTTTAACCAACTGAATAAGCAAGTCTGCTATTATCTGAGGCAGGAAAGATGAAAGAGAAAAATCTCAGGGACTATCCAGGACTGAGGTGGGTGTGCATAATGTTTCAGCTATCCGGTCAACATTCATGAGAATGTCAAGAAGATGACTAGTTTCAGAGATCCAGAGCTTGAAGAAGATACACAGGCAGGAGATGAGAACGTGGGAGTCATCTGCCTATAGACTGTATTTAGAGCCCTAAGGTTCTGTTTCTGAGCATATCAAAATTGTGCTATTGAGCAAAGAAGAGGAGGAGGGAACCAAAGATTGAGCAGAACATGAAACAGGATTACTCAGGAAGACCCAAATGGAGTGGGCAGGGAAGGAAAGGAATCCCCAGCAGAGGTATCCCAGGGAAGAAGAATGATCAACATAAGGAGCACATCTGTCAATGAAAGGAGGGGGAAGGACAGACACAGATTTGCCAATGCAGAGGCCATCAGAGACCTGGACAGGAGCAGGCTTTGTGGAGCAGAGACAGGATGAAGGACTCACTGAAGGGAGTTCAAGAGTGAATAAGAAAATAGAGCAAACAGAAAGGCACCCAAGGGTGTGCTGCGAAATGGAGGAGAGAAAATGAGATCATAATTGGAAGGGGAATTTTTTTTTCTCTACAAGGGGGAAAATAATGGTGGGGTGTAGGATGCTGTGGTTGATCCAGTGGCAAAGAGCAATCACTGATGATGAAGGAGAGTGAAGAAGGGATTGCTGAGGTAGAAACAAGGAAGAGGATCAGCAGGGCTTTCCGGGGCCTAGCGTTAGCTCAGAACATGGATTAAAAATAAAACAAAATACAAGAGGAAAGGTCAACAGCAGACACGGTTATGTCACTGTGATCTGAAATTTAATCTGATTTTACTCTCTTGTTTCTAAATTGGCTATTATTAAACATAGGTCAGAAGAAAACCACCCAACATTCAATTATGTCAGAGGTCACTCCCCCAGGGAATTCTGAAAAAGACTGAAAGGGTAAAATGATTACCTTTATATAATAATTTGTGGCTTGCTAAAAATATATTTTGGAATAATGTGTATTTGATCCATCATATTTAATGTAAAAAAGAGAGGGCCTCTAATGGTAACAAATAAAAACATTTAGAAAGAGTATCTCCATTATATGTCATGGTGAATGTCACTAGCTAAGCCTGTCTTCTAGTACATTTTTCAACGGTGTGATAGTATTTATTTACCCTATGTTATTAGAAACTGAATAGTCACTAGCCTTCAATTTTCACATCAATTGCAGGGAAATAAAAAAAGATTCCATTTCTACACAATCTGGAATTGAAATTGACTTAGCATCTCGGAACTGTCAAAAATTTCTTTTACGAAAAGGTTTGCTTTACAGAGACTATAAAGCAAGTGTCATCCTTGACACTTGCCTTCTATATTCACGCCACAGGCCTGAGGAAAAGAAACGTTAAAGAACGTCAGGAAAGGTCTTAGAAAGGCGCAGCCGTCATGCTCTGTGCATCCTCTGGCGTCCTTTGCAGTCAGTTTCCGTGCTCTAGATGTCAGGGGGTCTCTATTTAAAAGTGCTAACAAGGAAGAGCATACTTGAAAATATGATATCAGCTATCCCAGAACTTGTCTTTGCTATCAGGTCAGTCTGACACTTATTTTCCAGTGTTAGAAAAAAGGGTGTGTGTGTGTGTGGTGGGGGGGGACCTCCGTTTCGATTCAAATCAAAAGATGCATACATTAAGCCCTTGGGATTTACAAATTCAAAACATAGTCCAAGGAAACCTCCCAGGATGGGCATTTATCAAACAGAGCTATGCTTTGTCCAGGTAACAAATAAGAAGACAAATGAAATTATGCAAAATTTACTTAGAGTTCTTTCTTCATTACAAAGTACTGCCCTTTGGTTTCATTTAGAGAGGCAGAGTCTTCTATATGCTTATTTTAACTGCATTCCTGATATCCCCAGCAGATTGCATAGGATGCCATTCAATCTTACCAATGTGAAACTGGCCACATTAACCTACATGGAAATTAAATCCAAGTCATAAAGAACTCCAGGTCCTGATATTTCTGACATGAGCAAATGAGCAGATTCATGTGTATCTCCTTTGAATACAGGTGAGGTGAGGATTTTCCCCACCATGGAGTGGGATGAGGGTGGGACTGCAAACCACGGCCCAGTCTGAACCGAGTTAAATCCTTCTCACACACACTCAGCCCAATTCCATAAGACCCCTTATTAAATGGTTTTCTTTTTCACATTTATTTTTAATTAGGATGCTAACATTCTCAGGAAACAGAGCTAACTAGAAAGTCTTTGAAATCCCAAGGGGCCACGAATAATGGAGGGATTGTGAGTTACGGCTTCTTCCAAGGCAGGGAACTTTCTCCCACAGTAAGGGTAGTCTAAACTCCACCTACAGTAACTAGCCTTTGGATGTGAAATTGAAACACTTGGTCAGGCAGACTCTTTCCAGAAATATCCATAAAAGAGGGTGCACTTCATGACTTACAGTCTCAGCAGACCTTGGGATTACTATTTGCCAAAGTAGCTCTACTTTTATGCACTGGCAGAAGTTGCTGGTTCAGCCATCCCAGAACAAAGAGATTTATTTTCTCAACCCCTTGTTTTTTGTCTAAACTTTATAATGCATAGAGGGAATAAATTTGGTCAAAAAAGATGCCTTTAGACTGGACCATTTGGTCACTGATCTGTGTTCTCTTGCCTTTCAACCTGGATGGGTGACCTCTGCAACCCACATATCTCATTGCCTCTATTCTCTGCCTGTCTGTGTTCCCAAGCCACCATGTTACACAGGAAACCAAACCAGTGGTGATACTTTGAATAATCTTGAAAGCACTGGTTCTGACATCCAAATGGTGTATGCTGATGATTTCTGAATACGCCAGCAGCCAGGACTATGGTTTTCCACTAAGATATGATTTTAAGGGGCTGACTTAAAATACATAGGAAAAAAACTTGTCTCTGCCTTTTGAAGCAGTCATTTAAACCCCCAAGCTTGAAATCATGATAAAAAAGTTCCAAATTGATTAATATGGAAATTACCAAACCATCAAAACTGCTGATGTCGTAAACAAAATTCGTCAACAAAATTCATTGAAAGTAAATTTATTGTTTGTTTAAAAAAAAAACAACTGTGTAACACGTGCTGCTCATGACATTTTTGAATCTGGTTTGTTGTTCATCTCTTCTCAGGCTTCAGTTTGGCAAGGCTAAACGAGAAACACGGTACAGACACAGTTAGTAAGCACGAGTAAGGAAGCAAAAATAACACGTGTTTGCTATTCTCTCAAACCTGAGATGTGCCACCCAAATAGTAGTGAAGTTATAATACCTGAGCATGTTCCTTATATTCTGAAAATGATTACATCTTTAAAAGAGGTATATCTGATTTCAACCAAATGAGGTTTCAGACCAAGTTATCTATTTCCTCTTACAGAACTTAATAAAACAATGTGGCAGGGGCCAGGGGAATTATTTTGAATGTGTAACTGGAAGATTCTGTTTTAATGGTAATATTGCAACATTACTCTTGCTTTAGCTTCCCCCAGAAATCAGTTCTTAACTACTACATACAGACTACAGCAAGGAATAAAGCTGTAACATAGACAGGTTACTTCTAAGAACCTTCAGTTTCAGGGTACATGCAATTCTCTGACATTCAAATGATAATAGTTCCAATTTTATACCAAAGCAGTTTCAAATTGCACTTACTCCAAAGCTTTAAAAAAAAAAGCTCATAATTTTTAAAAAGTCTTAATATCTGAGAAGGCAGGATTTTATGATCATGTTGATCATTTCTATTTGGCGATGGAAACTAAGACCAAAACATGTGCTTAAAAATGCTCTAGCTTTCCTTTAAAAATGTACATTTAAATCATTATACCTATCTCCCTCATCTAAAATAAATATTGAGTTACCTCTTCACAGACAACCTCATACAATAGCAGAATTCTCAGAAATATTTTATAGTATGAAATTTGAATAGCCACACATCTGAGCCTCAAATATGTACAAAGACTCAAAATTCCAGACCTTCCCCTGCTCTACGGTTCACATGCAGACTGGTTGCATTCACAAGTTATGTTTACCCGTTTGTAAGCACACTCAGGTTTCTTAGATACAAAGCCAGTTTAATTAAGGCAATGGGAGTTCCTTGTGTGCCAAAGAAGATGCAATATGTACAAGGATAAATTAATACAAACATGCGTCCCTTTGCATTTGTTATTTGATTCCTTATATATTTAAATTTGTGATTTAAAACTTGCATTAAGGCAGCTTTTGCCCTTCATATACTCCATAATTTATACACAGAAGAAGGATTCATAGGAGTCACAACATTCTTTCCTAGAGCTATTTATCAATAATTAAGTTATTTTTGTGACTACCATTCAGTGTGTGAAATAGAAAACCATGCCATCTGTATATGCCAATGACTAAAAATACCTCCTCAATGGACCATTAACTTCCTTTAGTAAGTTTTTTAAAATATTGTCTTTCTGTTTGGCCCTCATTGTATTTAACAAAAAATGTCAGATAACCTGCAGAAGTAGGAACAGGGTGAGTGTGTGTGTGTGTGTGTGTGTGTGTACATGTGCATGCATGCATCTGTGTGTACATGCACATGATGAGAGAAACAGGATGGACAGTGGAGGAGTGAGCCTGGTTTTGAAGGAAAACATGACTTTGTCAAGCCGACTAAAAAGAAAAGGCTTATACACTGACACATTTATCTAGAAAGCTAGACTCCCAAAATCTAAAGCACCTAACACTTTTCTTTTTGTTATGTGAGCCACAAAAGAAAAACAATAATCACAGACACACCACTGCCTAGTCCCTGCCCAGCCCATCATAGCAGCACCTCTTATGAACTATAGAAAGAAACGTTCATGCATATACACATTTTGATTGAGCTATTTCAAAGCACCACTGTAAGAAAATCACATCCTATTCTCCTCAAAAGAACAAAGAGAAAGGAAGAAACTAATTTTAAAATTTTACTATCTTCGACTATGTTGTTTTAAAAAGAACAAAACATAAAAAGAATCAACTAGAGGGGTGGTCTCAAATAATCAGATCCAGGTATGAAAGACTGTTTAAAAATGTTTTTAACAATCTAACAACACTTAAATAGTAATGACATATAATAATGCTAGGAAGCCAGAACTGCAAGCCAACAAAAAAAGAAAGAAAAAAACTTCTTTTATGTTTAATAGATAATGCTCAATTCATTTTCAAGGAGCATAGTTTGGCAAACTTTAGTCCTACAGGGCTGAGGCTTGTGATCAGATAGAATGCAGTCACAAGCAAGGGTTCTAGACAAGACACTGGGACTCTGCTCAGTTCTTCCATTCCCCACCATGTGGCAGCATGCTGTTCTCCTGAGAGATCTAAGTTCTGTTTCCTAGAATTCATAGACTTCCCTGGTGTAAATCCTTTCTCCATGCTGATTTTAAGCTACCAGTATGTCATCACTGGACACAGTGCTGGGAAGAGCAGGACAGTAATCACCAGTGTGCAGTATTAACATATGCCCATACAGCAGGTGTAGATCATCTCAGAAGCTGGGATCATAGTATGGTAAAAGTAATTAGGAAATGATGAATTTTGAATATTAATTATTTCTGATTTTTATACGATCTACTTAATTTTAAATAAGGGTTAGGCTTAACAATGATTTGCAAAATTTATAAAAACTGCTCCCATAAATAAATGTGGGCTGACTTTAGCAAACCACTGATTCCAAGTATCCAGAGAAGTTTAGATATCTATGATTTTCTTACCAGCCATTGTTAAATACTGGAAAAATATTAGCCTCATGCATACTAGGCAAGCACTCTACCTCTGAGCCACAACCCCAGCCCAAGAGTAAACAGGTTTTTGAAGTTATAAATGGGTCAATTTTTTTTTTTTTTACTACAAGGCTGGCTTTCTTTACAGATTATAGGTAAAGTTTATGGATTTAGACCTAGAGAAAATATCATATAATGTTCTGCTGGCCATTTAAGAAAAAGAGGGTCAGGAAGTGTTCACCGTCCCTTTAAAACAATATACATTTTGCCCACAGCCTACTCCTCTGGCCCCAAATTGTAAGTCTACCATTGAAGTTGCAAATTGCAGACAAAGATGATTTATAATTAATGTAATCCCAAAAGACTGGAAGTTTGTTTACCCATTACATTATATCAAGTCCAGATAAATGTTGGTTGATGAATGAAAACTAACAAGCCATTAGTTTTCAATATGCCTTCAAGAGAGCCCTGGAAATGTGACTATGCTGCATTCTTACAGGAGGTTCCCTTCCATCTATTATTCTCTAATTTAAAGAAGACAGTAGCACAAATTCCTTAAATTTTAATTAATGGACAGCAGCCTTATGTCTGTGCATTGTATAGGTGCTAGTTTCTGAGCTGTCAGATTGCATATGTGGAAAGAAAAGCCCCCTGGCTAACACAGGAGCTGAAACAAAGTGGCAGTAAGAGCTATTTCATTCTGTAAATATTTTTGGACATGGAATATAATGAAGAAAGATGATTTGACTGAAAATGGATTTGGAAGGAGCAGTATATAAACAAGAAAAAGTCTAATGAAGAACGATGAAGATACCACTGCTCTGAATCTTCGGGGAGAGAAATGAATCCTATTTTAAACTAAAGATAATACTGTGAACAGGCTAGATTTTTGTTTAATGTGAATCTATAGTTTCCTTCTTCCATGCACTTGACTTAAATACATCTACAGAACACAACTGCTGTGTTGCCTAACCTTCCAGCTGAGCCCTGATTCCTCAACTTTCCAGACCTGACCTATCTATAACACCCTGAGTTATTGAGGTCAACCTAAGGATCGTAAATCAGAGAATTCCATGAAAATAAAAACTCTTGTTCACATTTTGCAATTAAAAACAAGTTAAAAGAATGTAGGATATCTACTTTTTGAAAAGTCAAGAGGCTGTGTTGTATGTTTTCAATTTTAAACCATCATCTTGATATGTTTAGGGCTTCAATTTATGGAACAATCGAGCAATCTTTATATTTAACATTAAATGCCTGAATATTATAAATCACCTTAGATGAACATTTATGGGGGAGTTTCAGTGAAACTTCTGAACAACTTGTCACTTTTATTGTATAGCAATGATTTGTAAAAAATGATATGCTAAGTAATCCTAGAGTATAATTTAGGGACACAAAAACAACTGTCAAGAAACAGGCAGAAACTACATTTAATGAAATCTTTACAGACTAAAGTAATAAGTATTAAATTAATCAACACAGCTTAATTGAAGCTCTATCTGTAACGTTTTTTTATTACACTTGTTATTAATGAACCTTTAAATGCTACCACTAACTTGAGCTCTGTGTTAAATTTAAATAATGAACCATTGTTCCCACACACAAAAAAAGAACAAACACTGCTTTAATAGCCCTTTGTTTCAATGGGCCTCTTCCTCTTGTACAGAGTGAAGACATAGAGGACTCCCTCTTTCTTCTCCAGGGTTATTTACATGGTTGGCAAGATATCAATGTTGAAGGCTGCTGAAATAACTAAAGCAAAATCCTTAAAAAAAATAGAAATGCAGCAGCTAAGACTGGAAATGATAAAAGAATTTCGGTTGACTTCAAAGATACTGTTTTCAAATCTGTGCTTCTTGTGTTTTTTATTTAAACCTGACAGTCATATACAGTCATGTGACACCTAACATTTTGGTAAACCACGGACCACACATAACAGCATATACCACATAGCCGAGCATGCGGTAGGCTATACCACATAAGTTCCAAGATGTTTGCACAATGATGAAACCACCACTTCTCAGAAGGTATCCTTACTGTTAAGTGGCACATGACTGTATATCTAAGGGTGCTCTGGTTGATGGTGGCAAAGACTTACCTGAACATGTCTCCCAAACCCTTCAGCATTCCCTTCTTGGCTTTCATTTTATCCTTTTCCTTTTCTCTATCTTTTTTCTTCTCTTTTCCAGTTTTATCCTTTTTCCTATCAGTCTTGTCCCCTTTTTCTTGGTTCCCATTCATTTGTCTCTCCAGAGAGTGCGAAGGCTGATCACTGGCTGTGGAAACTGATTCTCTCCCTGATCGTGAACTTTCTTCTGTGTCTTCTTCCACTGGACAGAAAAATAAAATAAAGATAAGGAATATGGTGAATACAGCCACAAAAATAAGTAGGCAAAAATGTTTGAGAACTTTACTTTCCCACATTTTCTACAGCAAAATGGTTTCGGCCCTCAGCTTAGATTGCAACACTATTTAATGTTGAGTAGAATTAGAAGGAAATATGGATTAGTCCCATGCACACATGTCTGTTACATATAGAGGACGCACCAATAGCAAGACAGAAACAGCTTCCTGGCTAGATAGCTAGATGGTTCTATATGCACAGTAACACCCTGGTTGCTACACAGCATGTAGCAGGGGAGGATTTCAACCCTCCTTATACAGCACAGACCTCTCAGGGTCTTTGCACTAATAGTGGAAAGAAAGAAAGAAAGAGAGAAAGAGAGAAAGAGAGAAAGAAAGAGAGAAAGAAAGAAAGAAAGAAAGGAAGGAAGGAAGGAAGGAAGGAAGGAAGGAAGGAAGGAAGGAAGGAAGAGAGAGAGAGAGAGAGAGAGAGAGAGAGAGAGAGAGAGAGAAAGAGAGAGAGAAAGAGAGAAAGAGAGAGAGAAAGAAAGAGAGAGAGAGAGAAAGAGAGAGAGAAAGAGAAAGAGAGAAAGAGAGAGAGAGAAAGAAAGAAAGAAAGAAAGAAAGAAAGAAAGAAAGAAAGAAAGAAAGAAAGAAAGGAAAGAAAGGAAAGAAAGGAAAGAAAGGAAAGAAAGTTTCCTTCCCCAAGTGCTTCCTTTCTTCTCAATTAAAGCAGTGTAGACACATCCTGGTCCTTCATTAATTTGGAAAAGCACACTATTGTTAGCACTGGATTTCTTTCCTCAGGCTTCCAAACAGTTCCATTTATGATTTCTGGACACCAAGGAGTGAATTTTTTGGTTCATAACAACCACAGATCCTCAAGGCCTCTGTAACATTTCTTTATATTGTTATTGCTAACATCATTAGTAAATGCTACTATATGTACTACAGGTTCTAATTCTCAATAATTTTGCATGGTTATCTGCATAAGGGCAGCTAAAAAGAAGGGGATGAAGCCATGAAAATCAATAAATCAATATCCCTCACTTCTTCATATTTTGCAGATAAAAGCTATAGTGATAACAATGTTCTTCTCTTTAGCCCATATTTTAAACATTTGAAACAAGGGCAGTTCAAACTTTTTACATTTGAAAAAAGTGGCAAATAACTGAAGTAGGTTCCTACCTACTGAAAGAACTTTAAGAATTTCTCTACCAATATGATTTGGGAAATGATATTGCCCAAATCATATTGTTATATTGTGTATATGTATGAGTATGTATGAATGAATATCACCATTATATATATATATATATATATATATATATATATATATATAATTATAATGCACCCATACAAGTATAAAATATGTGAAAAGCATAGATGCATATAGTAACAGTCATTCTCAGCAATCTTTTCTGAGATTGGCTGCCTAAGATTATTTTCTAAATACATTCAGAACTATGGCATCTTCATTACTTCTTGAATTCCAAGGTCATTTTTTTGCAGCATCAACAAATAAAGCACAACTCACTTTGAGTTTCTAATAACACAGAATTAAATAGGACAGTGAGGACTTTATCTCAAACTTTTGCAAGGACCTAACCTTAATATCTCATCAAGTGAAATTTGGTCTTGCCTTTCAACCAACCAAGGAGCACTTGAATTACCAAAACAAAGTATTAAGGGAATTGAACTAGCTAACATAGATCCAATATTTTTGTTTTCTGTTATTAAATCCTCACAAATCTAAGATTATCAGCTGATAGCACAGTCATGGCCAAGCAGTATAGTTTTGTTTTTTTTAAAAAGATGTGAGCTACTTTAGAATAACATAAAAAACAAAGGTGTACTATTCTTTTGCTTGACACATTTGGTTAAAAACATGAGCCAACATATTTTCTATCCCAGCAGGTCATGCCCTGTGTACAGCCAAAGAGTAAAAACATCACTGTGTCTAAATCTGGAAGGTTCTTTGGAGGTCATTTAAACCAACCTCTTTCATTTGGCAGCAGCACCTTCACAGTCTGGGACTACTGTATCTACTATGATATCACTGTACATTTGTACAGTGCAAGACCTTCATGCATTTCTTAGATCAACTCTGTGTGTGCCTGCTCAATTCCATGCTTCATACAGCATGTATTTGGGTGATCTATCATCCAGTCACTACACAGTCTGCCCAAAAGATAACTCCAGGAGTCAGCACTGCATTTCAAAAACCTGTTGCCAATCCCATGTGGACATTTAATGCTGTGACTTGTGGCTCTATTGACGAACTTATTCAGGAAGCTAGATCTAATGAGCACAGGACTATAGGCCAGCTATCTAACCCATATTGATGACTTTGGTCTTCCCTTATACTGGGGGATCTAATATGAGTCACCCTCCTCCAAAGGGCATGATGGCTGTTGGAAAATTTGCTTCTTTTCCTTTCTATCAATTACTATATAAAAAGTAATTGTGCAAGTTTGGCAGAGGAAGGCAGTTACTACTTTCAGATGGACCCAGTGAAAATACATACACTGAATTAAGGTAGTAATTATTTCTGGTATACACAGAGTAGGCAAAGAAAATCTTGGCCAATTGATCCAAGGGCTTGCCAATTATGTATAGTCTTTTCAAAGGGGAGTTCCCCCAAGAAAATTCAAATATACTTTAAGCAGGGTTGCAGCATCCTGCCTAATACCCTCAAGCTTGGCTGTGTTCTATTTGCCTACTGTCCACTACTTCAATCCTATTTGGGTATGACCCCCAAATTCAAAATAATTGACCAAATCACTATAAAGCTGAAAAACTGAGGCCTATTACTATACTCAAGTGAGCTAAATGTATGTCAGTCAATGTTCTATAACTCCTACAGAAAAGCCACCTTTTGCTTATATTCCTAGAGCTCTTTGTACAATTTTTTTATTATTGCACTTCTCATCTATGTCTGTTTCCCATTCTCCAGACTCTAGAAATGAGATCTAATAGGCAGACAGCAGCTGCAAATAAATGCCCATGGAAATAAAAAATGACTAGTAAAATCTGGACAGTGCCCTTTCCCAATGAAAGTTTTGTCAGATTTCTGAATATCATCATTTCTCTATCTTCAGGAAAATGCCCCCTCTCCCATAATCAAGCCTAACAAGGCTACCTCAACCCAACTACAGCAACACCAGGAACATCCATTGTAGGCAGTGAAATTCCAATTGGTTTCTGGTATATTTTTATGCTATTATTGTTAGTACTATACATATCCTCTAAAGGATTTTACAATCCTCTACAATGTCTGAAACTATAAACAAAAAAACGAGCTCAATAAATGTAAATGACTTAGTCTTCCACAGCAACCATTATCATAAATCATGAATGGAAGTATCAGTAGCGATTCTGTTAGTTTTCTGCCTAATAGTTTTGGCAGGAGTTCAAGGGGCATATGTCTGCTCTTGGCTCCCTAACAGAATAAATGCAGTGCCTTCACAACTCACTATATGCTGAAGTCATGTTTGTTGCCAATTCTTTTCATATTCACAATAATTTTCTGGTATATGTAATGCAACTTATTTCCTAAATTGGGTGAAATAGAAAAAGTATTAAATCATTTATTAACTTTGTGTTTTGTAACCACATTTTAAATGAAAACTCCTACCTCACTTTACTGCCTGAAGCAAGTGGACTGTTTAAAATGATACTTGCACATTTGAGGATTCTTTATGCTTGTTCTAATTTAGATAATACATTATCACAGAAACTCTACTGGGGGGGGGCATGTACTGATCTAACTAATTCCTATGAATGCCAACTAATTAAAAATATTTAGCAATATGGAGTTTCATATGTACAAACATAAGATGTTCTTTTATACTATCACATTATATATACTTCAAACTCAGATATTATTTGATAGAGAAAAATAAGAATCATTTACGTAAAACTACTCTGGCTTTTTAAAAGCTCAAATAAATTGGTTACATGCGTTTAATAAATATATATATATATATATATATATATATATTTAAAGTCACTAATAAGCTAGTCAGATTCTAAGTTTCAAAACCAATCTTTGTACATTTAATACTATCTTTATAATGAGGGCGATAAAATATTCTTATTCCCTTAAGTAGAAAAAAATATTCATGTAAACAATTTTTCAACTAAGAAAAGTACCAGTAATATATCCGCAGTAAATGACTTGATCTATTGTGTTCATACATTAAATTACAATGCAAGAACTAATCATAAACTTACATTTGGATAATTTACTATTTTAAATGCTATATATAAATTTTGATGTTTTCCACTTTAATTTTGTTCATCTTTACAGATTATTTGCTTTCCTTTTGCAGACACCATGAACAAAGAAAGATGATTATCTCCTTCCAAACAAATAGAAATGTCTATTTTTGACAACATTTCTGCCTGTTTTAACCTGCTCTGTGCACTGAACTCTCAGCTACTTTCCCATGTGATTACCTATAAAGACAGATATTTTCAAGTTTCTTTTTTTAAAGAAGGTAAAGTGTGAAGCTGCTTATTTCTCTTTCATGCAGTGCAGTCATTCTGCAATTAAGACATACCTAATTATCATGTTTTCAACAGATGCAAATCTAGCTCAATTAAAATTCTAGTCCATGTTACAAATTAAGCTACTCAATTCTGAAAGGTATCATGTTAGGACTGGGCCTCCAAGAAATTTGGAAAAGATTGGGCACTTAGGTATTAATGATTATGCAAAAAATGGTATTGGGTTTCAAGTGAAGTTCGACAGTTTCTTCCATCAATAGAATACATTTATCTAGTCATTCCAAATATTTTACTGTCAAAAAGTTGACTCCAAGCCATAGGGACATTAGAGAGTTCCCCCCATTGAGAAGTGATGCTATCGTTGATACTGTAATGATCTCTGTTGCTTATCCAAATGCATTTCTCCCTTTCTTCTTCCCAGTGGAACTCTGATTGAGTTCAGGACTGTGACATAGCTCCAGGAGTAAATTCATTAAATTTAAACTAACCAATGGATGTCATCCTCCTATGAACTTGTTAGTGCAAGGGTATTAGAACAAGATTGATCCCAGCAAACTAAATGAACATATTCTATGCTAGGAGCCACAACTTACTTCCTCAATTGGACAAGAAAGTAAAAAGTTCTTGACTGCTGAAATTACCAGGCCCATAGGTTAAATTAGGAATAGCAGAACAGAAGGGGCACAAAAATATTGGGTCTTTGATGACACTGCTGGAATATAAACCCTGATATGCCCAACTCTAAAACTCAGAAGACAATGCATTTCCTTACAGTTTAAGTTCACCTGAGTTAGCTGTGCTACTCAGTGCAGCTGGAAGCATCCTAATACGTACGCTGTCTAAATCAAACTTTAAAGCAATTGTGCAGTATCGACAGTTATTTATCATGAGTGTAAGATTTAGAAATTAATGTCATTTTAGGCAGTTCTGATAACTTTTCTAGATGGAAGTGAAATGTTCAATAGGCATAAACAAAAGAAATACAAAATTAAAATGATAATCTAACGTTATTTTTTACATACTACTCAACAGGTACTTTCCTCCGAGGACAAGGCATAAGGAAGCATCAGTAAATATTTGTTGAGTAAATGACCATATGAACAAAGAGCTGAAAATATGAAAAGCTATCTTTTTTTGCTCTCTATAAAGAAGTACCCTACGAATTTTAAAACTGTAATGGTAGAAACAGATTCTTTAGTAATTAACAATTTACATTGGAACACTAAAAACCAAGTGTGAAGACTCTGCACAGGATTACTCATAGTCCTCACAGGGTACCATTTTAAAATAAAATTCAAAGTGGATTAAATTAATAAGACATCAACAATGAAGATTTCAGTGAACTCAGAAAACCTCCTGAGCATCACCAACTTCTATCCATTAATGATAGGTAAATAACAATGTAATAAAAATCAATAAGAGTACACTGCAAAAGTCCTACATAGTAACTGAGCATGTTGGGTACATAAATATTATTTCTGCTTCTTATTTTAGTTGATTATTTTGACTTTGGAAAAGGAAGAAAGAAGTAGGAAATGAACAGCTAGTGATACAGATGGTGTCGAATAACAGGATCTGCTGTTCTGGACTCTGACTTTTAACACAGAATGTTGAGCTCTTGGCAAGGGAAACAGGTTTTTCTGAACGCCAAATGTAATAATGATAATAATGATAATAATAATAATAATAATAATAAGAAGAAGAAGAAGAAGAAGCAGCAGCAGCAGCAGCATGAAACATGAAAACTTGAGAACCTTTTATACTAATATTATGGGGTGGGAATAATAATTAATATGATGAAGAACCAAGTGTATAACCATGAAAGGAGATAGAGAAGGAAAAAATCAGTTGATATTTAGTAGGGCACTACAGAAGGAGTTTCAAAATAGGAGAAAAATTCAAATTCATGACCCCTAAGATGGTCTACTCTAATTTAGACTTGTTACATTTTATTTTTAACTTTTTTTTAGTTATACATGGGCACAATATCTTTATTTTTTTATTTATTTTTATGTGGTGCTGAGGATTGAACCCAGTGCCTCACATTTGCGAGGCAAGTGCTCCATCACTGAGCCACAATCCCAGCTCTGGACTTGAATTTTAAAATAATCTCTCATATATGTAATTTTGTATAACCCTGAGGGTCTCCTTCCATTTCCATGCAATTTCCCTTCTCTCTCCCTTTCCCTCCCATCTCTCCTCCTTGTTTAATGTTGGTCTTCTTCTCCTGCTCTTCTTCCCTAGTCTGTTCTTAGTTACTCTCCTTATATCAAAGAAGACATTTGGCATTTGTTTTTTAGGGCTTGGCTAGCTTCGCTTAGCATAATCTGCTCTAATGCCATCCATTTCCCACCAAATTCTATGATTTTGTCATTTTTTAATGCAGAGTAATACTCCCAATGGAAGTGTAACTGATGTGATTCTGCAAGCTGTATACGGGGTAAAATGGGAGTTCATAACCCACTTGAATCAAAATGTGAAATATGATATATCAAGAACTATGTAATGTTTTGAACAACCAACAATAAAAAAAATTAAAAAAAAATAATTTCTCAATACATATGGGTAGAGGGACAAAAACACTAGGATTGTTCTTCCAAAGGGTTTAAGACTTATTACTAAGCCACTTTTGTTCACTTTCACTCGGCATTGTAAACTTCTCTCTATTCCAGTCTCCCATATCAATTAGGTAGAAAGCTCCTAAAGGTAATGGTAGGATGTAACCTGTATCATTCCCCCCTTCCAACACAATGCTGCAGAACAGGAACAAGGAGGTCACACCCTTAGTTTTATGAATGCTTGCATATTTGCTTTTGGTTCCCAAATGATTTTTACATTTAAATGATGGTACACTGAGGATGTTTTCTGCCCAGTGGGACAATGTATAGTGGTATTTGAAAGCTTTCCTTTCAACAGTTGAGACCAAATGGAATGTTCATAATAATGAAAATGATGACACCCATAACTCTACTGCAATTGTCATTTAAAATTTTATTCTATGCAAGGAGTGGGTTTAAAGTCAACAAGACACAAAACATTATTTATTGTGTTAAAGAGATTCAGGTCCACTGATTAGAAACAAACAATATAAACACATACAGATATAATACAAAAGTGAACAGCTATCAATAATCCTACTTTGTTTTTTCCTTTTTGAGAAATCAGAATTCCTGTCTCCCTAAATCCCCAGTATTTTTTAATTACCATGAAATATAATTCATATTGGAGGATCTCCAGTCATTTCTTTATGTTAAAATACTTTAGCTGGGGCATAGCTCAGTGGAAGAGAACTGGCTGTGCATGAAAAAGGCCCTGGGTTTGATCCCAACCCCCCAAAACAAACAAAATCTCTATTTAAATAGTCTCAGATGCCACTTTATATAATCCAGGGTTTTAGAAAGTCAAGGGGAAACTAGATTGTTCAGGAAAAAGTGTAAAATGCACAGCGTTAAGGGATAGTGTAAACAGTGTAAAATGCACACAGAGGTGCTGAGGCCATGTACATGGGACTGTGAGAAGATCTACTTAGGAAGCGTGTGTGATGTGAGCAAGAAGGAGCCACCCTGCTGGAGGGATGGTGAGAATAAGTGTGCAATTACAGAGCTTCCTGAGCAAATACACAGGCAGGAGGACCAGTCAGGAAATCCTAACAATAACTTCAGATATTAAATAATGAGGGTTAAGGCTAGATTGAAAAGAAGGAGTAAAAATAGATTTCATGAGAAAAAATTAAGAATGCTTGGTAATGGAGTAGTTACACAGTGAGATAATAATTTCGACTTTCTGAGCCTGGAAGTGCTAATGAAAGAAATCACATCAGCATCATCCATCTTTATGGGTACGATGCTAAGTGTTTAAATGCAGTTTCTTCTTTTTCTCTTCCACTGCCAAGTATCATTACTTACCTAGATTATTCCATTACTATTATATAAGTGATCTTCTTGCCACCAACATTGCCACTTGCTTTCCCTTCCCCCAATAATCCATCCTCAAATCAATGGTCACCAAGTCATATTCTTTTACTTTAAATTCTTCAAAAGCTTTTAAAGGTTTTCAGGATAAAATGTAAACAATTTATATTAGGCTATGATCCGCTGTATACATACATCTTAAATCTCATTCCTCACTATGATCTCACAGGTACCATATACACCATCCTAAGAGAGCTTGGAACTACAGAAATCTAGAGATGGTCTCCATTCCACATGTTCTATATAGCCTCTCTTTACCCAGTTGAAGACTCTCAAACAGTAGTGCTGTACTGAAGCAATATCTCTCTGGGAAACCTTCTCCACATCTGCATCTACTTCCTTCTCCACCTGATGTCCACAAAGGCTGGGTGGGTGGCCCACCCTTTGATGCCATAACAACCATTACATTCAACCACACAGCTTACCAAGAGTTGGTTACCACTGGGTTGGATTGCTCCTGGACCCTCAGGAACTTACAGCCAAAATATCAGACTCTAGGTGCCCTGTCTCATTAATACATCCTTAAATACTTAAGTAGTTTTAGCATAATGGGATATCCCATTTGGAAGATTGCTCACATATTCTAGAAAACCACAGGAATGTAAACCAAAAAAGATGCATTCTAACTGTGATTTTGGTCAAATATTTAAATATTTTCCTCTAAATAAAAAAGGCTATAAATGAAGATTCTATAATTCACACACCTTAGATATAATTTTTCACTGCATTTCAGCTTAAGTTACTTTTAATCTGGAAAAAATATTAAGGAAGAGCTTTCACTACTTCATACACACACACGCAGGATGCATTCAGAAACTTCCTAAAAACAAAATCAAAGCTCCTTTTCTTAAATGGAAGGTAATGTTTAAAAATACAAGTTAGCATAAAATGATAGTATATATTATTCTTTTTTTTTTTTTTTTTTTTTTTTTGGTACTGGAGATTCAACGCAGGGGTAGTGGACCACTGAGACACATCCCAGCCCTATTTTGTATTTTATTTAAAGACAGATTCTCACTGAGTTGCTTAGTGCCTCCCTGTTGCTAAGGCTGGCTTTGAACTTGTGATTCTCCTGTCACAGCCTCCCGAGCCGCTGGGATTACAGGCATGTGCCACTGTACCCGGCCCTATATTACTTTTTCTTTCTTTTCTCTCTCTTTTTTTTTTTTTTTTTTTTTTTTTTTTTTAGCATTTCAGAACATTCAACTAACTGCTAAATGGATTAACTGAAGGGAGTAATTAATAAAGTGCTTTGACTTTGGAATGTATATCCTGAATTCTTTCATAGTAATTTTAATCTAAATGGATTCTGCTTTTGATAAAATTAGACTTAGTTTGTATTTTTTTTTCAAATATTTGATGACAAAAGGGGCAGCATACTGAGAAGTAAAAAAAAAAATCTTAAGTTATCAAATGCAATGTGCTATTATGTAGCTAATAAAACAACAAAATTCCCCTAGTAGTTCTCATATTACCTGATTTAATAATGTAAATTTAGTTTCTTCCAATCTCATATTGTAAGAATAAATTATGCATGTTTTAGAGAAATGCTTTTCTACCTCCTAAGAGAACTATATAAAAACAAGGCAAACTACTCGAAAGCAGTATGTCCATCTTTGCAAGACAAAGTTTTTCATATTTAAAGTTCTGAATATGACATATCTTAAAATCACTAGTTGCAATTAATAGGAGATATTTGGTTCTGTTTAATCAACTCAAATCCAAAAAGCTGTTACTAAGTTAATAACAGGGCTTATAGTTTCTGGCAATTTTTAATTATGAATAAAGAGATTTATTTTTTTAAAAAAAAGGAAACAAAGCAATGTTACTGCATGCATTTTCTTGGTAGCAACAGAACTGATTTATTGTGGGGGATACAGAAGCTGCTTGCTGAGAGCCAGGCTGGGCGTATAATTTGCATAGAAGAAGGAGTAGATTGTAGATGCCCTGACCTGTCAAACACAGGTAGGGCCTCAGAGATAATGGGTCCCAGAATACAAAGCTCCATCTCCATCCAGACAGACACACACAACATGGAGAGGCCAGATGGATTAAATGAGAGACACAAACGCTGGCTTCTGCCATCTCTGCAGGAAGAACGTAAGTGCTACAGAAGATGACAGATACCAGATACCACATGGATCCCGCCCCAGTCTCTTGGCCCCCAGTGTAGTGCCTCTGCCATGATTTCAACACTGTGGAAAAGAGGCAAGCCTGTTCAGAGCCATGAAATGCAGTCACTGGGGATGTGCTCGACCCAGTTGACAAGAACAATCAACCATGCCTCTGTGTGCATCTCTCTAGTAAAGACGAAACATACCAGTAGAAAACAAGAGACTGGATCAGTCTGGGACTTTCTGCTCCTCACCAACTGTCCTCCACTACCTGTTCGTAGCTTTTCGACAAGAGCCCACTCTCCAGGACAGATTTTGCAGGGTGCACTGCGTCCTTGAAGACGTCTGTCTAACCAAAAGACTCCTCAGACAATGGTCCTCTTTTCAGAACAGTGGTGATTTGGTGTTTTAATTTCAACAGGTGACCAGAACTGAATCACAGCACAGAACAAGAACCTTCTGGCCCAGTATCTCACAGAGGGCAAAAAGTGGAGGGCCCGTTGCTGAGGCATAGGACTGAAAAAGTGAGACTGCAAGAGCAGGGTCCAGTGATGGAAAGGGTACAGAGCAGGTGGCAAAAGCCTGAACAGACATGAAAATGATGGCACTTGGGAAAACAGAGGAGGAGCTAATGGAGCCAGCTGGCCTTGCTCACAACCCTGAGGCATAAAAGGCATTTTTGTCTCTCATCATCGTGACCACCAGCACTGAGGGCACACTTGATTATTTGTTTGCTTGTCTGTTTTTTTTTTTTTAACCTTTATTTATTTTTATGTGGTTTTGAGGATGGAACCCAGTACCTCACACGTGCGAGGCAAGTGCTCCACCACTGAGCCACAACTGCAGTCTCAGCTTGTCTGTTTTTAAGAAAGTTTGTTAAGATGGTGAAGGTCTTGTACATACAAGGCCCAGTGTAGGATACAACAGGTATAGTGAAATGTCACTGATGACCTATTACAACATATTGAAAGTCTTTTTCTGTCCCCCACATTTCTTGCACACCAGCAGCAGTTAGCCCAGAGCTTGCTCACTGATTTGACAGACATTCATGAAACCCTCTGATTTGACCAGCCCTGGGCCAGAGATTGCAGGATTATAACAGATCTCACAGAAGGTATGAGGGGTTATCAGGTAAGATATATGTAGACAAGAAAATGGGTATAGATAATCAGGGAACGTTAAATCTAGAAGCAACCTCAAAAACAATCTAAACTGCCTAAGTAAGAACTGGTTAAATTTTCTCCTAAAAACTGCAAACCACAGATTTTAAAATCTAAAATTTACAAAGAACTCTAATGCATAAAAGCAAACCAAAAGCAACTGTTAGGGCTGGGGTTGTGGCTCAGCAGTAGAGCACTCGCCTAGCATGTGAGAGGTGCTAGGTTAGATCCTCAGCACCACATAAAAGTAAGTAAAAAAAAAAAAAAAAAAAGCAACTGTTAAGGCAGAGGAGAGGTAATGGTAGGTAGTGGGATAAAGCTCAGGGCCTCCTCCACGCCCCCAAATTAGGAAGTACCTCTCCTGACCAGAGATCACATCACACAGTTTGAAAATCAGTGACCTTGTTGTCCAAATCTTCGGTTTTACAAATGAGGAAATTAAAGCTCAAGGGTTTAAGTAGTTTGACCCAAATCTCAACCTTGTTAGGACACTGTAGACTAGCATAGGATTCCTCTTTGAAATTCCTCATTCCACCTATTAATATATCAACATTATTAGCTGTAAATGAAATTTATAATAGTTGCTTTTTTGCTTGCCATATCTAAACAGCAGCAGACTGATCTGAGAATTAATATTAACAACAGGACTTGTGAAAAATACAGTATTTTGTGGCATGTTTTAGAGCATCTGCTACAGGTGTTTTTCTAGTTCTTATCCAGAAGTGCATGTTTGTCTATTTCCTCTTTTGTTTTTCATTTGGAGATAAGTAAATGAATGTTATTTCCATTAAGAATATGTTATTTAATCAAGGTGTGGTGGAGCACACCTGTAATTCTGGCAACTCAGAAGCCAGAGGCAGGAGAATCACAAGTTTAAGGCTAACCTCAGCAACCTAGTAGGCTCTAAGCAACTACCGAGGCCCTGTCTTAGAACAAAAAAAATTGAAAATGGATGTACATTCAGCTTGGTAGTTAAATAACCCTGAATTCAATCCCCATGATAAAAAAACAAAACAAATGCTATTTAACATTTTAAAAGAAAAGTATATATGCTGATAAAAGCAGTTGTCCATCCTAGTGGAAAACTCTGGAAGCTGTCCCTGTAGAATGAAGAACTGCTATGCATGAATGTCCTCCAAAGGTTCATTTATTAATGGCATGGTCCCCAAGGTGGTGCTATTGGGAGGTAGTAGAACCTTTGAGATATGGGACTGTATGAGGGTGTGCCATCAAGGGCAATTGTGAACTAATCTCTTGGTATCTTTCACCTTCAACAATCGTGATGTGAGCAGTTTGCTCCACTACACACTCCCCACCATTGACATGCAGCATCCTCACCAGAGGCTCACAGCACTAGGGCTACCTAATCTCAGACTGAAACCTCCAAAAATGAGAATTACATGACCCTTTTCTTTGTATGAGTTAAATGCATCAGGTGTTTCATCACAGTAATATGAAGCTGGCTAACACCAAAATGTAGCATGTATTCAATCTCCTATTTAAAATGAGTGACTTATGAGAAAACTGAACTTTATCAGGGATCTTAAATAACACTTTAGTCAGAACAAGAAAAAAGTTCAAAACCACATAAACTATACATGCTAAAATATAGCCAAAGTACTATATTTTTTATTAAGTTTAAACCCAGAAAAGACAAGTAAAATCTTTAAGTGTCAAGTAATACAGATTAATATGGCAAGAAATCATTAGAAAAAGAGAAAACTCAACAGGGTCAAAAGCTCTTATGACTCAGGATCTTGGAGACCAGAATTGGCAGCTAAAATAGGAAATATGTTCTTCATTTGGCAAGAATAGGCAGCATATATATGAAACTATTGGCTGATTATATTGAAAAAAAAATGTCCAGATTTAGATGAAGAATTAGGCAGAGGTGGGGAAAAATGCAGCAATCCTTTTCCTAAGTTTTATTTGCATGTAACAGTATGGCAGAAATATTCATCTTCCCAAACACTTTGTATGTTACAGGCAAAATTATATAATTTTGCTTTCAATCTCCTAAGAATGTGTTCTTTTTAATTTAAAATTATTTTTCCCCACTACAGTCTTACTTAGACATGTGTGATAAGAAATGGTTTACACAAATGTTAAAAAGAAAGTGATTTACAATCCATAAAAATTATCTCTACTCTCTGGAATAATTTTGGGCTTCAGGGCCTCCAACTTTTCTCTAAGAAAGAGTTAGATGGATAAAATCACATTTAACTTTAAGAAAAGTGAAATGTAAATTATTAGTATGAACAATATCAATTAATCAATAACTTTTACCGTTAAAAATGTCTAAGACCTTTCCCTTCTAAGTAAATACATTAGTAGAGTTAACCCATCATAAATGAAATGGTTATTTTTTTAAAATAAACGTTGAAAGATAAGTATAACTTGCATGAAGCATTTTTTTTTAAAAAATAAGCATTTTTTTTCCTCAGTAAAAAACCATCTCAATCAACTTGGCTTAAACTATCTTGTCATTTGGAAATACAAACACATATACAAATAAATTTTGCTAGTTTAGTTCAAGTAAAGCAATAGTAACAAAAATGTGCTTTCATTTTCATTTTCACTGGTACTATTACCTTATAGACACTATACAGCAGTTATTGTCAAACATTTGGGTCTGGAGATAACTTCAGACCCCTAAAAATCATTAAGAACTCCAAACAATTTTTTCTGTACGTGATTTATACCTACCAATATGTATTGGTGTAAAAATGAGACAGCTTTAGAATATAAATTTTTAAAAAGTTGGGTACAGTGGGGAAAACCTGTAATTCCAGCTTCTTGGGAAGCTAACGCAGGAGGATCATAAAGTTTTAGGCCAGACTTGGCAACTTAGGAAAATCCTGCCTCAAAATTAAGACATAAAACGGACTGGGGATATAGCTTAATGGTAAAGGGCTCTGGTTCAATCCCGAAAGCCAAAAAATAAAAATATTAAAAAACAAGAAATCAATTCATAGTAATCAAAATTACATTTTCACAAAAATAACTATGTTATTTAAAAGGAACCTGAGAACAATGCTGTTCTATATTTTTCTTCAAAATTTTCATTTTATCACCAACTGAAGAGAAATGATCCTATCTGACACTACATTCAGTCTAATGCAATATCACATGACATATGTCCCTAGAAAACCCCACTCCATACTTGAGAAAGAATGAGGGTAAAAGGGGAAATAATCATTTTTTTTTTTTATTATGAAAATAGTTTAGATCAGGGAGGTCACCTTGAAGAATGTTAGGAACCCCCAAGAGTTGCCTGAAGCACACTTTAAGATCCAGAGCTCTAAGGAGCCAATTGTAACTGGTATTCTTTAGCCATTATAAACTTACATGTCTCCATGCCTTCATCATCATCATCGATGGCAGGTTTATCATAAGACTTGTCAATAGCAGCTCTGAAGCTCTCATTGCATCCCCTTCCTCGGATTATGCGCGGCCGTGGGCGATGGAAAGGAATATCCCCATTCAAAGTCACCTCAGCTACTGCTGTCTGCAGACTCTCCAGTGAGCTTGACTTCTTCAGACCCAGGGAAGGTCCCACATCCCTGTTGGGGGAGCCTTGAAGATTCAAAAAAAACAAAATGTTAGTTAGAGGTAGGGGAATATTACATACCCAAATACCTATGCATTCTAGAAAACTTCTGGGATATAGGTCATTTTCAATGGTGAGCACTAGAATGTGAATGATAAAATAGTTAAATAAAGTAATCATTACTAATTTTCATTTTTCCCAAGTTTATATATTCAATTGTGGTTTTTTTTTCTGTATTTCCACTAGGGAACAGTCTAAGTTTCAAGTTTCCATTTTTATCTGAACAGATGAAATTTTTGTCAAATCATTTTGCTCCGGATAATATAAATAATCTAAACGAACCAGAATAACCAAGCATCTCATTTTAAAATTCAGAGGTTATAAAAAGGTCAAGAAACTGAGAGTAAGCTTTTAAACTCAACTGAAATCATTTTCTGGAAATATAAAGTCATTTACAGCAGAAGTTAAGACATTTATACCAATGAGCTTCGCTGAGACCCCTTCCCATGGATAAATGCAGATATACAACCCATCACCAATACAATTAGAACAATCTAGCACCAGGTAGAATTTATTAGAATTTTCCTAATACTAGAAAACAAGAATGTTCTAGTGAAAGCGCAGCCCACGATTGTAAAAGAAACAAATGGTGTGAGGGCTCTCTCTCAGAAATAGGGAAAAGAAGTGAGATCAGAGGGTTGGAAGTGAGTGCTTACATCTCCAGGCCTGGGAATACTACCTGTTTGAAAAACACGTGAGGGTCAGAAGGAAGATGACTTAGCAATTACCAAGAAAATTTCAGCAGGATGGCAGAGGAGAATTCAGGGAATTAACAATTTGGCTCTATTTCTTGAAGATCCAGGGCAGAAAGGCCTGAGATAATATCAATAGTACTCAGGCTTAGAAGGCAATCAGAACTGATTTCTTTAACCAGGTAAGACAGCCTCATCCATCACTGCCTGACCTGGCACTCAAAGGTAGACTAATTTAGCCTCTACATGGCTGAAACACCAGCTCTGCACCACCACCTGGGCAATCCAGGTTACAGAACTGGTTCTTCACTTATCCTGTTAAAAAGACAGATGAAAAAAAAGGGGAGGGGAGGAGAAATAAATAGTTTATCTCTACATGGGGTCATCAGACCATATGTTGATCAATAATTAAGGAGTAGCCTTGTCATGTTATTACCTCGAAGACAAATAGTTGTGACATGTGCTTTTCATAGCTCAGAGTATAATACAAAATGAAAATTAAATTGAGAGAATCAAATTGAGAATTCTCTTTTTTATCTTCATTTGTTTTATCTTTTACTTCATTTTCACAATGGTGTTAGTTGTTTCAAGTAAGAACAGATTGTTGAAAATGTAATAATATACAGAAAGGCAGACATGACTCTAATGATGAAATGATATTCTATATGTTATCATGCTTGGGAGAAAATGACGATATGTTTAGCTTTCCCAATACATCTTTGTATGTTTCACATGAATATTTCAAGGAGATCAATCTTACTTTTTATCTTCATAGCATTATAATTTTTGGCAAATACATTTTCTAAATTAATCATAAAAGTTATATCACAGCAAAGAAAATGAATTTTCTTCCAAAGAACTAAACAAAAGGTAAGAAATCAAGAAATATAATAAAGGGGTGAATCATATCTGCCAGAAATATTTACCTTTATATTTCCTAGAATTAGTATTTGGAAAATTTTTTTAAATAAATTATGCCTTTAAATTTTCATAATTTTCTGTCTGTATTTGGGTTCTATAAAACATGTATTAGGCAAATATTTGATGTTTTCTTGGATTCATCAAAGATGTGTACATATGAATGCATATGTGTGTATTTAGAGCTCTAAGATTTCATGTTATAGGCAAGGATTATCACAAAAATATCATTTACTAAAATATATTAAGTTTATGAGGTTGCAGTGAATGTACTCAAAGCAACAAAACTATAATAATGAACATAATAACTGGTATGAATATGTATTAAAATTGAGTGTCCCTCAGCATAAACACAGGAAAATCTGCAAAGAAAAATAATGGTGAAAGTAAAATTAAAAAAGCAATAAAAATTTTTAAGTGGGATTAGGAGTAGAGATCCATGGTATAGCATGTGCTTAGGATGCATGAGGCCCTGGGTTTAGTCCCTAGTACCCCCTCCCCCCAAAAATTTATCAGTGTGACTCAGAGTTTTACCTATTTAATTTTTTCCTTAAACTCATAACACTATGATACAAAATTTTAGCAAAGTGTTGATAATAGTAGATGGTTGATACTGAGTTTGTGGAAGGGAGGTCAATCAACTACCCTCTCTGCATTTATATATGATTGATATTCTTTCAAATAAACAGTTACATAAAAGATCAACTCTATAACGTGTCATTCTATGACAGAGACTGGCAAATCAAGGGACAACCCTGAAAAATTTCACTGGAATGCATGCGCACACCCATTTATTATTTCACTGTCTACAACTACTTTCATACCCTTGATCTGGGAATAAAGATCACAAGCATATTTTCTTCTCTAGATCTGTTTTGTTTTGTTTTGTTTGCATTCCTGTGGATCTAACTCAGGGCCTTGCACATGCTAGGCAAACACTATACCACGAGTTATATCCCAGCCTTAGATCTGTTTCTCTATTTCTACTTATTACTACCCCTCTTGCCAAAAATCAATGAAACAAAAACTCAAAAACAGTGACTAATGTCTTTTGCAAGGGTCAAAGGAAAATTGAATTCAGTTTTCATTAGGAAAGGCTTAGAACAAGACAGATGATCTATGCTAAAATGCAATTACAACTCTCCCCAAAACCCTTGGACAAGAATAAAAATCATGATAATCTTGAAAATTCAAATGAAATAAAGAAAGAAAAATAACTGAAAACATGTTACTAAAATTGGGTGGAAAGAATCCAGGTTAAAAGTTTTATTAATGTAGATCTAAAACCAATAGCCCAAAAGGCACTTTAATATCTATATAATAATTTTTTTGTCAAGATTTTCCAATTTACTTTGGTAGAAAAGATTGCAGATAGTAAAGAAAAATGTTCTTTTCATCTAGTATATAACATCTTAAAAGACAAGAAAAATATGCTTTGATCAGATTATAAAATTTGCCTATTCACTGGGAAAGTTACATAATGCTTTCAGTTAAAGTCTGGATATCATTATTTTAAAAATAACAATAAATTGTTCTTTTCCTTGTAGTAGCTTTGACCTGGTTACACTAAATATTTTCCCTATTTTACTTAATTGGCATAGTTTGCAAAATCATGTCCTTTAGCTGGAGCAGTTCAAAAGGGTCTCTTAGTAACATTAACGTAGACAAGGGCTACTTCTTTAAAAAACTAACAACTTTAAAAACTAATTTCCCATTTTACATATGTAAGCTATCAAATAATATTTTTCTTTAGTCCTGCTTTAAAATTTCAGTAAATTTTATACTTGATAAGAAAAATAACTAGTTAGTAAGGGCTGAGTTTATAATTAATTGCCTTGTAATACAGTTAATCTTATGATTTATTGAATGTAATTTTTATAATCTATCTTTTACTCTACAGAACATGATAACTCCAACTACGTCCACAATAATCTTTACATATGTATGTGGGATACACATTTTTTCAAGCAGGCTAAAACTAATTACTACTGCAGGTTAAAAGGTGAATTAAAGCTAATTAGTGCTAAGCGATGTAACTCAATTATCCTGGATCTAGAATAATTAAAACATGATTCCAACTTATAATAATGAAACACAAGTGCTCAATTGAACAAAGCACATTCCTTAAACTATATTTAAAGACTTTTCTCCACTTTTTTTTTTCATATAACAACATAAAATGTACAACATAAAACCCAGGTCAGTATAATCCACTATTTCTATGAAATGGTCTAGCAGTGTTTTTTATAAGCAATGAATTTAGAACAAGTTCACAAAGATATGGAGCCAATATGCATTATATTGTCTACTCCAATGCAAGTTAACTGTAAGTTAATCCAAACACCCAAAAAAGAACCAAGGTTTTCTTAGTGATCAAAGACAGCAACCATGTACAGTTTCCTGTAGTAAAAAATGTTTATATTGTAATGTTATCTTTCAAATAAAAATCAACACTTTGAAACTTGGATGTAACCTAGACATCACGTAAATTACTTAAAAACTTAACAGAGTCTACCATAGAGAACAAGTTTTCAGGATTTTGCTTTTTCTTAAATGAGGATAAAACATTCCTACACAATAATTAGAAAAATCTAGGAACTGGGTGTGGCGGCATATGAATATAAACCCCAGCTACTGAAGAAGTTAAGGATGAAGTTTGATTGAGCCCAGGAGTTCAACAGACTGTGGACCCCATCTCAAAAAATGAAGAAAATCTAGATTGTTTCTAACATTGTAAATGCACTACGTTGCATTTCCATTTAGTATGTATACCACTGATGAATCTATCCTAAGAGAAAATTTTTCCTTTATTATACAATTTGATTTCCCACAATGAAAACATCTGTGCAAGACTGGAATACTTATGTTTACATGCAATATGATTGGCAGCTCTATAATTGTGATAAGCTCCTTGGACCACTGTTTCTATGGCAACAGCCTAACTGTCCATTCTTACCTGCTTTCTGGTCATCCACTGTATTGAGTTTAGTCTCGTCAGCTACTGTTAAAAGGTAAATGTATAATGGTTAGCCCAGTTAGTCCCCACAGCCCAACATGCTTCAACCATTCCCAGATCTTTACAGTTAGGTGACAATTCTTAGGTAATATTTCATGCAAATAATATAAAACATCAAGCAAACATTCATAATCAAAAATTAAAGGAGAAAAAAAGCAGTGTCTCCATGCAATATGCCAGTCATTTCATTTCACAGACGTGTGTTATTTATATGTTAGCATATCATAATTAGCCAAGGCAATGCATCGCCAAATTTTTCTTATATGCATCTGATAAATTAATGCTTTTAGTCCTGAAGTGCAAACAGCCAGAGAATGGTATAAGGCACATTTGATTAACAATTTTTTTTAATCATTCACTTTACAAATTTAATTATTATTATTATTTTTGTGGATTTGGATTTAAAAAGAGACACTACCTGATTGGTGTCTGATTGAACAATTATTGTTATTTTCCTCCTCTCATTTGCTCCCATTACTTTTTACAATAAATATCCTCTCAAATTATTTTTATTAATTTGATTAAATGTCTTAATTCTCAAAACACAAAGAGGTTCTATTAAATAAACCTTAAAGGATAGCAATGAAAGGAAGATATCGTAAAGTACCAAATTCCAGACATGGATTGAGATAATGGTTTCTCTCCAAAATTTTTGTCTTCTGGTTAAAAATCCCACAACAAACCAAATATAATTTTAATGAAATTGTTTTTTAAATAGCCAAAAGTGTTAAAAACATTTCAGATTTAAAAATAAAGATATATGAATATAGCATGATATGCACATGTGCTTGTTTCCTTTCTCATAAGAAAACATATTAACATATTGCATATTATGAAAACATGCCACTTATGAGTAATACAGTTATCTCAAACTCAGAGGGAAACTAATTTTTGCCAAATTGCCACATTTCACATTTATTTTCTCTATTGCTCAAAAGTAAACAGACATGTGTTTGGGACTACCAATTTTATCCTGAAAGCATCTAAACCTTATTTAGATAAAGATTCATGGAGATTGTACTCACTACCTAAATCCATGCTTTTTGATTTTCGCGTTTTAACGAAATCCAATTGACTGGCATCTGAAAATTGCTTTGTGCGTTTTTCTGACATACTCTGGCGTCCAAATCCTTCCCGTTGAAAAGCAAGTACTGGATCAACATCTGGACTCAAAGAGCTGGTATGAAAAGAAAGATAAACATAAAAGTATTTACTAAAAATAGAAGACATCCAATTGAAGAAAAATTTATACATACTTTATGTGTGTACATGCAGGTATATGCATGTGATTTTGTGTGTTTGTGTGTGTGTGTGTGTGTGCGTGTATATATATATATATATATATATATATATATATATATATAATTTATCAAAACAATTTAAGATGAATGACACAAATGAAGTTTATTAATAAAACTGTGGCTGAATAGGTGGTGATGGAAATATACAAAATTAATTTAACATCCAGAGTCTATCTGTGAATTTTCTCCTTTACCTCTCTGTTTCTTCACTCTGTTTGACAAATCATTATTTCTAAGTGATTATTAACAAAGAAGGGATAAGTGCAGGCATGGTGGTACACACCTATAATCTTACAGGCTGGGCAGGAGGATTGCCAGTACGAAAACAACATGGCAATTTAGTAAAAGACTGTCTCAAAATAAAATTGAAAGGGCCGGAGTTGTAGCTCAGTGGTAAAGCAACCCTGGGTCTGATACCCAGAACCAAAAAAATTTTTAAAAAGACTAAGGGGTAGGTCAGTGGTAGAGCACTTGCCTAAGAAGCAAGATGCCTTTGGTTCAATTCCCCAGGACTGAAAAAATAAATAAAAGTAAAAATGAGCCCGATATTGGAAGGATTCAATATTTGAGAAAACCTGCCATATACTACATACATAGACTGACACACAAAAAAGTGGCCATATAAACTGTAACTGGATAAAAGTTCCAAAAAAGATGTGTCCTCATACTCTTTTCTGTCTTTATCATGTATTTCAGGAAAGGGGGATAAAAGAAAGGGAAAAAACCCCCACCTTTATGGGTGGTTTTATGAGGCTACTGTTCATCTGAAATAGTTAATCAACTAAAAATTCAACAGACCTCTATCAAAACATATCCTGATTAAAGTGTTGGATTGGGTAGACAAGGGTCAAAATAAGAAGCTAAGTTCATAAGTTCTACAAGTTCATAAGAAAAATACTGTGTAAACTTAAAGCATGAAACAGATGCTGTGGATGCACAGATGAGAGAATTAACAGTATATGAAGGAGTCAGGAAAAGCATAACTAAGTTTAGATGACATTTGATTTGGGTGGCACCAACTCAGTGGCTCAAATGGAGATGATAGGAAAGCATATGGCAAATCACTGGTAACAGGATATATTCCAAAGTGTTCTTCCAGCGGAAGTGGCTGGAGATGACATAGAATCACTCTCATGTGTAAAAATCTGTGAACATTTTAAAAAGCATCACCAGGTGTTCTGAGCACAGTTCATACCATGGGAATGTTTTTCCCCTTGTATGGACATGCTCAGTAAATAAATATACCAACTCTCCTTTATCAGGGTAGAGCCACCTTACCTATCTGGCCAGAGACCACTGCAATAGAACATACTGAGGATGGGAGGGGACCATTTCCATTAAGTCAGCTGAATTTATGATAGACTTCTATATGTTTCTGATGGAAGCAAGCTTCTCTAAGCCTTTATAGCTTTACAAGAATTGTCATTCATACTGGTGAAAGGGCAGTGTGATCTGGTTTGGCTGGAATCAAAAACATATTTGCTGTGCATAAAATGAGTTAGCTTTTAAAGGATAGCTAAACTGAAAGATGTGAAAAGTAGTGTACCAGAGAAAAATCTCTACCACTAGGTGAGGGACCATGAAGTTTTGAACCAATATGCCTTAATATGCTCAACAGGAGAACAGCTTCCTAACCATCTAATGAGATAATTGGGACTTAAGATGAAAGCCCTTTGTATACTACTGAGCACTGAAGAAAATAAGTTACTATTACCCAATGATGACTATCAATCTCAAATTATAAAGTAATGCAAATGATGGTGTTCAAAAAACCCACATAAAAGAATTGGACAATCTTTTCCACCAAACACAGAGAGGACCCAAGGGTGAAATACCGGGTATATGGGGCCCAGAATTTAAGGAAGTATTCACTTTTAAGGTCATAGAAGTATAGCATTAACATCTGACAGTGAGCCTTCCTTAAATTTTGCCTCCAGAGCACCTTTTTGCCTCATCCTACCTCGGGTGAAGGTATACAGAAAAGAGAAAATAAATCCCAGAGAGACTAGGAGTTTAGTCGAAGGCAAAAACAGTTTTGTTTCATAGTTTTGCAAAATACCATACTCAAGAAATGTCATTTTGTTGTCATTCTCCTCTAAAAAATTCCATTTTAAACACAATATCACATCCCCCCCCCCAAAAAAAAAACCTCTCAATAAATTTGATGCTCCAAGAAGAAGTAGGGTCGTTTATTTTGAAGTCCCGAGTGCCCCTTTACATCTATATACTCTGCTCTGGGATAGATGGCTCATAATTTCCAGAGTACAAAGAATTTACTCAAGAAACACAGTTTTAGAAATGTAAAATTAAAACTCACTATCCCTCAATTTTGTAGCATCAAATTGGAAATAATGTATTTCCAATAATAGTAGCTCTTTTATACTCTTTTATATACTGAAAGTAGATCTCTTCAATCATCCTGTACATGTTTAGCAAATCATTGAGTGGGGAAGGGTAATATTCAGAACACTTCAAAACCTGAACACCAAGAAGGCATCAAGCTTGTGGACGGAATGAATTTGAAATAGATTTTTAAAAGAAATTATTGGCAAAGATGTTTCAAAGAATTACAAATTATAGCTGCCCATGTTGCCTAATGTCCCCATAAAGTATATTTTCAACTAATTTTATATCCTCAAAGTTTATGTTGTAATTAAAAATAGAACTGCTGCTATGCCTTTTCCCCCCTTAAAAAACTATTACTGTTCCCTGAATTAATTGATGGATTGGGAAAAGCATATTTTATTAGGTTACAAATCAGAAGTTTAGCCATTTGACATATTTAGCCTTCTACAATTGTGAAATGAACTGTAAATATACACAATTCAAAATGTCAAATGAGTTTGTGAGTTAATAAGAGTCTTAAAATAACTAAATATTCTCAAACCATAACATAATTAATTGTTCCCTATCAATATATCCATTAAACTAATTTCAGACAAATAAACAGTATACTGCAATATTTAAATAGTTAGACTGCAGGACTGACAGATGATTCTTTGAAGAATGTAACCATATCCTGACCCCCAGTGTTATTAAAATTCCAGTTATTAATCCTGTCTTATTGCCCTTTTGTTTTCCTAACATTTTCATCAAAGATTAGGGAGATATTGTCAGACTGGAGAAGCTTACATTTTCTGCTGTGATGCAGAACAGCTGCCATTCTTGTTTGGATAACCCTTCATTCATATTCTTTCCTTTGCCCCACATTCCCCACAGCAAAATCACACCAGTCCTTACCATTTTTGCAAATCCCCCTTAGGGAAATCAATAACACAATCTATCCCTACACGTTATTTATTTCTGTTCATCAATGCAGTCCTTTATAAAGCCCCAAATAGATCTATTCCTATGACCACCCCCACAATTTCTCATCATGGTGGAGATTCAAAGGCTTTTGTCCCCAAGATGAATACCGCACAGATCTAAACCTTAACTCTCTCTGCTACTGCTCTCGCTTTCAGAAAGTGACATAAACTGCAGCAATGTAACAGCATCTGCACAGTTCAAATGGGTTTTTACTGTATATTGTAGTCACCCTCGCTATATTCAACCAAAAAAAACTCATTCAAAGCTAAGCTATTATGTAGGCTTAGCAGAGATCTATTTTTATATACTGTATTTTCAAAAAGAGAATTAAAAAAGAAAAAAAAAGCCAGAGATGAACTTTTCAAGGGCCCAACTAACAGGTGAAGTTATTCCAAGAGAACATCTGCAGAACTGACAGATGAATGAACTAGGTTTTTATGATTTCATCTGGTGAGTGGGAGAAGATGACTAGGGGAGTGGTTTGCCTTGTTAAAATCATTGCTAAAATGTAAACACAAATAATCAGTCCTCTGAATACCTTGAATCTGACATTTAATGTTGACTCAAGTCAGGGAAAGAGTAGGAAGTAGAAACTGCTAAGTAGTGAGGGAACAATGACACAACATTTAAATACAGTTTTACTTATGTGCTTATGAAAGATCCTAGAGAAATGGAAATAGGAAAATTCTGGTTTAATACTTCACAGGTTCATGCTAATGGTCTCTCCATCTTATGAGTTATCTCTAAGAGGGACTTTCCTTTTGCTTATTGATGTACTTAATTAACTACTAGGGATGTGGATTAAGGTACCCATCCACATTTGTGAGCCACACACTGGCTCAAAAATATCAAGTGCTTTCTTCTACTCTTAAAGATATGACAGAAAAAAATGGAATGAGAATTTCTCAAAAATTCCTGCTAAAAACAAAGGCAAAAGATTTTAAACAGTTTTGTAACTCTCTCCCCCTCATCTCTGGCATACATTAACTATTAGTTTTGCATCTAATTTCAGCAAATAAATTGGGGATTTGAATACAATTTATTTATTGTATAAGAATACAATGCCAACGTAACAGAAATCTAAAATATATAACAAAACATTGAAAGCAGATGAGTAGGGTTAGTTCTGCTGTTGTTTTAGCTAAATTACTAACTATAGTATTTGAAGGCTAAAATACCTGAGCAAGTTTACAGGTTAGCAGTATATAATCATTAAGAACATGAAAATTGAAAAAAAAGCTATAAAAAATAAATGAATTGGGCTCATTGATAAGCCATAGAAAATATAAAATAAAATGCAACCACAATTAACTAATGTTTTTCAACCCTGTACTACAAACTTACCAGTCAGCTGAATCACTGATTGCAGCCTTAACCCAGGTGCCAGCATCTGTCATGGTGAATCCCACTTCATCATGGGAGCTGGAAGAGGACTGGTCAGAAAGATGTGGAGGAAGCATGGGCAACCTGTCATCTTCTATAATGATAGTGTCATCTTGGGGCATATTCACAGTAGGGGACAACTGGTATTTACCTGTCCAATGGAAAAAGAAAAAGAAAAATTCTAACTGCTATGCCTATTCATTTTAATACTTTGCTAAATTAGAAAATGCCTAAACTTCCACATATCTGTTAAACCTGGTAGAACAAAATAGAATTTAGCACATTTATTCCTCATCAATGATTGTCAAACAGAAGCCTCAAATCTGTTATTACTTCAAACACCTCAGCTATGTAGCTCTGGGCACAGTATACAATTTATCTGGTTTTAAGTTACCTACAGCCAAAGATAATCATCAAAATGTCTTCTAATATGAAACTGCTATGCCTATACTAAGCTATGAAAAGTTCTTTGAAAATTTTTACCAGGAAATTTAGAGGAAAGCCCTATTAATGTACATCAATCATTCATCCATTCATTCATTGGACAACTACCCTGGGGAGGTACTATAAGACATAATCTCTTTCCAAAGAGTTCACAGGCAAATGAGGAGGAAGGCACTCAGCAGAAACTGGTGTGCGTGCCATGTCAAAGGTTCTGTGGCATTCACATGGCGTTGGTAATTGCCTTGGTAGCTGGGCATAGGGAGTGCTGGTGACCTCAACAAAAGTAAGCATCAGAGTTGGGTTTTTAATAATGAATATTATCTTTTCTGCCAGAAGAAATGATGGCATTTGTCTTTAAGCTCATAGTACATTCAGGTGATGCTTCAAAGGGAGTAAGCATAGAATCAAGGCTTGTGAGAAGGGAGGTGACAGACTGATGTTAAAGTTGGAATAAAAAAAAAAAAGGATCTGAAGACTCTGATTGCCTTTGAGGTTTTAAGGCCTTGACTATAGAACTGGTAAATTTTTATTTATTCAGTTAGGATACAATGTTCTTGGTAAGGAAAGACCTATAATTTTCTATACTGTCTAGTTTCTCATAGTACAATTTGCTCAGGTTCATGGATAAGCATTAACAGTCATTTACACGTCACAATCTTTATAAGGACAGAATTATGTTACAAGGGTCTGACTCTGGAATGATAAAGCTGGGGTCCAAATGATGTCATCTTTTTCCCCCAAAATCACCTACAGTTCTTGTAGGTTCTTCCTAAAATCTTACACCATGCTTCTTCTCAACAAGAACATATTGCCAAGGCTTTTGATCCACGTGGATACCATGGGAGAGGCTATATTCACAGTAATATCCTCGTGGCATGAAGTTCACAACCTGAGTTCTCAACAAAGGAAACAGCTCTGACAGTTTCTCTGTCCAACTCATAGCATAGAAAAGCTCTCATTTTAAGTTCAATTTCCAAATCAGCTATATTTGGGTTCCTATCCAAGTAAAATCCACCACCATTTTACACTGGGAGAACTTTCCTTTCATTAAAAATTATTGTTTTTACATAACACTACAGCAATGTATAGAGAGTTCAGTAACTTTAAAAGAAAACATCTAGGGCTGGGGCTGGGGCTCAGCACTAGCACACTTGCCAGGCATGTATGAGTCACTGGGTACTGCATATAAATAAATAAAATACAAAGAAAGAAAACATCCACAGAAATGTTGGGTGTGTTCTAGATAGGCTTAAAGGATTTTTTTTTTTTTTTGAGTACAAAATATATTTTTCGGGACACTTCTGCAAAGAAACAAACAAACAAAAAATTAAGCTGTATTTTTCCAGGACAACCCACAAAAGAAAACTTGCTAGAAATTTCAAATGCATTCATTATTTAGCATTGACTACTCTAGTATAGAAACACTACATGTTCATTGAAACCTCTACTTGGGCATCTTATCAAGAAAAACTTTCTACTTTGATTTCAAATGCACCAGTTTGTATTACTATAAAAACTGGCAGCTTTATATGAATGCTCATGATAAAAACATACATCAAATATAACATGTAATCATTTCCCTTTTTTGATTTCAAATAATTTATTTCTTCCTACACAAGATTTGGAATATAAGTATAGAAACCTGTTCACCAAAATACCATTTGTATGTATGTTAGGTAGGGCATTCTAGCACTATTAGTAAATTAGCAAAAGACTGTATCCTCCTCAAGATCTGTTTTTCTCTCTCAAAAGTATACAGAATTATAAAATGAGGTTTAACCTTGACCTACAATTAACACCAATGAGGCATTATCCACAACATTAAATACCATGTCTTCACTCAAGCATATTTTACTGAAGAAAATATGACAGAGTAATAATAATGCACATAGTTTTAAACACAAAAACTAAAATTCTTGCAAAGACACAGTATATCCTGAGTGATATCTAATAATTGATATGAAACATTGATTGGTTCATGTGATAATCCTATTTTCTAATGTTGTTTGGAATAGGAATATTGTACCTTAAATGATCCAAGATTTTTGACATACATAAATGCCAAGAACTATATAAAAAAATTGAAGTTTTTCTCTCACCCATGATTGTGGCGATTGATACTTAACAAGATTTGATTACTCATATTTTCCATTAATTTTTCACTTCTCAGCATGTTGGCTGGAAATAGATTTGGGATTTGGCTCCAAGAATCAATTGGAGTAGTGAACAACTAAGCCACTTAACTATACTTTCCACCAAGCTCCACCAAGATAACACCAAAATCTCTTAATTATGTTTACTAGTACTTGGCACATCCTGAGATTGAAATCTTATAAGAGTGACTTGAGAAGAATTCTATCTGTTTTTTGATGGAAAAAAGAAAACAAACATCCTTTGTCCTCAGCTAGTTAATCACCATGGACAAAAAAAGAAGTAAACCAGTCAATATCTTATAGAAGAGTGAAACAATGAGATACAAAATTATTGTTTACTAAACATTTATTCATTGGTAAATTTTACATGGAATGTAATATCATGAATGAGACTAGAAACAAATGAGATGAGGAAAATTATGCCAGTGATATGACAGATAACATCAATATCCCATTTTTCTATGTCAAATTTCTAACAAGGTGAAAATGTTTGAACAAAATTTCAACTCACCACAAATGTATGAATACAGACACAACTGAGATAACTTCTAAAAGAGATATAACAAATTTCTGCTTTGCTTTAAACAAAATTTGTTCAGATAAAAATGTTGAGGGAAAATTTAAGTTTTGATGCCCTCAAATATCAACTTGTACTGTATTTTATGGAGTAAACGTATTGGTTAAATTAACTATTCCTATTATTTCATTACTGTTATTAATTAAGAGGGTCCAAAAATTAGAAAACATTTTCAAGCCTCTTCAAAGGAAGAAATCCTATGTGGGCTCACTACAGGTTACTTCTTTTGATAGATATGCAAGTTTTGCTTTTAAAATCCATGACAGCAGGAATTCAGTAAAAACAGATGATATTTGGAGAAATCTAGCCTTTGGTCACAATTCATTTGTGACAAATATGGTACCCATGATCCAGAAAAGTATAAATCCAAATTTTGATTCAGAAACACAGAAACTGTACAGTTTTAGTTAAAAGTCAATTTCTTTGGTCCATAACTTCCTTGAGTTAGAGGATATGAAGGATGGATTACATAGTTTCTAAGGTTATTTCAAACATGAACTTCTTTAACTTTTAGATCACAATGGATGTGGGATGAAATAGATTCTAAAAACTAATGCTTTTACTTAAGGACTGGACACTTTTTAATTGATGTGAATAAGGAGTGAATGACATGAGTGTCACTCACAGTTACTGTGTGATCTCAGCATTCCCCCTGAGAGGGCTATTTTTAGAAAGCAGAAATAGCCAAAAACCAAATAAAACAAAAATCATCCTGGGATGTTGGGACTTAGTTCCTTTATCTGGCAAGTGAGAAAGTGTGTGACTGATGACATCCGACATCCCTCCAAGTGGAAAGTCTGCTCCATTTTTTTTTTTTTGGGGGGGGGGTGTTATTTTGTAGAAGCTTCTCTTCTGGGATGTGTTATCAAAGAAATAGATCACAAGGCCTCAAAACACTGGTCCAGTCTTACTTAGGGAATATTGTGTGTGAAAATTTGCCCTGTTCACATAAAATAATCAGTTCGTAATGTAATCCTCTGGAATTTCCATATAGCATTCTCTTCCTAGCATACCAGAAAATGCAGTAAATGGCATCATGTCCACAATGATCACAGAGGAGTGATTCTAAATGTACAGAAAACAACGATTAATTAAACAGGATCTGTGTGAGAAATTTCTATGCTCCTCGACACTGTGCAAACCAATAAATACCACTGTTATTAATGTAGGCTAATGGAAGGTCAGTGCTCTCATATTTATATATGGTGTCCTGTATTTTGGTATTTGGTTCCAAAGTAACATCTTTTACAAGATTTCTAACTTTGTGTGTTAAGCAACTTTAGGAATAGCATCTGAATCTTAGGGCCGATGACACTAGAACAAGAACAGGTAAAAGTCTGCCTAAGTCTCGAATACATAAAATGTAAGATAAATCAAATTAAGCATATACATGCTTCAGGGTAAAACTGCACAGGATCCCCACTTTCTAGTATAACATGTAAACAAATTGTCTTAAGGAAACATGTATATCACACATCAATTTGGCCTACCATCAAACAATAATAAATCTGTCACTCCCCAGCCAAAGGACATGTACAATATATCACCAGATACAGAACTAGGCTGTTAATTCTTGCCATAGGAAGGCATCTAGAATATAAGAACTCATTACATATCTAGCTGAGGGAAGGGGAAACAATGTCAACTAGAATGCAGGATGAAGAGGACTAACACAGTCACAGCTAAAAAAAAAAAAAAAAATCAGGGTGACAGACTACGGAGAAAACAAAAAATCCTCAACCCATATATACAGCATTTCCACAAGTCACTAGGTTAAAAATTTTGGGATATTTGTTTGATTTTTAAAAAGTTTTAGTTTTTCGCCTTCCTCTGAAGCATCAGGGATTGGAGGCAGGATGCAGGTTACAGGAACTGGTGGACCAATGGTCTGATTCAGTATGGCAAGTCCTATGTTCCTATAACAAAGGGGAAATTACAGCATATCACTTTGTATGCACACAGATCCAGGGATACATGCACACACACTCTTTCTCAAGGGATCTAAAATTTCATCAATAGAAAAGAATTCAACACGGATAAAGTTTTACACCAAAGCCAAGAAAGTATGGAAAAATCCAACTGCAGTGAAGAGAGTGATAATTAATAAGCAAAGAATACGTGTGATAAACTATGCACAAGGCCTTTCACCCAACTTTTGTTGGTGAAAAAAAAAGCATCCTGCCCTAAATTTCTCTTTTGACAAGCAGATAAACAGAAAATGCCAACAGAGTAAAACCAGAGACCTGGCATGTGTTAGCTCTACATGTACCAAGATAAGAAATCCAGAGTTTATTAGCAATTTTTCCAAATGAGAAAGCTAGAAGATTAGAGAAAGAACAACAGAAAATTCTACTAGTCATATATCAATAATCTTTTCTATTATGCCCAGTAGAAAGTTCTCCAAAGTTAGAGATTGTTTCTTACTCATCTTTGTATCTACAGCAAAAAGCAAATTCACAAAGTCTTGCCAATAGCAGGCTTTCCATAAACACCCACTGATGAACTCCACAAATTCTTATTTCAATGAAGTCTCATAATGGAAACTTAAAGTGTATTCAATCTGCATTAAATGTACTCAAAATGGTGTTAAATTTAGGTTTTAATTTTAAATGAGAGCCTTGCAAAATATACCAGTAAAACCAGTGTTTTCTGTCAGCTGTTGTTTTAATCAAACCATCACTTATGTTTTAAATTTGAAAAATCTTAGAAAACCAATCCCAAGATGAGCAATTCTGCAAATCCAACCACTCCTGTGGCAGAGAAAGTCTTTATTAACTGGATCTGTTAGTAGAAAGCTGAACTGCTGCAGAGCAAGTGCTAATAACCTCATTACCCACTGGGGGCCATGCAGACAGTATGGTGTTGAATTCAAACAAAGGATGCAGAAGACTAGTTATAGAATTTTGAGAATGAAGCTTTGAAAATGTAGAAATACAATTAAAAGATATGACTATCCTAATTAGTATAAACAAAATAAATATGAATATTTAATAAAGGTGCATAACCATATGTATACATATTTTTTCCTCTTCCTCTAAGCAGTGAATGACATATAACTTTTAAATCCTGTTGCCATACACCACTAAATTTTGACATTTTTAAAAATAGAGCTTCACTGGTTATCTCCAGCAAGCTAAGAATATCTTGATCCCTGAAGAACAACAACAACAACAAAAAAAAACATTTCTTTATGAACCTTTTCTTTTTCTTCTTTCCACATATTATGGGCTCTGAAACTCACTTAACAAATCGATGTATTGATTTACTCTTTTCACATTAATGCTTCCTGAATGATTATAATGAACCTGTTCTCTTTCCTCTTGGAAACATGGGTCTCCTTTACATTAATATTACATTAATAACCTCTCAGTGAACCAATGAAAGCATAAACATAAGATGAGATAAACAGAGTTTTACCTGACTCACCCATTATCCTACTGAGTGCAGCATTTCTTGTGGGTGATTCATCAAGTCCCTCGATCCCACTGTAGAGGGAATGGGAAATTCTTCGTTCTCTATCATCCAACACTGTTTCAATGGGCAGCTCAGATCCAGGGGGGCTCCCAGGTGACTTTAGCTATACAGAAAGCGGGGGCAAGGGAGAATCAGTCCTGGAGGCCCATTAGCAGCATGGGGGAATTATAACAACTTGCCCAAGGCCTGTATCCAACTGGGTACCAAATGAACTAGAACTTTTCACCCTGTACCAAAATAATTTGTGATGACAGCTCTGCCTAATGACCAACTTTCTGTGCCACTTTAGACAATGCCTCCCATGAAGTTCTGTCAGATTGTAACCACCAGAGAAAAAATATGTATATTAAAAGCTTTTTTTAAAAAATCTTATCTGGTTGCTTATTTTTTTCAATTTCACTGTTAGTATCTGTTGAAGTCAATTTAAGTTATAGTTTAATTCATAATTCCTTACTAAATGTTGTTCTGTAAAAGACATGCTTTATCAGAATAGAAGCTGGAGTTGGGATATAGTTTTATTACATACAGTATGTAAATATTTCTAACAATTAGCACACCTCTTTGCCTGTGTGCTGGTAGAATTATGAGCTCCTCCATTTTTCAGCGTAAGTGTTTTCAATAATATAATGAATCTAAATTTCTTCTAGTAGAAACTCAGAATAACCATTGTATCATCTTAGAATAATATTTAAATATGAAGTAGTAATAATTGAAATAAGCACTTTAACAGCATACAGAATAATATGGAAATAAAGACCAAATATTCTGGTAAAATACACAGATAAGAGTGTTTAACAAATATGCAATCTACTAAATGAGCAAAAAAATGCAGGTCAATTTCTATGATTACACATTAAAATAGTATGTGGCATTCCTTAAAACTGCTGTGTCTCTCAAGTCCAAATCTCCACATAAATAAGACATTTAGGTTAATAAGACCTTGAAACAACTCTGCTTCAAGGAAAAGCAAAGTACACTTAAATACAACTGTCACTAGTCATGCTCTGAGGTTAACTTCATGGACTAACTTCTTATGAGGCTTTGGTGCCAGTCAGACCAAGGAGGGTAGATGCAAGGCACAGGCAGGAACAGGGCACCAAGGCCAAGTGTGAGAAGCCCATACATTCGAAATGGATGAAACTGAAACTGTCTTGCTTTGTCTGAACAAATTATTATTTCTGTTAGAAGCTACGGTGTGTTTAATATAAATGAGATATTTAATGAAGTTCCAAATTGTAGATCTATCTCTCCCAGTTTGATAAGCACTGGGGAGATTTAACGCATTGAAGGGTCAACACAATTACAATTGGAGGCACGTCAACCTGCAGGAGAATAATAAACTTGCAGTGCTAGTGAATTAAATTCAATAAGGTTTAAATTGTGAAATGAGGATTTGTTCTATTAGGTTCTTTTTTTTTTAAAATTGCAGATTACAACTGACAGCTTTACTGAAGAGTAAATTAAATATTCAAGTTCTCTGATGTAAAGAAATAAAAGAACATTTTATGCAAAAAAAAAAAAAAAAAAAAAAAAACCAATGCCTAAATTCCAAGATACTCTAGAGAGGTAAAAACAAACAACAAATAAAACTAATATTCTATATATTTAAGGACAAGTGTGTTTTTTTTGAAAGTGTGAGGTTTTAAATGAGCACATACATTAAAGACATAGTTTAACATGACATAAATATATCCTCAATTTACTTAAAAAATAAATTTAATATAAATAAATATTAAACATAATACTAACTTTCTAAAAGATAAAATCTTTTAAAACCTCCTTCATTTAAGAAATATCAAAATATTCCAAGAAGGTATTAAAAAATTTTATAAAGCAAAATAATAATCTATTAAAAATAGTGAATCCAGGATTTCTAGACAAAAACAATCAGATGGCTGTTCCAAAGAATCATGCACTTGAACATTTTCATGGGAAAGATCTTACACCTCCCTACCTCAACCCATGTCTAATTTGCATCTGAAAAGACAGATTTAAATGAAGACATCAATAGTCTACTACATAAATATTTAACAGAACATACAATGCCTTTTAATTTCTGCAGTTAAAAAAAAAACTGATTGGGGTACACAGTGTTGTTTTAAATCTTCTGATGATTTTTTTTCCCTGCAAAAAAAATGACGTTCAGAAATAGAAATGTGTCAGGTGGCATAGCAGCAGCACAGAGGAGGTAAGGGCAGAATAACCACTCTCCAAGCTTGGTCTCCCATGCCCTAAAATCCTCATATTAAATTTAAGCTTAATGAGAAGAACCCATAGTAACCAGAACAGCACTTTTCATGACATTATCTCTTTGCTGCTTAAACTGTACACTTTTTCTCCACTCTAATTCAGTCCCAAGTAATAGCAGTAGTTGTTTTAACCTTCACCTCCATCCTTAGCAAGATTCTGTTAAAGAATATCTCTTAGCTCTAGGTTGCAACAAGATAACCCATATTGGTAGGAGGGTAGAGTGATAATGTTTTGCTAAAGTAATTTGGAAATTAAAAAGGTAGGTCAAAAAGTATCATATTTTTTTGGCTGTTTGACTAGGCATTTATTTCACTTTGTAGTCACTATCCCAATGGGGGAAAAATCAATATTTATCATAATATTATTTACAAAGGTATAAAAATTGAGAATAACCTTGAAATTTAAAAATAATGTAACTATGGTATGCTTTTGAAAATATATTAAAATCATATTACTTTTATAATCAGAAAATAATAAATGCTTTTTAATAACAAAAAAACTGGATATTGTCCAGTGACTATGCTTTTCATTATATACTTGACATATTCTCCTTTTCTTAAAAAAAGGAGAAATCTTGGTTTATTCTAAAGAAACTAATACAATTTCTGTAGGGTTTAGTAAAATCTCATTTTGATCTAATTATACATTAGTGGGTAAATGTCATTTTTCACATAAAGAAAATGTATCCTACCATCTCCACTATAAACACTGAAAAGCTGGCATAGGTATAGCCCTAATCCCCTTCAGCCAACCTAAAACTGGATCCTAGTTTGCAATGGGCAGGATCTTATTATTTGATATTCAGACTTTATGAGCATATTCTTTTCCATTTTATCCCCAATGCCTGGTAGAGATCAGGCACTGGCTGAATAATTTACTTAATAAATTCATTCCTCAGAAAAGTGTATAACTCAGATTTTCCTTAAAATGATATACTAGGTTACATGAAAGAAGACCTTTAAAACTGAGGACATAGCACAATGTTGAAATCAAATGACATTTAACCTAGATTACAATTATATGTGCTAGAAAATGCCAGCAACCAAAGGACAGGTAAACAAAAAGCAAAAAGTAAAAAGATAGGTTTTACTTTTGGGGAGTAGAGGGAGTTTTAAGACACAGTTTCAGGTTCTGCTTTCATGTAGGACAACATTTAACTTCCTCCACATTCCTATTGGCAACAGCAAGAAAGGTGAAACTCCCCAAGTCATTGTGCCTGTATGTTGTCGAACAAAAATTTAACTGATTCTGTCTGACACTAAAGCCCATGCTTTCCTTGTATGCTACTTCCCAATACAACTGGGATATAGATTGCCTGAACAACATGATGGATTAGATCTGCTCACCTATGTAAGAGGCATGGCTAACTTGCTTCTAAATTACTGTCAGTGTGTTGGCCTCGCAACCATTAAGCAAATCATTTGACCTCTCAGCATCTATTCCTAATTCATACAAAGAAGAGAACCATAAATGATACCTTAGGCCTTTTTCTATTCTAATACAGATTTCTAATTCTAAAAGGATCAAATCTAGAGAAAGAATTCCTTCTAATTCATTCTTATTCCTTGATGACTAAATCCCTCAATATGGGGTCTAACTCAAAAACTCACATGGTAATATTCCCTACCAGAACGTAGAGAAGGTTTACATAAAATCACTTCTAACAGAAACAATAAAATAACTGGAAGCTATGTTAAATTACAGTAATTTCTATAAATATTAATATCCTTAAGCTATTTAAAATCTGCATAATTTAATTCTCATACACGTTATTTTCAATATTAAAGGAATGATGTAAGGCATTTATTCCCAGCCTCCCCTATTTTATTTCATTCTTCAACAAATTTTTCCTTTGGGGTAAGCTATACAATTTTTCTTTTTTTGCTTTGTACATTCCAAAGCTGAAACAATGGAAAAGAATGTCAAGATTTAAAAATTCATTTCTAAAAAATTACAGCATCCTCCAGGAGCATACAACACAGGGAAGTCATTTCTATTTCTTTGAAAATAAACAATGATTGCTTTATGATTTTTTTTTTCAGTACAAGGAATTGAACCTAGGGCCTTGCACATGCTAAGAAAGTGGTTTTATCACTGAGCTACATCTACAGCCCTTTTTAATTGTATTTTGAGACAGGGTCTCCCTAAGTTGTCCAAGCTAACCTTGATTCAGCCTTCACAATTGCTGGAATTACAGGCATAAGCCACCACACTGGTATAAAATGTGTTTAAAGGTAGTTAAGGAAGAGCATGAGATCTAAGAAAGAAAACAAAGGAAATGTAGAATCTGCCAAAAATTCATTTTCTTACCTTGTTCAATGGTTATTTTAGAACTTTAGTCTCTAATACTAATTATGTTGTCTGTCTGTCTGTCTCTCTCTCTCTCTCTCTCTCTCTCTCTCTCTCTCTCTCTTTTGAAAAATGCAACCTTCCTGGGCTGTTACCATCATCATTCATTGACATGTTGGGCCCTAGACTGATATCCATGACAGATAGATCTGAACACAGTAGATGGACAACTTCCTGGCAGTCTCAGTATTAACAGTTCCAGTGAAAGAAACCATGATACGTGATAGGGTTGCTGGGCGAAGGTGAGTACACAGGGCTATGGAAATATTTGGGGAGAGAAAGCCAAAATCGAAAGGCTACATGAGTTTGAGAAAGGAGCGCAGAGGAGCTGCAGCAGACTGCACACAGGGAATGGAAGGGTACGGATTCTAGATCACTCACATCCTATGGGCGTGTGATGGGCTCACATCTCTCCTGCAGATGCAGGAGTTCCTGAAGGGATTTCAGTAGGGACTGGCAAGAGTATCTTGCTTTCTAGAAACATGTCCCTTACTGCAGTGCAAAGCATGAACTGAGGGAGACAGCCTGACTGTACAGAAACTTTCAGGGAAATACATGAGTGAGCTTGGGAAGATGATGGGCTCTGAATCCAAACAATGGCAGTGCAAATGGAGAAGAGTGGGCTGGGTAGAGAAAGATTCCCAAGGCCAAAGTGAGAGACACAGTGAAGGCACCTGAGAGCACGAGAGAGACCCCAGCTCTCTGGCTTCTATTCCTGAAGCAATGGCCATGCCTTTGGAATAAGGAACCTGAGAGACATACCAGTGAATATATCTGTGGGCAACTGAATGGAGGAATCTGGTGCTCCAAGAGAGTTTTAGGGGATTCATCACCAATCACCACTCGTCATAATCCCTTGATACCCACAGGGATACATGACCCTTGCACACACCAAACTCCAAGAAGGCTCAAGTCCTTTTGCATAAAGTGGCATAATATTTGTCTAGAACATTCTCCCATACACTTTAAATCCTTTCTATTTATAATAATGCATTATTTATGATAATGAAAACAATATAAATGTTATATAAAGAGTTGTTATACTGTATTGTTAGGGAATAATGACCAAAAAAAAAAGTCTGTACATGACCACTGCAGAGACAGTTGGTTGAATCCCTAGATGTGAAACCTATGAAGAGGGAGGGCCAACTGTGTAGGCAGTAACAGATGATCACGGAGTGGAGATTAGCAAGAGAGCAGGTAAAGCTGTGAGAAACAAAAAAACAAGAAGCAGGATAAAAGAACCCTTAAAGGAAAGAGAACAGACAGACTCCAGTAGTAGAACAATAGAGAGTGCAGGTAAGGAAACATTCTGAGAATAAAGTGATATTCCTGAAAGGTCAACAAAACAGATTGAGAAGTAGCATCTAGCATGATAGAAGTGCCGCATTGGGACTAATGTTAGTGGAATGCAGGTTTTTAAAATGAAACCTAGAGAGGAAAGTCAACAAATAAATTTAAAGAAAACATTAACATAATGTGCAACACTTTCATGTCTAAGGGAAAGAAAGATGCCCAAAGTACATAAGGTTTTCTTTTGCAAATTCTCATCTTATGTACCTGAAAGTATATAAACCCTTAAGGAAGAAACAATAAAATATCTTTCTGTGATATTCTTGTAGACTGGACTACATGGGTGACAAATATACCCGGAAGGGGAGAACTCAAACACGCTATTTTGGCTCAAGGTTTATTCGTGACATCAAGATGTCCTATGCTTATATCAATATTTATAGTAACATAATTTACACATACTCCTCCAGTGGTTCAGGGAGAAGGTTTTCCTAATGTAATATAAGCACAACAGCAGCAAAATCATGTCTTACGCCTTATGGGAAGCTGAATTGAGCTCTTCTGTCTTCATATAATTCTTTAGTTAAACCCTTTCAGTACAAAAGGCTTCTTGCTAGTATTACAAAGAAAGCACAGCACTCATGATAAGATTTTTTTGATATAATTGCTTTATAAGCTTACACTGTCCTAAGAAATAGTAATAACCAGCAATGTACGAAAATGATACCATAAGGAATATTGAATATTAAACTCTATTACTGTCTATTGCAGCTGTTCCCTTACTTAAATCATTTTCATTCACATAAATTCACACGCAGAAGTAAATGCAACACACAGATATTTCAATGGGATTCCAATTTCATGTGTTTTACAGGGCAACAGGGAATAAAATCAGTGCTTTTATCAAAATATTTTCAGGCTGGTGCAGGTTTGCTTCACTACTGTTTGGGGAACAATAGGGAATAATCTAAATGAGATTAAAGTAGAATGCTGATCTCCGGTTCATTTCTGACTTAAGTCCCCCCATAACATTCAATGTTGTCTGTCAAAGAAAATTTTGATGTGTCACCCATTTCAATATGTTTTTAAAGAGCCTAAAAAATTGATACACTGGCCAGAAAATACATGTTCGAGAGGTTATGAGGGGCAAGGGGGAGGGAAAAAAAGGGGAGAGAATTGAACAACAGCAGAGGAGGTAGAGAGGGAAGATGGGAGGGGAGGGGAGGGGAGGGGAGGGGGGATAGTAGGGGAGAGGAAAGGTAGCAGAATACAACAGTCACTAATATGCCATTAAGTAAAAATGTGAGTATGTAACAGATGTGATTCTGCAATCTGTATTTGGGATAAAAATGGGAGTTCAAAACCCAATTGAGTCAAACACATGAAAGATGATATATCATGAGCTCTGTAATGTTTTGAACAATCAATAAAAATTAAAAAAATTAAAAAATTAAAAAAAGAAATAACCACAACATTAAAAAAAAAGAAAATACATGTTAGATAAGAAAAGACACCGTCTATTTTATTTACGGCTGTTGTTTCTAGGATCTATTACATTTTCTGAACTATACTAGATGCTCAATAAACAGCTGTTGAATGAATGCTATTCTCTGGAATGTGAAAGGAAAAAGATCTAATAAGCCAAATTGTGTCTTATAAACATACTATTGACAATTTTTCATGTAGCACTTTGTTAATGATTTGGGAAACATTAAAAACTGTTATTCAAGAATAACAGTTCAAAGGGGCTAGGGTTGTAGCTCAGTGGTAAAATGTTTGCCTAGCATGTGTGAGGCCCTGGGTTCGATTCTCAGCACCACATATAAATAAATAAAATAAAGGTCCATTTACAACTAAAAGAAATATATGTCTTTTTTAAAAAAAAAATAACATTTCAGGAGGCTGGGATGTTGTTCAGTGGTAAAGTGCTTATCTATCATGTGTGAGATCCTAGGTTCAAACAGCAGCACTGAAAAATAAATATATATTTATATATTAAAATAACACCTATAGTACATGTTGGCTTATTTGGGGAAGCAGATGGTCAGGCCCTTCCAGAGAAGTGCCTATGTCTTTGTACTCACTCCTAATTCTATACTGCAGCACTTTTTTTCTCCCATTGGTGGAGATCAAACCCAGGATGCCAGGCATACTTGCAGCAAACACTGAACAGACTAAATCTGGGGGTTCCTTTTCTGAATTGGGAACAAATTCTTCCTGCTGAGAATGAAGAATGAAGAGCTACAACCCCCACTTCCTCAAACCTGTGTAGCCACAGACAACTAAATATCCACATGTGCATTTCCAATTTCTGGTCTCACTTCACTGTCTCTTCTTTAACAGTTCTGCTCACCTTCAGGGATTGCGAAGAGGGAACTTTTGGAGCCATAGATTTCTCCTATTTTCCTTCAAAACTGACTTTCAATTAAACCTAATTATCTACCATTTCGACTCCAATATTTCTGGAGCTCAGAGCACACTGTAGCCAAGCCTCTTTCACTCAGGGTAGTATTGATATCATCAGGTAACATATTTAGAACAAAAATTGGTATTAAGAAGCAAAAATCTTGGGCCGGGGATGTGGCTCAAGCGGTAGCGCGCTCGCCTGGCAGGTGCGGGGTGCTGGGTTCGATCCTCAGCACCACATACAAATAAAATAAAGGTGTTGTGTCCACCGAAAACTAAAAAATAAATATCAAAAAATTCTCTCTCTCTCTTTCTCTCAAAAAAATAAAACAAAACAAAACAAAACCCACAAATCTCTGAAAAAGCAGTCACTCAGGTGAAAAGGGGAAGCCGGGATAGGGCAGGGGCTCCCTCCACTGACAGAGGAACAACATGGGAGAAAACCAGACTATCTTATTTCATAAGAGGCATCCCATGTAAGATAAACAAGTGAATAAGCAGTTGTTTCCCTTCAGAGAAAGCAGTTGTATCACCACCTGGTAGAACTCAGCTTCAGAGAGCAGAAACTGTGGGCTTGGAGGAGTAAGGTGTGGCCCTGTTTTCCAGAAGAGAACTCTGCTGTCTCTAGGTGCCTCAGAGATAGTGTCATCGGGTGAGATAGAAACGGGAACATTACACTTAGAAATATTTTGATCACAATTAAGAAAACTAATCCCATTCTAATAACAAAACAATACAACTATAGCAAGCCAAGATAATGTACGGTCTTTTGAGGTAAGGTCCTGGAACCTGCCATTCTTTGTCCAATGTTAGGAAAGAAATGAGCCTTATTGTAGTTTCAGATACTAGCGCCTTTGGTGTTTTATATTTTTTTACCTCATTGCACTTGCTTATTCGCCTCGCCACAATAAGCTGGATCATTCCTCGTTTATTTCCTTCAGTGGACATCGACCTTCTTAGGGTTTCCATGGCATCTTGGTTTGTCTTGCCCAACAGGGATTCTCCATTTACTGCTATCAGTTGGTCATTCACCCGCAGCCTTCCATCCTGGGAAGAAAACAGGTAAAATAAGTGTGGTTAAATAGTCTGCTATAAAAGAAATTGCTTTCCCTTTAGTTAAAAAAAAAAAATTAAAATTAAACTAAAAATAGTGGGGGGTGGGGGCTTTAATCCTAGTGGATTATGCCCAATTGAACACTAGCATAATGAAGTCTAAGCAGCCATTGTAGCCTGGGTCTATTTCAATCATTTATACATTTGTAAATCAAGTCATTATCATAATCTGTTTACCAAAATAGCATACTAATTCAAAAGACACAAAGTGATTACTTTCTTGCTTCCAGAAACACCCATAGAGATTATTTACAACCCAAGACATGTAAAAGCTCCAGGCGATTAGACAATTGCAGAGAAGTGCCCCCTTACCAAACAGCCAGGAAATTTTCTCTGCGCTGAGAAATAGAACAAGTGACCCACAAGCAGGAGAGGGAAGGGGAAAAGATTAACCTTTACTATATGCCAGGACCTATGGTAAGTCTTTGCATAGATTATCATCACTTAAGCAGCATGATTATGGGTTGTAGATTCTGTGAGATTAAAAATGCAGAGTTGATATAGCATTAAGATTTCTCTTATTAGTTATTTGATCAGGAATGGGTTATTGTTAAAAAAAAATTTAAAAATCATTCAAAAACATCTGTTAACTGAATATACTTCCCACACAGGATAGGAATGAAACATTTTTGTTAGTGAGCATATACTTGATAAAGTTAACATATGCTTACTTTAGATGCTGCTCCACCATTAATAATGGACTTGACGAAGATTCCCAAATCTGCATGGTTCTCTTTGGACCGGTTACCTTTGACACTGACACCAAGACCAGCAGATCCTGAATCATTAAGTGGAACTTCAAATGTAAGAAATTCCCTGGTGCCATCAGGTGTGAGAACAATATCTTCATCTTCTGCTTTCTAATAGGAGACAAAATTGCATAGCATTATATTCAAGTGTCTCTTTCTCACCATTACTGTTTTAAAGATTGCTAATGAGCAGTTCTTTAACTGCAGACCCAATATTTCCACTAAAGCTCCATGACAAGATTCATGATAGCAGTGCATCTGCACCCCCTCCAGATGATTCCTGAAACCAGCTGCTAATATTTTCAGAAATACTTATTACAATATTAAAACAAACCTAAAGCAGATTCTGAGAAAAGGAAGTCGGGGGGCTGTGGAAAGACTGGAGGCATGGAGTTTCCTAGTGTTTTAAATTTATTTTATTAGCCTGTTTATATACTCTAAACCTCAAGAGAAAAACAGCAACAACAGAAGTAAAAATAAATAAATATAGTTCATTTGCTCCTTTTCTCTTTTTTGGCGGGGAAGGGGGACCAGTATCAGGGATTGAATTCGGGTGCACTCAACCATAGAGCCACATCCCTCTTTTCGTATTTTATTTAGAGACAGGGTCTCACTGAGTTGCTTGGCACCTGGCTTTTGCTGAAGCTGGCTTTGAACTCATGATCCTCCTGCCTCAGCCTTCAGAGCTGCTGGGATTACAGGCATGCGATATTGTGCCCAGCCACTTTTATCTTCATAATAGTAATTTGCAGTGTTATTAATAGCTCCATGTCCACAATGGTGTATCTTTTTTATTCACAACTATAATAAATCCTGATGACACAAAGTCAGCAGAAGAAAGAATTCAGGTTTAGAGACACTACAGAGTTTTAACCTTTGACACTCATGAGACAAAGTTTGCACCATGGGAAAAAGTTTGCACAATACTATATTATGAATACAGATGATGAATATTATCAGGAAATATTGTTTAATCGATTATTGTTTAATTAGTAATATATCAAGTATTAATTTCACAATCATAGTCACCAAGTACAAAAGACTTGAACCAAGTTCTTTCTTCATATAACTCCTCCTCCTCTATTCCCAATTTTGAAACATTTATTTAGTATCCAATTAGTCAATCAAACCAGATTTGCCAAATTGTAATAGAAAAATAGTAGGCCTATGATGGTACTTAGTATCATTTAGAAAGACTGATCTTTTAAACAGTTTTCAACTATACAATAAAAGTTATTAGAGAGAATGGAAAATGAATTGATATCACTCTTCTTTACATCTTACCAGATTTTTTAAATTTTCTAAGAATTAGGATCAATCTAATAATGACAAAATTATTTTTAATGGGAATTTGGAGATTTCACATGTAACTTCAGATTTGTTGATTAGATTAAATAATTTTTGGATGTACAGTACTTATCTGTAAGGATGTTTATATTATAATAAGCAATATTCTATTTTTAAATCTTCAAATCCTTAATAATGTCATTTGAAAAGTAATGTTTCTAATTTATTAATGTTTGATGTTAATATTTTATAGTAGGCCTTTTTCTTTTCTTTTCTGGTACTGGGGAATCAAACCACACACAACAGACAAGTGATCTATCACTGAGCCACATGCCCAGACTCCAGTAGTACAGTCCTTGTGCCATCTCAAAGGATTGCCTGACAGTAAGGGGAAGAGAGTTTTCAATAAAATAAGCACTATTGTTTTGAAAACATGAGTACTATGTAATTAAGAATGAAGAACAAGTTGAAAAGATACAGGACAATAGCAATACTACCTATGCAGAAGAACCACATTTCAGCATCAAAATCCAAAGCAAGCATAACCTGCTCATTAGAAAAGCTTTTGTAACTTTAAAATATTCCCTGAGAACAACTGTAACTCAAATAAAATCAATGTATTAGAAACAAAGATCAAATACTCACATGAAAATATCGATAACCTAGCAAACGTTTATTATACAGAAGTAGCTTTATATACATGTTTTGCTCTATAATCACAAAGGCACAATTTACTTTTTATTTCTAACCATACAGTTCAAAACCATGAAACAGTACTAAATAATGAATTTGTGTGAATGAATAGTGATACTTCAACTTAAAATCTACTATAAAAACACACCAAATGGGACTGGTGGTGAAGCTCAGTGGTAGACAGCTTGACAAAGGAAGGAAGGTGGGAAGGGAGGGACAGAGAAGGAGGAAGGAAACAAGTCATGTGCAAGCATGGGTTCCATCCCCTGACACACACGCAAAATACATAAATACATAAAAATGTTTAAGAGTAAAATATACCACAAAGGTAAATTTTGTACTTGAAACACAAAATAGCATTAATAGCTTCAAACACAACACTGTCCCCTTCTACTTGAAATTCAGAAGTAACTGGAACATAAATTTACTTTGTAAATCAGTATTTTTGTTTCTGAAAAAAAGCTGAAATTGAAAAGACAGAGAGTCCTTAGATGAACACACTCAAGGCTCATCATTTATGTTTACTTGCCTCAAATCTAAAAGGTTTTTAATTATCACTTACATATGTGGATCTTTTGTTCTTTTTTTCCCACATTTACTGATTTTGACATTTCCTTAACATTTTACAGAGGCTTAAAATTCTTATTTTCTTGTACTTTAAAAATAAAGACAAGGAGCTGACTAAATATATGAAGGAAAATTTTAATCAAGTTGGAATTATTTCCCAACTGCCTTACTCTGAACCCTTTTAAAAGATGACCACATAATGCATGGAGTAGTTTCATTTATTATGAAAACTGCAATATGAGAATAATCTTCTTTTTCAGCCCTCTTTATCAAGTCTTAAGTCATTATTATCATTAAAAATGTTAAAGTGAGACACTGTATGTTTCATTTGATATTTCATTATTAATCCATTTGGCTACCGGCATAAGACTGAAATTAATGCCAGCTTTTAGAACTTAATTCTCTGGCAGCAAAACACTAAAAATCTCCTCTGCAAAAGCCATCTGAAATGCTACGCTACTGAGAACTTTCACAATGTCATACTACTATAGGAATCTTTACCTTCCAAAATAAAGTAGAACCTAATTTTCTAGCACTTTGTTATTTCCATCCACATTACGTACTTTACCAACAGTTTCTTAAGCCAAGTTCTTTCTACAGACATGCAATATATGTGTTTTCCCTAATTTGCCCTTCAGTTTTTGTGTGTGGTCATATAAATCAAGCACATGTGCCATGGGTATCTCTCATGTACATACATGTAAGTATATCTTGAAAATTTGTGGGTTTTTTTGTTTGTTTGTTTTAGTTCTGTCAGTTCTTCTCTTGCCCACTTATTCACTGACATTTTTGCCTTTTAATTACCAGCAAACAAAGGGAATTTTTGCTAAGCATGTAAGAAACAGGGACTCTCCTGGGTGGACATTATGAATGCTATTTACTTTCCCACTATAGTCAGATAAGAAGAAAAATGTACATTCATGCCCACAGTGAGACTGAAAAATAATCACAACTGGCCTCCACCATGGCCCAGTGTTCCTTCTTTCACCAACAACAGACCTAATATCAGTAGGGACATAGCTGCCCAGAAGTGGCTCAGAGTGTATACTCAACCCACAGCACAAGCCCATCTGAAGAAAATGAAATGATAGTTGATTATGTAAAGAGACAGAAAAATAATCACATGAAATAATAACAATCACAAAAATAATCAATCACATGATCTTGCTTGATATACAAGGATTTTGATTACCATGATAGGAGGCAAAGAAATATGTTCCAAATACCATAAGACCATAAAAATACAGAAGTGACCACAGAATTTGATTTGAGGCTTTGCAAAGAAATAAATGACTCAGCAAATAATTTATCTCTCTTCTATAACTCCTTGATTTCTCTCTCAACATTAGCCCTTCTCCATTGTGGAAGTTTATCTGTAAAATATGGTATCCAACAATGTAGAAAGTGTGCTGAAGTGGGCACGTAACGTGATGTGCTGGTGAATGTGTAAAAGGTACACTGTGGAAGCCAATTTGATAATAAAAGCCTCTCTAGTTTATATGTTACCTAACCCCCAAAAAGGTTACTATTAATAATATAGCCTAAAAAACTGATCATCTACAAAGATTTATCAATGAGGATGATGAAATTATCATAGCTAAAAACTAAATAGACAACTTACATATATGGCACTAAGCAAATTCAGATATAACTACACAGTAGAATATCAATCAGCCATTAAACTATCTTACAAAAATATTTAGGGAAATTAAATGATATTTATGGCTAAGAAATTTTGTTTTACACTTTGAGTATTCATAATATCCAAGACATCACTATACTGATGGGGAAAATATATTCAGTTATTAATCAAAATGTTTACCCAATAAAGTATTTATCTAAAGAAATATCAGATAAACAAGCTGAGAGGCTTTCTTAAGGTAATTTTCTCTTTAAAATTTAAATTTTACTTAAAGTAATTTGCTCTTAAAAATAAAACACAAAGACAAACTGAACAAATTTTTTGTATTAGAGACTTAAGTGACATGAAAACTGAATGCATATATAATATAGTTATATAAAAAAAGTCCTTTGGGGCTAGAGCTGGGGCTCAGTGGTAGTGCACTTGCCTGGCATGTGTGAGGCACTGGGGTTGTTTCTCAACATCTCATATAAATAAATAAAGGTTCTATCAACAACTTAAAAAAAGTATATATATATTTTTTTGAAAAGTCCTTTTTCTTAAGACATACACTACACATAATCATTATGATTTCCTTAAAATCATGAAAATATCATTCTACTTTATTTTTTTTATTAGTTGCACATGACAATACAATGATCTTGACATATCACACATTTGAATCAAATGGGGTATAATTTCTCATTTTTCTGAGTGTACAGGTTGCAGAATCACATTGGTTATACAGACACGTATGTACATACAGTGTACATACTAGTGTCTATTTTATTCTGCTGTCCTTCGTAGCTATCCCCTCTTCTTCTCCCCTCTCCTCCCATCACTTCTCTCTACCCAATCTAATGTGACACATTTCTTTTTTTTTTCCCCTCACATCATCATACTGTATTTTCTATAAGATGAGGGTCTCTAATTTTGAAATAAGATTGTTTTAAAATAAGGTTGCAGCAAGATTTTAAGGACTTGAGATAGCACACATTTTATAAGCAACAACACTGATGCACAAAACCAAATCATTAAGGTCAACATGATTTGTGTATGTTAGTTTCTTCAACAGAATTAAGGGGCTAGGGTTCTGGCTCAGTGGTAGAACGCTTGCAGCGCACATGTAGGTACTCGGTTCAATCCTCAGCACCATATAAAAATAAATAAACAAAATTAAGGTATTGTGGCCATCTACAACTAAAAAAAAAGTTAAAAAGAATAAAATTAGAGTTTTTAATATTTCCATATACATTAACTATTATTAAAACTAATTCATATTATAAGCCTAAAAAATTGTTTAGTTTATAAACCTGAAGAGTTTTGGATGAAGAGGAATTGACTAACAAATTGATTCCCTAATGAGCATTCCTTTTGTCTGGCTCAACTGTTAACTTATGGTAGGATAAAACATGGTGGCCTATACTTGATCTACTGTAACTATTGTTAAATGAACCTATTAATGACCATGCTTACTGACTCCAAGCTCATTAGATTTCAAAATTGAGGCTATAAACTTTCTGATGTTACCCTATGAAGGTGTCCTCTGATCTTCAAAGAAGATCCCAAGGAATCCCTAATGTATTCCTGAGGTTTTTGTAGAAAAAGCCCAATAACTCATTTTAGAATGCATTTTGAATTCTTGAAATTCAAGTGTGTCATGCCTTATTTTTATGGTCTAGTATGGTCTCTAAACTGTATTATGTTTTAAAGTTCTACTTTTACCCAACATCACTCAATCTACTTAGCATACAACTGTAAGATTTTAGGGTCATCATTAAGAGTTCATGGGGTCAAACATTTTATAAACAGCAACACTGATGCACAAAACCAAATCATTGAAGTCAATATAATTTGTGTATGTTAGTTTCTTCAAAGGGGTCAAAGGAAGTATGTATTAATCTATTTGAAGCATGGGAAAGAATCTGATATTTTGGTAAGTTAAGGCCTCATAGCCAATAAATTCACATTATTGCGATGGTTAATTTTAGGTGACAATGTAAATGGTGTTTTGGATGAGAGTAACATTTAAAGCAATGAAATCTGAGTAGACTGCCCTCCATAATGGGATTGGGCATCATCGAGTCAGCTGAAGGCCTGAAAGGAACAGAAACACCAGCTTCTCTGGGCAAGAATTCTTCAGCAGACTGTCTTTTTCTTCATCTTACCATTGGCTCCCTTGCCTGCCTTAAGAGTGGAATCATATCATCTCCTCTCAAGTTTTCAGCCACTCAGCCCACTCTGCAAATGTGAACTTGCCAGCCTCCATAATGGCATGAGCCAATTTCATATAATCACTCACACACACACACACTCACACACACACACACACACACACACACACTCTCTCTCTCTCTCTCTCTCTCTCTCTCTCTCTCTCTCTCTCTCTCTCTCTCCCTGACCCTAAAACTCCCAAATAATAATATCAAGTCCAACCCAGATATCCATATGAATTCCATACCAAGTGAAAAATATATTCCCTACCAAGTGAATAAATTTCATAGACTTTCAAAAGCAAAGGAACTCATCCAAGACATGGAGCACGAGGCTTTGGGCCTTTGCTAAAGAATTCAGCTTTCTATCCAATTTGAATGGGTAACCTTAACAAGATTCTAATCTCCTACCCTCAGTAACTTGTCCATTGCTAGGAAGATATTCAGGAAATTTTTATCTTGGAAATTCAAAGGTCTACCAGACATTGACCCTATTCATCAAATCTTAATAATGTTTTACTTCTCAAACTAAATCAGTTGCAGGTAACTAACATAACTGATAAATTCACTGAACTTTTACTTGGCATAAATGCTGGAGCTAGGTATTATAGGGCATCTATTCTTGAGGTGCTTGAAATCACAAGGAAGTATAAAGGTTAAAGCAAGACAAAATCATTCTACAAATAAAAATAATAGAAACAAATATGATAAAGAATCAAAAAGGCAGATAACTCTACATCTGGTCTGGAAAAGCCATATGAAACAATAGGACTTTCAAGTTCCCATGGTCCATATGGACAGGCAAAGGAGAGAGGAGCACAAGTAAGGAGAGGGTATCTGCAAGGTCAGTCAACAAAGTGGGAAAGGACAAAAGTGACTGTGGATCAGTGAACAGAAATCACCAATATGGAGCCAATGTCTCAATAGAGTCTACATATAACCCATTCCTAATATAAAAAAAATTAAAAGAGATCTCTTCTCAACATAATGACTAATAAGATGTCACATAAACATGGAATTATTTTAACAAAATTCAATTGCATTTGTTGACATAACATGTGAAACTTATTACCTTAGACATAAGTATTTACTTATTTTTTTTTAATTCCACATACCAAATTGTTTCACAATAACCAATACTGAGGAGAAGTAAATTTTGCCTTGCAGATTCTAGAATAAGACAATATGAGTTTATTCCTGCTCCAAGATTTAGAGCATCCTAAATTTAATTCTTTTTTCTCCTGTTTTACAGAGGATAATAATACTAAGCCACAGACATAATAAAGATAAAATAACATAATGTACATAAAGAGCTTAGCACAAAAGGGAAAATCACAACAGATAAATGAATGTCAGTCATTAACGGCACTGTAATGTTACAAGCAATGTTCAAAACATGCAAGGGGTAACTAACTTCTTTTCTATGAGCCTGAATAAATCATATGTTACTCTAGACAACAATAATATACCTCATTCAAGAGAAAGACAGAGAGAAAAAAAAAAGATAACAAATCCACCACAGGTAACTTTCCTGTGGTTTAAAGAGGATAAACCATGTTTTCTTCCAAAATCAACCCCAAGGAATGAGAATTGGGAATTAAGACACAGATTTATTGTAAAATCATTGATATATTTGCCCCTCTCGCTAGGTTGGAGGGGTATAATTTAGGATTTCACTAACCTAGCCTCCAAAATAAAAGAAAACCAATAAAAAGAGTAAAGTTTTAACTTGGAGTTTTTCTTGAGTTCCACTATGTGTCAAGCATTGGCAATATTTTAAGTTCATGAAAAAGACTTTTGCCAGAAAAAGGTACAAAGAAAGGCAAAGATTCAGCCTCCACCAACATTAAATATTTTATAATTCAAAATGTTTTTGTATAGCCAGAGTTTAAAGAGAGACACAAATATAAAAGGACATATAAATTAAGAAGCAAAACTCTTTGTTGTAATTTAAAACTATGCTTTTGATTTAGTTTGGAAAACTTCTATTAGGAAAAAAGAGGTTTCCATTTACAATCAGAAGCCAGATACACACACATGTGCACCCTACTTATTTCTTTATCACAACTCCCTGTTACTCCGACATGCTATTAAGAACACAAAGGCTGGTAGATTGAACTGGCCCTTGAATCTCTTTTTCTTTTTGGTACCAGAGATTGAACCCGTAAGCACCTTACCATTGAACTACATTCCCAGCCCTTTGCATTTTGTTATTTTCAGGCAGGGTCTAAATTGCTGAGTGTCTCCCTAAATTACTAAGGCTGGCCTTAAACTTGTGATCCTCCTGCCTCAGACTCCTGATTCATTGGGATTACAGGATTCTTTGCAACCATACCTGGTGGTCCTCATATTTTAAGGAAGGATCACAGGGAGGATCTTTGTAAGATTCCAAATATTCAGATACTCAGAAAAACTGAGTCTGCCAAATTTTCAATATCATATGGCAAATCATCAGTTTCCTCAACAGGACTGACTACATGTTTTACACCATTATTTCCTATCTTAGAATGTTAGAGATGTTAAAATATGTTGATTATGTGGGAAGTCATTCTATTTCCCAAAAAGTTCTATGCTGCTAAGATAGAACCACAAAGGAATGGCACTTCACACAAGGATCACAATGGAAATACTTACGTCTTTAGCTTGCAACTGTTTTAGGATGTAGTTATTGATATACTGAAAAAAAGTGCATATATCTATCTATATACATATCTATATACATAGATAGATAGATCATTTTCTCTTGACACACGTGTAATCACATCCTGATAAACTCATTCTAATTTAAAATATCATCAGTCAAAAAATGCAATTAATACACCTAATCTACTACACATCATAACTTATTCTAGCCTACTTTAAATGTGTTCAAAATATTTACAATACCCTATATTTGGGCAAAGTCATCTTTAACACAAGACCTATTACATAAAATGTGCTGAATACTCCTGTAACTTATTGAATAATATGCTGAAAGTTAAAAAATGAATCGTTGGCACAGGTATGTTTTTTGCACAATTGTTAAATTGAAAAATACTAAGAACTCTCATAGGTGGTGTGTGTGTGTGTGTGTGTGTGTGTGTGTGTGTAATTTGTCAATTCATCATCCTTAGACAGGCATTCATTACACAAAGAAATTTTCATATACTTTCTTTCAAAAAAATGTCTAATACTTTTTTAGGTTAAAATTTATATGGAAGTGGGATTTACTTTCATGTACACCAAGAGGAAGAAATCTAACTTTTCAAAGTGAAAGGCAAGCTGGAGGTGTAGCTAAGTGGTAGAGCACGTGCTTAGCAGATACAAGGCTCTGGGTTCAATTTCCAGCACCAAAAAAGAAAATATTTAATTTTACAAAGTGACTGGCCAACTGTTATAAACACTAAGTAACACATATTTTACCACTAAAAGATGAAATGCCATCTTTAAGATACATGCACATCATATACATACCATGTTTGTTTTCATAATTGCCAATCTGTTTGAAATGATCTACTTGTATATTCCTATAGTGATACAAAGCTGATTTAAATCCTTGGCTTTATATTATACTCTGCCACAATTCTGTCTTTTCAAATAATATAAATTAATCTCATACTCCATTTTAGTCTTTATAAGCAATCTGTTCAATTTCCTCTCATCCCTAGCCTACATTCCCAATAGGCAATTACCACTATGGTTTTGACCTATTTGTTTCACAAACAAAAATGTAAGTCTATTACTTTTACAACCCAAATTTATCAATGTGTAATATTCTCAATGTGCTTTAGTGATTTAACTCTGAAGGTTGATTGTCATCCATTTTTAGAATAATTAAATATTCAAAAATAACATTCCATTTGTTTATTAATTCAAAGTTCCCTGCTTATAAATTTATACAAAATGTCAAACCTATTAATTACATTACTCAAATTCTTTAAAGTCTCACTTTTTTGCCTTATTTAACATGACAACTTTTGGAAAGATACGTTACCCTCTATTGATATGGTTTTGTTCAATTTTATATATATAACAGTTTGACAAAGATATATGGTTATGCTATGTTGTTTGATATAAAAAAGATCCTGATTGTTAGAATTTCTACACAATAATATTATATCTCAATATAATACTTCCTCTCTATTTGCCCCATGTACGTTATGGCAGAGACTTTACAGGACAATCCCAGCATTTCTGTGCTAGTGCTTCCTGCCAGCCTGAATCAGAATCCATCTTCTAAACATGACACAACTACATTTTCATTTTAATCTGAGTTGTCAGTACTTGAATTTTATTAAGAGAAATTTCCCCCTTTATAGTTATTATGACAACTGTGTTTAGCCCAATTGCTGACATATCATTTCAAATTTTATTCCTTAAATACATTTTTATTTTATTCACTTAGTTTTGCTTTACTCTAGCTTATTTTTTCAAGTTTTTTACCTTTTTTCCCATTTGATGGCAATACTTTGCATATCTATCCAACTACTAACCTCACCAAGTTGTAATGAGTAATAGGAAAGTAATCTCTCTTTTTTATTCCTATCTGACCAAAAATAATCTAAAGTATCCTCTATATAGGGTAGTAACCATGAATCATTTAAAAATAAGACCACTTTGGGAAAAAGGCAGGACAAGTTACTTCATGTTTAATTAGTAAGAAGTTAGTTCCATTTATCTTTCCAACATCTCTGCATCCTGCAAAAGACAAAGCTCTTACCGTTTCTTTTGGAATCTGCATCTGGCTTGGCTCTGCATTCTAGAAGAATCGAAGAAAAATATAAATACAGACTGACCAAAGCCATCTTCAACACACAGGGACACAAAGTTTTATTTTAATGGAAATTTTGCTGGTTCTTAAAATCTACCAACTAGATGAAGGGTGATTATATTATGGTTGATGGATTTCTCTGTCTCCCAAACTTTCATTGATATGTGTGGTGTTTGTGTGGGGGTTTTCAGAAACTTTTCTAAATATAACTTTTACTTGGTCATTCATAGAACATCATAAATGTATTACTTGCAGGAAAACAAATCTCACCAAAGTTCTTTCCTAATCATGGCACCGTTTCTAATTTTGGTTTTTAATTTTTTTCAACCAAATCTAGGTTTTAAGGTATTGGATCATTTCATAACTAGATAGATAAATCAGTCTGAACCACAGTCTGAACCACAACTTCATACTTTAAAATATTACACAGGGAATAAACACACTATTCTTTTCATCTAATATAGAGTACTTACAAGGTTGGTTCTTGGGGTAATATTTTCATTTATTTATTTTTTAAGGGCACAAACTAATACAAGTATTCAGACTAAGACCCGTAGAAGTGAAACACAGAAATCCTCAACAGAGGAAAAGAGTTGCACTAATTGGATTCAAAGATCAGCATTAAATGCACCCACCCACCCTTTAACTTAAGTTTTCAGAATTTTATTCTTTTAAATTGTGAAAGGCAGCTGCAACATACATAATGGACTGACTGAGGGCCTACTGGCTCGTTCCTTAATGAAAAGCTCACAAGCAATAAATTAAATAACCAAGGGGGGAAAAAAAAAACAACAAGAGGCAGCAGACGGGAAAAACAGAAGCCTGAAAGATCAAAATTGGACCAGAAGAACCTAAATAACCTTGGGCTGTCTATACGTTGGCACTCACTCTGAGAAGGCTGCTGAAGAGCAGTGTGGAAGCTTTGGCAATCTAATGATGCTAACTATCATGGCTTGGATACACCCAGGAAGAATTAAAGCTTCATCAAATCACATGGAAAGCTTAGTTGTTGTTTTGGTAAGTGCTCATTTACAATTTAATAGAGACATCTCCAGATTTAGGATCAGGTGGCATTTTAAGCACAAAATTGGATAACAGTGGGGGGAAAATGGAAAACTGAATTTAAATTGAGGAATAATGCATTAAACATTTTTAAATATAAAGAAGCTTTCATAATTTATTCAAAATCAACCTAAAACACAAGTGTTCACTTTTCAACCCCTATCACCATATGAAATTTCCACAAAAATCACAGAGAGTGTTAGGATCAAGGGATGCTAAATTAATGACTGAAAAGAAACTCTATTTTAAATAACTATTTATATGAATATATGTAATTCATATGGAAAACAAAAATATTTATTGATAATCAAAGAAAAATTTTGTCAACAATGATGCAACCACACATGAGTTATTATCTAAGAGAATTAGGTCTATATGATCAATTTGGAAACTGTACCTTAAAACCTTGCCAAATTTATACATAGTAATCTACCTTTAGATGAAATAACAAGCTAGCTGAAAAAGATGTCAAATATTCTTACCAGGTACAAACTGTTTTGAAACATTTAAAATACCACTTATGTTTGAAATAAAGCAATTTTCTCACCACATAAAAAGAAAAGGCAATTTCTCCAATTATATCATTTTATATATAACTGAAACATTGTACTTTTTGAAGAAGAAACATTCAGAACAATGTATATTTAATATATGGATTTCATTCATACCAATGCCATGTAAGTGTTTCTAATAGTTGAACTTCTTGATGTAAGCAGTGAAAAGTAAAGTAGATTTGTTCCAAACAAATGACTTTTTATTTCATTTATGTCATTACAAACAATGTGATCTTTTTGGTCAATAATAGCCCTGGAACTTATTGACAGCTAGGTCTTCTTATTTTCAGTAATTTTTTTCAAGAAACTCCTTTTCATATGTGACCATCTACATTTGGCTAAGCTACTAAGAAAATATGAAATTTTGTCATGTGCCGGGGAGAAGATGGCAAGCTTTTGATGACAGCCTTTGGAGTGACAGTTATGAGATCACTGATGTCTTTATTCAACTGGTTCATCTGAAAGTGAATAATGATAAATATTTGATGTCCTAGAAAATACCCCTACAATCTGTTTTTAAATATCCTAATGTTCACTATTGTGGATATCCATTTCCAAGTCAGAGTAGGGAAGGCAACAAAATGCTTATATTAAGTTAGGATAGAAAGAAATATAAAATAAAGAAATTCCTTGAAACTGTCTCCATAAACATTCACCATCAGGTAGCTAACCCAGATCCCTGGCTCATGTACATCAGAAATCTTTCATGTGTTCTAAATTTACACACCAGTTCCCTTGGGTGAAAGGCGTCTTCCTGGCGAAAGACCAGAAGGCTCACAGTCCCTTCCATCTTGGTGCTTCTTAACAGGGAAACAACTTCCTCTTGGGATTTGCCTGCTAAATCTACTCCATTTACCTAAAAACAAATAAAAAATTTTCAGTTGCAATTCTGTACAGATTGTTAACAGAAGACACATGTTCTAGAATTGACCATATTTGGTATAAAATATAACTCATTTCATGCTAAATTCTGCCATGACCTGGTTACCACTAAGCTTCTATGATTGAAAAAAAAAAAAAAAAAAAAAACCTAGGCCAGATATCTAGAAGAATGCTAGGAAGTAATGAATCTTTTAGTGCACATCAATAAAACAAAAGCTGCAAGCACTAGGAATTAACAAGTAACAAGTAATAAACGAAAACATCTAAAATGCCAAGTCAATACAAATCTTGACTTTGAACTGATTTTTTTTAAAGAATAGAAGTGGTTGGTTTTTTTATTTTTTATTTATTTATTTTTCGGTAGACACATATTTTTGTTTGTATGTGGTTCTGAGGATCGAACCCGGGTCGCTCGCATGCCAGGCGAGCACGATACCGCTTGAGCCACATCCTCAGCCCCTGAACTGATATTTTAATGATCTTGTGTATCACTGGTTTTCTCGTATTAAAATAAAACAGTATTACTCTGATAAGAAGTAGAAAAAATAAAAAATAGAAAATAATTTGGCATAAATATTTTAAGTTTCAAGAAAAAACATTATGCTTAAAATGTAAAACATCAAACATTACAGAAGAATCACTATAAGATAATGATAATTTTGAAATGGAAGTAATATTTCATCTCAATTGTTTCCCATGTTATAAGAAAATTCAAGTAGGAAAAAGTGAATTGGAATAACCCATTCTCCTAGAATTTCATTGATTTATCTCACATCAGTATTAGAAAGCACTTTATACTTGACAAAATAAGAACATGTTTCTTTTAAAATACTTTCATATTATTCATTTTGCCCCAAAATAATATTATTTATGGCAAATAAATATATTACTTAAATTTTAATATCAAATTTTTCCTGTTGTTAAAATATGTTTTGAAACTTGGCCCTTCCTACTAAAACCATTGTCTACAGCTCAATAGGACTAATTTTAAGGAATTGCTGGAAACAGATGATAATAAGTTCTAAGAAAACTGAAAATAAATCTAGATAAAAGAGAAAAAAATGAATCCATTAATATTTTTTCTTTGAAAGATTCCAAATATTCAGATACTCAGAAAAAACTGAGTCTGCCAAATTTTCACCATTACATGAATGCAACTATTAGATATCAGATTTCATACCAGTCTGGTGTGAAACATGCAAATATGAAGTTTCAGATTTAAGGCAAAGCTGACAGCTACAGAAAATCAAGTCTAACTCAGAATATATACAGCTTCCAGGCCATTCCAATTGCTCAAAAAGATAAGCAAAAGCTTTTGTAATGTTGTAAAGGTGAAGAAATTGTGAAAAAGAGAGACTTAAAAATAAAGTGATTATCAAGAAAGATAAGAAGCAAGATTGCAAGAGGGAAGAGGAGGAAGAAGGAAAAGCACAGAAGCTGGGGTGCAGCTCAGTGGAAGTGCTCTTGCCTAGCATGCAGCAGGCCCCAGATTCCATCTCCAGCAACACACACACACACACACACACGAAAGAACATTAGAATATGTTTTCTACAGAAAACACTAGGAAAAAACAGCCAATAAAGTATCCTGTTTCTTCATTTGTCCCTTCTTTTTTTTCCTACATGAACAAATATTTCCACAGACAGAAATTATATACATGTATATATTTCTAGGATGGCTTCAAAAACCAATGCACCAAAAAAACATGAAGTACAGGAAGAAAATTCTCAGAAACTGTTTTATTATTGGACTTTTGCATCTCACTTCATTCTCCACACTGCATTTCAAACTTGTTCCTTTCTTCAAGACACACTGATTTTATTTATGTATCTCTGCTCTGATTAAAAAGTAGATTACCAAAAAAAAAGCACAGCCATGCCAGACAGAACTATAAAGCCCTCCAGAAATACAAACTTATAGATATGGTACTTATACATAATAAAATATCACTTTATTTCCTAAACAAACTGTATGTATAACTCTATTAGATAAACTGAGAAAACCTGAGGTAGAAGAGAAATAAGTGGTTTGGGGATGCATACTTCTGCACAAATACATAATATCCATTTTATGAAAATACTTTACAAGTTGACTCTTGAAAACATAACTTTTCAGAAATGATGGAACACAGTACCTAGAAAATATCACTCACCTCTATGAGTCTATCTCCTGCCTTCAGTCTACCATCCTGAATGGCAGCCCCTCGGGGGAGGATGTTTTTCACATAAATTGGAGCCGAGCCACCTATTGTGACGTCTCGTGAAGTGATGCTGAATCCCAAACCTTCTGTACCTACACATGAAAGAAAATTTTAAAACTGAAATGAAGTATCTTGAATGTTACACATGTACACACTCATGTATACATATTTACATAAGGAGTTTTATTGTTCTCTACCTCATCTTAAAGATTTGTAATTTTCACAATGCCCAACATTTTTTCTAATACTTAAAAAGGTGTAATAATTTTTTTGAGGTAGACTACTATTATATTTTGTCACGTTAAATGACATTAAGGTTTAAATGCTTTACCTATCAAAAGTCACTCATCTAAAAAGAAATGGCAATCTTCTCAAAAACAGAGGAAGGTTTTAGCGTACAAATATGCTTGCTGAAAGCTTTCAAGTCCATCTTAAGTCTTTAAGTATCAAATAAATTAAATTGCTTTACAAGAACAAAAAAAAAAAAACTTCTGTGAAAACCCATGGTAGTTAAATAATCAAATATTATTGTGCAAGAATGATATTAAGAATTGAAAAGTAAAAGGTAGAAGCAAAGGAGAAAAAGAAAATGTTCAGTGAGATGAGAATAATGAAATGAGAAATATTTCTAGATACATGTAACAGATTCTCCTCAAATTCCAAGAACAACCACAAGAACAGCTATTTACTAAGAGAATGAACTGTATTACTTTTGTCAATTGGAAGAGAACTTAACAAAAGATTATATAGTTACCACGTATATTCCCTGCTCGCCCACTCCCGGCCACCAAAGGCAAATTATTCACTGAATAATTCACCTCAGACCATGGCCACCAAATCTAAAGTTCACCCTATAATGCTGAAAGGTACTAAAATTAATGAGGCATTTATAATTTAGTTTCTTGATTTCTATAATTCTCACTTCTTTAGCAGACTTTTTTTAATTTTTTGGTTTTAATTAGTTACACATGACAGTACAATGATTTTGACATATCAGACATTTGAATCAAATGGGGTATAATTTCTCATTATTCTGAGTGTACAGGTTGCAGAATCACATTGGTCATACAGTCATGTATATACATACAGCAATACTAGTGTCTTGACAAACAATCTTATATAAGTTCCATACAGGGTCTAAAAACGCTGTATGTCACGAGAATGACCATGCAATAAGCCAAAATGTGGCAAGAAAAAAAATCCTTGAACATAATGACAAACTTCTAATCAATCAGAATTTATTATAATAAAATTTTTTATAAAATAAAAATGAGTAATATCTAAGTATTTTTAAAACCTTAATTTGTAGGATATTAGTTTCATTTTCATAATATTAGAGAAAAATACTTGCTCATTATGAGAGTACAGTGCTCTGTAAACTTAAAAAATCTAGAGTACATTAATTTAATGCAACATTCAGTACAAAATTATAATAAAACGTATAACATTAACTGTTATAATGATGAGCAAATAGAAATGTGAGTTAAAGAAGAACCAAAGCATCAATAAATACTTGATTATACCAGTAACAATACCCATCATAAGTATTCTATAGTTAAAACAAAATATTCATTTACTTCTAGTCTGAAACCACATTAATGTGCCTAGACTGTTAATGTTTTAAGTCTTCAGTGCAGAAGATTTGAATGGCATATTGTCTATAAGAAATTTTCCTAATTATTCTGTTGGGACGTTTCCATATGTCCCTGTGCTTTCATAGAACTCTTAATGACATGCAGTAACATTTATTAAGAAAGAATTCTAAATTATTCTCCTTTTGCAATATTAATTTGTATGAACTATAAAGACTGACTGTTATATGAACCTCAATACTATTAAAATATCAGCAATAACCCCTAAATCTGTAAGCTAAAAGTTCACACAATGACCTTTAAAAGAAAGATAAATAGATATCAATTTTCATTTAGCAAAGCCAACAAAACATTTTGAACTGACTGAAACAGATTACTGACCTTCTCCTTTGACTTTATTAAAAAGCTAATTTCTCCAAAAGAGCAGGGTATTTGAGAATGCCAAATGGCAATAAATATTAAGAAATCATAATTATGGAAGCAAGTACATTGGGGCTATTATATTTTGTCATGTTAAATGACATAGTTCCAAAATTATGCCAAAGAGGCATCATCCTGAAGGCTCCTCTTTGTAGAACTAAGAATACCAGTTTTTAAATAATCGCTGTCACATGAAGCATACTAATTCACAATTGAACTGATATTAAAGTTTCAAACTAATGCATACAATGTATATATTAATATACTTTCTTACAAATGTTTAAAATGTTAACGGTAACAATAACTGATAAAAACATTAATTACAATAAAATCTTGTTAAATTCTCATAAAATCACTATAATTAAATTGTCTTTATTTAGTCCTAATCAAAGGCAATCAGTATCCTTCTTCCTATTTATGTATGGTAAACATAACTTATGTTTATGTAGAATATTTTAAGAATTGGCAGTTGCATAGGCAGTATGCACTTTTTGTTATACGTTCTCACAGTAAATTAAAATCAGGAGAAATCTATGAGGCTCTATATCATTTAGATTACTCAAGGTCAGAAAAATATTTAAAAGCAAACCACCATTTCCATTTTTCTTATATTGATTAAGCATACCATTTCTAAATTAGCTGTGTAGATGCAATCATATCTTTCTAAATGCTATTAAAATAAAACTACTAATTCCAGCCAAATAGTTCTCTTACTAGCAAATAGAATTTCACTTCATTAATAAAGTGCATATTATAACCACAATTTGTTAAGCCTACTGATTGTGGGAAAACTATAATTAACTAAATGAATATTCCTCCATCAATCTAAAAGAAAAACCATATTTATTAAACTAATACCTTTATGGCAATGGCCAACTAAGATACTCTACCTTTGTGGAGAGATTTCAGGTAGACTTTTATTTTTATACAACTCTATTTGTAGTTCTTGATAAGTTCTTGGTTAAAAACTAGTGCCTGTGATTTAAGTAGAGAAAAAATGAGGAAAGAGGATCTGATATTTCTTTCATTTGGGAATTAACAGTTAGAGAGGGTTTCTGCTGATAGGCTCTGTATTTGCAAGTGGTGCAGGCAAGCTGTCAACTCCTGATCTTGTCAACCAAGTATTTGGAGCTTGAAAATCAGTAACCAGAAATAAGGAACTTGTGGTTCACAAAAAGTTCAAAGAAAGAATATGACTTAGAAAGGAAATAGCAGTTGCAGAGCTTAAAACCTTGTAAATGCTACCCCAAATAGAAAGAAGATTGTCTGAATGTCAGGATATGGAAAACATTCGAGTAGGAATCTTCTGCCAACAGCCATATGACATGAGGAAATTACTCTATGGATTAATTTCCATCAAAGTTCAGGAGTTGGGTGAGCCCATAAAAATATTTTTTATAATGACACTATTTCAAAAGACATGCTTTTAAAATATATCAAAATCCTCTAATATAATGTTACATGAACAGCCAAAGTATCTCAGTGCTCTGTTTACCAGTTGAAAACCAGAAAGTGGAGTCCAGCAGTCTGCTCTGAGCTGTAGAGGCAGCAAACTGGAACAGCACATTCCCTATATACATGGATCCACCATCTATGGGAAAGGGAGACTTAAATGACAGTGTACAAACACAATTAGCAATACCTTTCACCTTAGGAAAGGGAAGCAATGAGTGGGCTTTGTGGCACAGGACTGCAAGCTCCAAACCAGTTGGGCACCTAAGAGAGATCCTGACTCAAAAAAAGGGTTGGGGATATAGTTCAGTGGTTGATCACTTACCTAGCATGCAAGAGCCTGAGTTTAATTCCCAAGAAGGAAGGAAGGAAGGAAGGAAGGAAGGAAGGAAGGAAGGAAGGAAGGAAGGAAGGAAGGAAGGAAGGAAGGAAGGAAGGAAGGAAGGGAGGAGAAGAGAGGGAAAGCAATGTAGTATTCTGGAAAAGCAAGAGACAAGAGACAAGACCTGACTTCTTGACAACCTACCACAAACAACTAACAGCCACAAACCAGTCACTCCCCATCTGGAACTGAAGTAGACAATCTCTAGAGGCTTCTTTGAGGGCCATATTTGCCAAAACAATCAAATTCTCACTTTGGTTTTGTTTGGGGGGTCATGCCCTGAAACATTTTCCACTCATTATCAAAAATTTTACTGCAATAGTACCTGATACCTTCTTCTCATAAACTTATATCATGAAGTCTTAATTTTTAAAATTTTACTTTTAATTTCTATATAGCATACGAATATGAAAAGCATAAAAATACAGCTTTTAATCCATTTAAAAAAATAAGGTTTTTGTTTTGTTTTTAATCTTTGTATATCAGTTCTTTCACATAGTACTAGGTTCAGATTCAAGGTGCTAGGCTGGGGATGTAGCTCCTTGTTATAACATTTTCTCAGCATATACAAGGCCTTGAGTTCTACCCGCAGCATTGGACAAAAATAACCAATCAACTCAAGATATTTGGATTAGTCAGTTGACTTTTAAAAGCAATTTCATAGAAAAATAAGATAGCTCATACCTTTCTTCAGCTGGATATTGAGCCTCTTGCCTACTTTTTTGGTGTTATAACCACTGCTTGCACTTGAGCTAAATACATTCTGTGGGGCCGGAGCTGGGGCTGAAGGTGGTTTTGCGGAGGGGTGTGCACTATGAGGTAGTCGTGGGTGAGCTTCTATCTGCTCAGGTGGGTGGCTCAGTCTGGGTGCTCTCTGCAGTGCATGAGGTCCAGCACTGTTCACACTCCTGTTATCAATATACTGGCTGTCGGGACTGAAGCGGCTTGAATAGTAATTGTTCTTCTCACTTTGGGAAAGTTGTTCATACTGCTCTTTATTTGCTGCAGGAACCACATGGAACCAAATGATGGGTGTACGCATGGCTTGGCGAAACATATGTTGTGCTCTGGGTTTGAGAAAGAATGGAAGATTAGCAAATTAAGACCAGCAGACTAGAAGATATTATGAGCTTAATTAAGTATACTAATTAAGCAATAAGAACTGACAGAGTGTTAAAACTGAAAAGCAAAATTCTGATAACCCATTTATTAACCAAGTTTGCAAGCTCTGATATAAGCAGAGCTATGTCTCCAAATATAAATTTGTCATTCTCTAAATAAAAATGGCAAAATTATCTATGATCATGGATAAAATACAATAGAATGCTCTCAACTGTAAATTATTAAACAAGTTTTAAGAACAACAGGGACATTCTAATTTTAATATTAATAGAAATCAAATGCAGCCTTCTCCCTAGGAGACAATCTATACAAATTGTAAAATTTATTAAATATTTCCCTAACAAAGAAGCCCTTTGAGTTTTCAGAGAAATAAATTTATAAATAAACTTGGGAAACCATAGAAAGCAACTACCTATTCATCAGTTATCAGCAAAATTAATTCAAGATTGTCTATGCAAGAAAATCTCAAGAACAAGAATTACCACCACCACCACCCCTGAAAAAGTGGGGGGGATGTATAGCTCAGTGATAGACTCCTCGTCTAAAATGTTCAAAGCCATGGTTCTTCTTCACTATTCTTCTGCTCACACATGCCCCTTTAACAGGAACTGGCCAACTTTTTGTTTTTAATTGAATAAGGTCCTCAGTCAGGAAAAAGGAAATGAAGACACAATATTGTGGTTCAAGGAAGCTTTTGTTTTATTTATATATATATAATTAAGGCATATTATGTGCAACCATTGAAAATGTAAATTAAAGGATAATACAGATGAGCACATTGCTGAGTTTCTCAAAAGGTGAAGAAGCAACAGAACTGTATCACTGTATAACCTAAACTGGGCTCAGATTATTCCAAGACCAGCTCTATCCGTCAGAGGTCATTCTGAAATATAGTCTAATAGTGTTAATTACCTCGAGTTTGGTTAAATTGTTAAAAGTTAGATGGTGGCAGAAAACAGGTGCAGTACACAGAGAATCTCAGACATGTTTGGAGCTTTTCAACTGACTATACTCCATCATGCCTAAAGCAGAAAAGGACCACAGTGCAGCCACCACACACTTACTGTTCAAATCTTCTATTCCGCAGATCACCATCATTAATCCTGACAATGCAATCATTCTCATGAAAAAGGTTTTCTTGTTCAGCTTTACCACCTTTCTCCAATCGTTTTACTAATAAACCCAGGGTTCTGGAACATTAAAGATGCAAATTATTACACATGTAATATTTCCACCATGCACAATGTCATATTACTTTAATGCTGATATCGTGTTTGAAAAACTCCCTTATAAAGGGTTGCACTAAGACATGATTAATACAAAGACAAAAATCAAAACAGTCAAAATGATGTGTAGAAATGCACCATTTCAATAAATACAAGAAATCGTTTTCTGGCTTATATTTCTGAAACAAGCTTCATACAATATAATCTTTATATTGTATGTTGAAAACTGCTTCAAACACAGCTTGCCTAATGGGTCGGAGGGTACCACAATGTGGAGCTAGATGAGCCCACATTTGTGCATGGCTTTCGTAGTTTTCTGTTTTAAGTCAGCTGATACACTGCTGATGGCAACCTCTGCCTTTCTGTTAAAAAAAAGATAACCAGGAACAGCTAACCTCATGGCACTAAAGGTTTCAGAAGGTAATAGGAAAGACTTTAGAAATAATAGATTCTCCATGCATGTCACTTGAATTTAATAGAATCTAATATTGTGAGTATCAGACCTGGTTAGGATTACCCAGTAAAGGAAGTAATTTGTTGCTAGTATTTCCACTTAAAGAGAAACAGAAAAAAGTCAGTAAGAGTTTCAAATAATGTCAGTCACTATTCGATGCTCTCAAATGTGCACTAAAACTTCAGATTAAAAGAAAAGTTTGAATGAACTTTCCAAGATGCAGATGGAGAAAAAAATAAAAATTATTAATATGCTTGCTCTAGGACAACTAACTTCTTAAATTACAGGACACTCAATATATCTCAGAATAAACAATAAACGCCTAAGATACAGAAGCAACAAGAATTTTAAACTAGTATGACTGCTATTTTTTATTTGGTAATTGGCATAAATTCTGTATCATGATTAAATACAGATTTTTAGGTGAACTTATTTTTGAGACTTTCTAAGTTTGCATTTTCTTTCATAATCCTCATTGAGGAGCAAAAAAAAAATGATATTAGAATTCAGAATCCATATATTTTAAAGTTAAGACGTCATAATTTCCAGTAACTTCTATATATTTATCAACAGAATAACAATTTGCAGGATTACGTATAGGCTTCCCACTAGAAATATACCCAAATAGTTACCTCCTTCTTCTATACTTAAGCAACAGGGATATCTTTCCTATGGCCCTTTATCTCATTCTCCTGTTATATATACAACTTATCTCTACTATTGCATTGCAAGCTACTAGAAGATCAAGAGATGGGATTCAGTAATATGCACTCAAGCACTTAGCTGGTAGTAAGGTCTGATAAATGACAACTGAATGAATGGATGATTGAGTTTAGCAGAGGCAAACAAGTCACATATTTCTAACAAGCGTTTTGTAAAATAGAATGTTAGTGATCAGAATTCAGATTCAGTGCTGTTTTCACTTATACTACAGATGCCACAGAATGGAAAGCAATTGAAGCAAAAGTCTCATTTCACTTGTTATTCTGTAGTTTAACCTTGTTTTTTTCATGAGTATTTATAAAATCATCAAGTTCATTCTAGTGCTTATCATTAAAGATAATAAAAGCCATTATACTAAGATCAATTCTACCAATTTACAAGAATATTCAAAAGAGGTAATCCTCAAATTCTCTTTTGTAATTCACCAGTGAAGTATTAGCATTTATTTGTGTTAGAATCTAAAAATATTAATGACTAGTAAAAATAAATAAATAAATCATGTAGGTGATTTTAGTTACCTTCTACTACATTGGATTTAAAATTGTAAAAATTATCACAACTCAAAGGTAAGAATAAAGTACAATGATTTACCTGCATGAGCAACTTAACTGTCTCAGTCCATATAAGGAAAAGTGAGATTCCATACCATAGGACACCAAAAATTAAGATATTAAAATATCATCATACCACAATCTAGTCATCCCTATTTTTTAACTTGTTTCTATCTTCAATTGCAGTGTTCTCACAGAGGAATCAAAGAAATTAATAACATATATCTATAATTTTGATGAATGGAAAAGATCTATGTAAGAAATCAAATTAAATCAGATACTGATACCACTGGAACATGAAAAACTCACTTGGCCTCTTGACTTTCAAAGCAGACATGAAAAGAACATCTTAAAGGTAAAGAGGCCTCAACTCTCTATAGGTAATCATAACATAGCCACACATGTGATGCAGCACACCTGTTGCTAAAAGCCACCTCTACAGACTTAGAACACCTTTTAAAGTGCAGGAATACAGTCCCTGAAATAAAAATGTACCGCACCAAGATTGACTCCAGTTGATTAGTTTTAATTGAGAAAAATCATAAGTAATTTTCTTATATGTTTCCATTTCTATAATCAAAAGTGACTACTAATAAATATGTTTTTAAGTACTCCAAAATATTTTGAGTAACCCAAAATAACTTACATAAAATTTCTAGGGAAATATATTTTGACTATAATTAATGACACTTGTTTAGTATTTAACTACTAATTTCCTAAAATTTGTGAATTTATATTCAATAGATCCTTTCAGTATTTATAACACTTTAAAACAGTGTGAATGCCTGGTGCACTGGTGCATGTCCTCAGTCCCAGGTACATTGGAGGTTTAAGTAGGAGACTTACTTGCACCTAGGCATCCGAGACCAGCATGGAAAATATGGCAAGATAAAAATCCCTAAATAACATCCGAGACCAGCATGGAAAATATGGCAAGATAAAAATCCCTAAATAACAAACTGAATAAATAAAACCAGGAAACTTAGAAATCTGCATTTTATTTCTACAAGTGACATCAATGTTCTTTTCAAATAAATAGGTCAATGGTTTGTGTTTATCTAGATATTGTTTTCCTATTAGTCACTCTAGAATAATAATCCTAAAGTAAAAAAGCATGCCATGTTTTGTGTATATAATAACTCTTTTCTTATATGGCCAAATGCATCACTAATCCAAATATAGAAAAGTGTTAAAAATCATAAATAAATACACTAGCACATTTCCAGGAAATATAATGGAAATTTATTAACCAAGACTTTAGAATCCAACATTATTATAATAGTTGCAAATAACTCAGAATCCTTTTACTCATCACTGGGGTTCATAGACATGATGGAGTGGGGAGGTGGCACAGGACAAAGAACTTCACCCTGAGTGACAGCAAATGATCAGGGAATCAAGGAACAGACTGAATTAAGGTGAAGTTAGTAGCCTGCTGATTTCTAAGTACTTGACCACACTATTAGAATCATTCTCTCAAAAAGAATGAATTAATTTAAAAAGTAAAGTGGTACAATCTGCAAAATTATCTCATTTGCTCCAATAGGTGAAAATGATTACAAAAGGAATAGAAATGAATGATGATTAAAAAAAAAAAACTCACGAGAAAATTGAACAGATAACAGCTAGACTGAGAAGGAAAAGAACTTCTAAGGGGGAAATCAAATGGAAATAGCAATAACACACATTCAGCTTCCCATAAAATGTGTGGGGGCAAGCATATAATATTTCTACTTCTATACCTATCACTTTAAACTTAAAGCTATATCAAAGGCACATTAAAAGCAAATTTTAGATATGTATTCTGCAAAATCAACCCAGCAACTGGTGTGTGTTCTAAAGCAGAGAATATTTACCATCTATGGTACAGCAGCTCCCACAACACTTTTATCATAGAGAGTCCCTGAAGTCAGCCAGGTTCTAAACCTTTGGGCATGTCTGCCCACTGGTAGAGAGAATTATTTTTGCTCTTGGTAGGTAGTGCCAGAGTTCCTTGTGGGGGCAACCATGTTCCATCAAAAGAAGAGACTACTGTATAAAAAGTAAAAAGGACTAGGCATGAGGCGTATGCCTATATAGCTCAGAAGGCTGAGGCAGGAGGATTGAAAGTTCAAAGCCAGTTTCAGTGACTTAGGGAGACCTTGTCTCAAAACAAAAAAATAAAAAGAGCTGGGATGTGGCTCAGTGGTTAAGTGCCCCAGGGTGCATTCCCTGGCGGATGGATGGATGGAAGGAAGGAAGGAAGGAAGGAAGGAAGGAAGGAAGGAAGGAAGGAAGGAAATTAATTGTGTATTTATTAATGCAGCTGGTCACTTTCATAAAGAAATAACTATAGAGATTAGGGATAGTTTAAAAAAAAATCCTACCACAATTCCCCTATAAGTCCAATGTAAACCCTACTCAGTTTATATGCTTTTCAAGCAAATGGATTTTTTTTTTTTCTGGTTACTCTCAAACATTCCTCATATTCTACTGTTTCCTACATCTTTTTCCATTCCAAATACTTTTCCTAAGCAAACAAACAAAAATAAGCAATTGTATAGGCATTTCTTTCAAGTCTTTCCTCACAGTTCTTGAACAATTCTCTTTAAAAAGTCAAAGTAAAACTATAGTCACAGAAAGCAAGCATTGAAAGGCTGCCTCTTTGTACATGATTTTGGATGCATAATTAGAAATTTAACTGCTTAGATTATATTAAGGATTGCACCACTACATTTTTACAAGGTTCATTAGCCTAATTATACACTTAATTAAAATAAACTCAGTCACACATGGTAACATTTTCAAATCTAAGTATAAATTACAACCAATGATAAAACTGAAAATAAGTAACAAATGTTTTATTGACATCTAAATTGGCTGAGTAAGTCTGAGTTTTGCTTTGATAATGTAAACTCCCACAACTGCCACCCAGCTGTATGGAAATGATCATAATTCATCTTAATAAAAGCTGACACAGTGTAAACACCACAACTGTAGTGAAGGCAGAGTATGAATGGGCAGAACAGGATCCCATCAAAAGAAATCTGTCACCTCCCAGAGTGCTGGGGTGGGCGGAGGGAGGGCAGCATTACCTACATGATCCCTGAAACCACAGCCAATGACAGAGCCCACTGCAACTCAAAAAAGTTTAAAGACAACTAAAATTAAACAAACAAATAAAAAATCTTTGGACTGAGGGTGTAACTTCGTGGTTACACAGAGTATTTGTCTAGCACCCATGAGGACGCCCTGGGAGAGGAGAAGAGAGGAAGGGAGAAAGGAAAGAGGAGGAGGAGGGGAGAAAGGAAGGAAATTAATTGTGTATTTATTAACGCAGCTGAGGGGAGGTTGGCAGAGGGGAGGAGGGAGGAGAAGAGAGATAAGCTTAATGGATGAGAAAAGGTAGTACCAAAAAAAAAAAAAAAAGGTAAATAAAAATGTAGAATTTCTAGCTGTACATGGTGGCACATAAATCTGTAAATTTATGTAAGTTCTGTAAATAGCCTGTAAATCTCAGCAACTCCAAAGGCAAGAGATTACAAGTTCCAGACAAGGCTGGGCAACATAGTGAGACCCTGTCTTAAAAAGGGCGGGAGATATAGCTCAGTTACCACTAAGGTTTTCTGTGTTCAATCCCCAAGTACCAATACAAACAACAGGAAGGGGGAGGGGGGAGATGGAGAATTCTACAGATTCAGGCAGAAATGATAGATACTATCACACTACATTCAAAAAAACGTAATTTATCTGAATGTAAACTTTTCTTTCTGAACCAACAGATTATTGTCCGTTATTATGCACAAACATTCTGACAAAAGACTATTGACCAATTGAATAAATTTAAATTGTATTTTTTCAAAAGCAATGAAATTAAGTACTCAAAGTTCAAGAGCATATTTATTCTGTGCTAATTCCATAAGGTTCACATTGACTCTAAGTCTTATTAACATATGTACCCAATTAACTAAACAAATGTGTATTCAGATTCTCAAATTTAAAATGGAACAATAAATTTTCTCTTAGGTTAATGATATGGGGAAAAAAATCATTTTCCACAATTGTGTAGACAAATCACTACCTCCCCAGACAACCAGAATACCAAGCAACATTGGAAAGAATTCTAAGGCATATAATGGAATGTTAAGTTGAAGATAAAATATATTCTCACGACTTAATCATTTTTATTAGCTGCCAATGCCACATACCTTTGTAAAATGAATTACATTTATTGTCTTATTTAAACCATACAGAAGTCATGATTCCCATCACTTCACATAGAGACTGAGGCTAAGTGAAGTTAACCTGATCATAGTATAAAGAAAGAGCTAGGTTACATCCAGGTATTCCAGCTGTTCCTAACAACCTCTCTGCAAATAACAATTGAATAACAATCAGGTAAATTATAATCTAGAGAGCCAAACTCATATTTTGCTGAAATAATTAAATAAATGAATCTCAAGATCTTTCAAAAAATTGTTTGTCCTACTCTTACAGAAAGAAGAACATTTGGGCTGGGGATATAGCTCAGTGGTAGGTCACTTGCAGAGCATTCATACAAAGCCCTAGCAACACAGGTTTGAAAAAAAGAACAGTAGCTTGAGGGAAACTTAATCATTTCATATGCCCAATATACCCTAAACAAACATATTTCAGTAACTTACTAGATAATTAATGTGCACTTACATTAATATAGAATACATTTTATATAGAACAAACATAGTAATACATACAGAATGCACATTTTCCAACAGGGTCATTTTTATTTCAACACAAAGCCCCCAAACATTACAAATATTCTCTTAGGTATATGAATTTAGGGGGGCTTAAGAGATAGGAGAATTTACAGACAATAATGTAAGTAGGCAATACGTAGGTGTAAGAGGGAGAAGTCATAAAAGAAACCTTAGCACATCAGTTAAAGAAGCTTTTCCTAAGGATGTGAATGCTTCATCTGATACTCTGAATATTAAGTTGAAAAAAAAACTTACTTGGAGAAAAAAAGTCAAAACCAGACAAATCTAAAGAGTACATAGGTTAAAAAATAATCATCATAAGAAGAGAAGTAATGAGAAATTAGACCAGTTGCCAACACAGGCCAATTGCAGAAAGTCAGAAACATACCCAGACCTACCCAGGCATATTTATACCCACAAGGATGCACCATCTCACCAGGCCCTGATGTTCTCCCTACATGAGAATTGGATCCTAGAAAGAATTATGTGAGCACATTTTACTAACTGGGAGATGGTGGATGGGTTTGTTTGTTTCTTTTTTCCTTTTTTTCTTGTGAATTCCTGAGAATAGGCAGGGGAAGGGAAAAATGTGCAAAATAACACCCCATTGCCACAAAAGGCTTTCTTGTCAACCAGTAAGTGAAACTGAAAAGAATTATGGATGGTTGCTTCCCCCAAATATAAATAGAAAACAGATAAGGGAGTTTTAAACATGACAAATAGTAGACTATAAACTCCAGGCCATCAGGCATTTTTGTTTATTTGATTCCCTCGGGCAAAGGCTGGCAAACTACAGTCCATGAGTCAAACCAGGCAGCACATGATTTTGTAAGAGAAGCTTTCCTGAAACACAGCCACACTCCTTTGTTAGTTTGTTTTGCTTGTTTTTGCAATACACGGGAATAAAAATCAGGAACTCGCAAATGCTATGCAAGTTCACTGTCACTTAATTATATTCCCAGCCCTTTTTATTTTTATTATCTTTTATTTTGAGTCAGGCCTGAGTTGCCCAGGCTGCCCTCAAACCTGATGAACCTCCTGCCTCAGCCTCCCCAGGAGTGGAATTACAGGTGTATGTGATTACTCCTGGTCATTTGTTTATATTTTGTCAATGATAGTGTTTAAACTACAATGAGTATGAGTAGTTGCAACAGAACCTCAGGGACTCGTGCCCCTGAGGGTCTCTTTATAGAAAATTTGTGAATTCCTGATCTGGGATATCCTCTGCACCAGAAATTATAATTGGTAGATACTAGATTTTTTTTAAAAAAAATCTGCTAAAATAAAATTAATAAACACAAACACATAATTACTATTTCCATAAGGAAAAAGTAATACCAAAAAGATTCTAAGTGCCACAGATTTAAATATCAAGATGAATGTATACAAATATCCACTACAGAAGAGATTCAGAGAATTAGTCTATACTGTATCTAAATATGTTGTAAACCTATTTGTTTCCATATGGGAAAAGATTTAGAATATGTACTATTAGTTAGATTGGAGTCCAAGTAAGACGAATAAAAGTCTCTGCAGGGTTATCTTCTAATACATTATGATTCAAATAATTTACTCTTTCCCACCCAATCATGCATACTTGTATACAGCATCTTCCTCATAGCGTATTTTTGGAATGACTTTTTCCAGAACAATGTCCCTGGAATAGGTCAAGTTCAATTGCTTCTCGGGGGGCTTGCACAGTGTGCTATATTCAATAGTTCTACTTTCTCTAAATCCCAATGACACTTAGCATGTATCTTTTTATATACATATCTCTCAATTAAGTCCCTTGAAACCAACTACAAAATTTTATAATTTTAATAGGTCAACTTCTATTTCAGCAAGCAATTTTCTCTTACTTTTTATAGACTTAATGATATATCATAATCATATTTCAATATCATTAGAAAGTCTCAAGAAAACTCACTAAATATTATTGAGGCCAGGATATGTCACTGTGGCTTTATTTTAAATCTAGTAATGTCAAAGCTAAAATGGATTCATTCATTCATGGGTTCATTCATTTCTTTGCCAAGTAAAAGTACTACTGAAAATCCTATGGTCCAATATCTATGAATAGGTCCTAGAAACAGAAAAGTATATAAAATAAAGCATGGTCTTCTACTAAAGGAAGTCACACTCATGTGTTTTAAATTTTCTGAATATAGAAGTATTTGTTATTTAAATGAGGTTACCTTTGCCACTTAAATCAGGGTGAAATGAAATGTTTGGTATGGAAGGAAACTTGATTTCAAGGATGTGAAACTGTGACTAAGGAGTTCTGGAGGGAGATGAGTTAATTGTTTTTAATAACGTGAAGGAAGATAACTAAAGAAAAACATCATCAAGCGGAATATGGTACTGTCACCATCTATAAGTATCAAGAGGCGGTCATCCAAGGAAGGATTGGAAGGTGACCTGATTGTCATTAATGTCCCAGATCAAATAGGCCTGGCAAGATCCTTCTTTAGAAAAACTTGATTATACATTTTCCAAAATAATAGCTAAGTGTCTTAAAAATTTTCTCTAATCTTGAGTTCACAATTTTAAATTACTATTTTCCTTAATTAGATGTGACATTCGAGGTAGTCTGGAGGGTGTTCCATTTTGCTTAAGACACATAATTCCAATTCTGAATTGTACCTTAGACTCCTTGACTTTGAAAGTCTAAATGGGAAAGCAATACTGATGTGTATTTATCACATGTATAAAAATAAGTATTCAGTAAGAGTTATTCAATTAGTTATGTCTCCAAAATTGAGAAGGCCCAAGAACGATTAGAATATTGCACCATGGAAGGTATTCATGGAAATTTCCACTTACGTACCATGAATATGTATCCTTGTATTCCCACTAGAGGTATATGCAATTTCTTCATGAGTTCCACTTAATTTCTTCCTTTCTGCTAGTCCGTACTGCTTAATTTGCCCTTGTAGCCACCATGGAGTTGATGCAGCTCCCTTTATAAGCTGTCATCACATTTAAAATTGTCATCCTCAACAAGCCAGCTTCAGTTACCAAATACAGACAATTCTTCCTCTCTCAGCTCACAGATCACTATTATATAACAGTATCAACATTTATCACATAATTATAATTGTGTGATTTCTCAGCTATCACTCCATCTAGACTGCAAATTTCCAGAGGAAAACTTTTTCCTATCCATCTTTGTCTCCTAGCACCTAATACAGGAATTATCACAATTTGAATGCTTGGAAACGATTCCAACTGAACTTGAGGAACCCACTTTGAAGCATTTCTGGGTGTATTTGGGATCAAGAAGATCAGTGTCTAGTAGTATGAGCAGCCTACCTGCTTCTCCTTCCCCATTGTCTACCCACCTCTGAAGAACCATGACTATCATGGTGGAAGTTTAAAGATGCAACACAAGACTTGAAAAAAAAAATTCTTCTCTGTTTCCATATAAAAATTGGTGATGCCTAAAAAGGGCATATAAAGAATGTGTTTTTCTTAAATAAGTTTTTGTCTATATATATAGAGAATCTGCACAAGATTTTCTTCATTAAGTGCCAAATTAATAGTAATTTTAAAAGGACTCAGCTATAGAAAAAAAATTTAGTTCTGCAAAGAGATATTCTACCACTTGAATATGTTCATTGAACCAAAACTGAACACCATGGTAACCAGCAACTAAAGGCCATCTTGGGTTCTGTTAAAGTCTTCCTATGAATTAATCTAATAGATGTATTTTCCTATCTTATTCCCCTTTTGCTTTAAGTTTTTCATATATTTATTTCATCCTAATATCATTTAATGTTGATGTAGTAAATATGTTTAAAATGATTTAAAAAATGACATGTTTGTAAAGGAAACACTGGTTTGAAGGTGGTATATGAACACTTTTAATTTCATTTGTTATGAGTTAAGTTTCACAGGCAGTTTAAGGCACATTACTATTGGGAAGCCATAATCCATTTTACCTGCTTACCTTTTTGTTTCCTATTCATGAAATATTTTTCAAGAAATTCTTGAGTTTTTAAAACATATTTTTTTAAAGGAAATAAAGACAAGGTCTACTTTGAAAACTAATGCTGTTTAACTGAAAGTTCTTTGAAGACATTTTATGCTCCTTTAGAGTTCAAAAATAAAAATAAAAGGAGGAAAAAAAATGAAAGCAATCACAACTCTGAATGTAATACAACTCAAAAATTCAAGGTGAATTTCAGGTACTAGTATAAAGCAGTAACATTCAAGATTCATTGTACTTCAGCATAGTTCTAAGAAAAACAGAGTTTCAGCTTTGAGGTATTCCATAAATCAGGTGCTTTACCAAAGGACTGAAATATGGACTTGCCAAAATTAATAACTTAAAAGAAAGGTGGTACGATTGCTCAGCTACTTACATTAAAAACATAAAGTACATATTTAATCATACTTCGTCTGTCTTTTAAAAGACACTAGATATGTATAATTCCTCGATCATGGAGTTGATTGTATCTAAGGCTCGGGGTTGGCAGTCTAAGCTCTTGGTCACTCAGCCACTTGTCTAGGTTCTCAGACACTGGTCTCAATATTCAGTTACTGGTCTCAGGCTACTTTCCAACTTCCCCTTTTCTCTCCCCATGAAAAGAAAGGGTAGATGAAAAACAAAAAAATAAGGTTAAAAGAATAAAAGAAATAAGGAATTAAAAATTAAGATGCCAAAAATTAACAAGGTAATCAATAGATAGGCAAATAAGAGAGACTGCAATAAAACTGCTAAGTTACACATGCATGGGATTAAGTTCCTGGGGAAGAATGCCATGCATTTCACTTGTCCAGAATGGATGCCCACCAAGCATTATTGCCAAAATCAATTCACACATTTGAATATATTAAAACCAAGATTATACAGGGTTTAATCAGGGGAAAAGAAAAAGGATCAGAATTAAGGAATCTCATGGGACACATGCAGCCTTTAAGGATGTGTCTTCTGTACCATAATGAAGTCTAGATTAACAAACACTGAACCATTTTGATATTCTGAATATTTGGAGATTAAAGTCAATAAAGGAGTTAGAAACCACAAGAAAGGGATAAATCTCCAGCATGCTTCATTTTCTAAAATTTCAAACTCACAGGGTATTTTAAAATTATCAAAGTCAGTAAAACTGTAGAACTAAATAATCATAAAGGCAAATTTAAAATTTATCATCACTCAATTGATCCAGATAATTTTTACTGCATGAATTTTTCCAGGTAAATGCTTTAAGATCTCCCACACTTTGCAACTCCAGGTGGAATTCTAACTAATGCCATCAATTCACAGCAAAGTCAAATGTTAGCTTAGATACGATGAACAATAAACTTATTATGATAATTTAAATGCACAATTTCTTCTTGTGCCTGTAAAACCTCTCTTCATTAGGCTAAGAGCTTTCTGTGATTAGGATACATAGGTATGAATGGAGCAGCAGTTGCCCCCAAGTGAAAATGTATTCTATTAAGCATATGTGAAGTCAACACCACTCCATATCTGAGCATAAATGAAGAAAAAAACAACACTTCACATTATGATTCAATTAAAAACCTCCAAGATACATTACCTGCCTCCTCGAGCACTGAAAGGCACTACATGGATTCCCAGAGGCCCTCCATCGTTGGGGACTTGTACGAGCTTTACCATATCACTGTGAGACAATGATGAATGAGGGAGCATGAACGTGTACTGTAAACAAACCAAACAAAACAAAACAAAAAAACCGCCACAACACAGACACACATAAACAACAACAGAAAACAAAACAAAAATCCCGCCAAGTACACAGGCATATACACACAAAATTGAGGATATAAGCATGGTGATGAAGGCCACGTCAAACAGCACATACCTGAACACTAGTCTGATGGCATGGAGGGAGAGCAATCATCAGAGATAACTACATTAAAAACAATACAGAACCATTTCTCTTGGACCATGCTCTTCCATATAATATAAACTCATGCTTTGCAAATCAAATCTTGAGACTTCCACTGAAAATTTTCCATCTGCATATCTATGTCATAGACTCTGAGGATTAGCTGAATAAACCTGCTGTATCCATACAGCACATGATAATTTACCAAGTACTCTGACATTTGTCTCATCTTTGATCCAGTGAGGTCAAGGATTTTGCCCCTGTGGGTGATCATCCAGAGGACAGTCCAATTGTCCTTCCTGCCCACTATTCTCTGAAATTTCAGTCACCATTTCTTAAATTTGTTATGAGAGAGCTTTCAAGTGTGGGTTTTATCTACTGATACTCTCTCTCTCTCAGAGACTGCTAACAATTTCCACACCTGTTTAATAAATGGCTAAGCAAATAAAAATGGTACAACTTAAATAAATTTCATTTATTTCAATTTATTATTTGTTCTAAAAAGAACTATGGCACAGAAAGTATGTCTCCAACGCAAATACTCTAAGTGCCAATTGTTGTACACTTAATCATAACCTGATCCTAGGGACTGCTTAATATCACTATTATCTTAGAATTCTACCTTGGAAAACCAAGAGAAAACAGAATTAAGATATAATATTAATGTCTACATCACCAACTTCACCCACATTGAAAGAAAGAAACCTACATGACTATCTTACCTGCTCTAAGATATTAAGGTTCTGAGAATATCTTCCATTTTTAACATGTCAATAATTACAATGATTACAATGTTATAATACTACTGGAAAATATTTTGTTCTTTTGTATTTAAAATCATGTTTAAAGTCCCTGATCTATGATCTTTAATCAAATGTCTTGAGACATTCTATTTCTTCAAATTAAAAATACATATATATGTGTATATATGCATATGTACATATATACATATATATACATACATACACAATAGTGACTAATGCTGATGTGATCCAACTAGTTTTTCATGTAAAGTATAGCCAATTTTTTTTAAGTTAACAAAGTTGAAGAACGAGTAACCAAAACACTGACAAAGCAATCTGAAAACAGAGCGTTTACAGTGCTGTTAACATGATGAACATTTTCAATCAAATACTATTTTAATGTTCTAACTTAATAGTATTTGCCACGGCATGAAACTCAGGACAGGTACATAAGAACTTCCATGCTACACTGCTTACATTACGTAATTAACTCAACAGATGAAAGATGTTCTTGGGAAAAACAAATCAAAGCAGGGTATGTTTCTTAACTAAGCACAAACATTCCGCATGCCATATGCTTTTGGAATACTTGCTGCAATTAATGATGCTACATGTATATAACAAATATAGTTAAAACCATCAGTAACTTACTCCAGAGAAAAGCTGGGTATATTCTCCAAACCAGTGTCAGCATGTCCAACTGGTTCCACACGGCTACTGTCTTCTTCCGTCCCATCCTCGTCCTGGAGGCAGCAAGGCACAAGAAAAGCACACTGTTAGGTTTATTTCCACAATGTGAAAGGAAGCAGGATAAAACCCTAGTCTCATAGTCAGTATGATCAAGTTAACTAGGTCTTTCCTCTAGGGAGAATGACCTTCAGTAAGATGGGTGTGAGTATGAGTTGAATTTTAAAGCAACAGCATCTGAAGTTAGCATGTCCCAGAAGATAAAAACTATACTTGAACTGGGATTGTGGCTCAGCGGTAGAGCACTTGCCTAGCCCTGGCGGAAACTGGGTTCGATCCTTAGCACCACATAAAAATAAAAGGCATTGTGTTGTGTCCATCTACACCTAAAAAATATATATATATATATATATATATATATATATATATATATATATATATATATAAACTATACTGCTAGGATAAGGAAATAAAACTGAACTTTAATGCCACTTATCTCATTATTTTAACTTCTCTTCTTTTGACATATGTTTGAGGAAATAATTATATATTACTACAATGTTATGGTATAAATAAATAAATGTGAGTGACACTGGGGATGCATGTTTAAAATTGTTTACAGATCAAAACATTTGAGACACCATAATCCACAAAGGTTAACAGCATCTTGAACCTGCCTAGGAACAGCATTTTGAATGTCAACACAAACTCCCAAAATGATGCTTTTCCATTGGGAGTGGGGGTGGGGAAGAGAGCTAACACAATTGTTTATAAACCAGACGTAAGACATAAAAATCTTTGAAGTCACTATTTGAGAGTCCCTCCTCTCCTAACTCAGCATGTCAACTGGAACATGTCGTAAGCAGAATCCCAGACATAAAATACTTCATCCTGAGAAATTTCACAAGAAGTTACCTTAGCCAATGGACTATCCTAGAGGTGTTCATAAAGACATTAACTTCTTAGCCATGAAGGATCATGTTTGTTTACATCTACATATCAAGCAAAAACCAATAGTAAAAAACAATCAGCATCCACCCCCACCATTTTTATTCCTCCTTCAAAAACGTTTTGTAAAAATAGGTTCCAGTGTGTTGCAGACATTGGATAAGGTATGCTGAAACTGAAAAAGGTGCATGTGGAATAAATGTGGTAGTTCACAAAAATGAATGAAATACCACCTAAAAATATTCCTTAATTTATAATGTTAGCCTTTGCCTCTTCATTAGAGAGTTTCACAAATACTTAAGTTGGTTTTTTCAAGTTGATAACATGCCTGATATCATGGTCTTGTTTACCAAATTATAATATTTGATATCATGGTCTTGTTTACCAAATTATAATAGTTTAAAAATATTCAGATCTCCAAACACAATGGTTAAAAGGCCCATGTGTATTTTACTTAGAATCCGCACTGTCTGGCACCTGTTAGACACTCTGTAAATATTTTCCTAATTAAGGCAAAAGCATCCCCAGGAATCTCTAGGGATGCCCCAAGGTAAGTACATAAAATTTATTTATTTATTTCTTGGATGTTTACAATTAAAATTGATGTTACAATTTGTTAGGGTTTCCTTTTCCTACTGTACAAATTCGGCAACAATGATTTTACTATAAACTTAGGAAATCACTTATATTATAAAAGAGTCTACCATTGAGAAAAATGTTAAATTTACCCAGGTATTTGAGAGATTCCTAGTAGAAATGCATATGCCATCAAGAGAGAGATCCATCAATAAAATGATAAGCGCTAGGGGTCAAGACACAATGCAGAAAATATACTAAATTTGGGCAGAATAATTCATAATATCCTATCGCCAATTCTACTGAGAATATACCAAAATAAGCAGCAGAATGTACTGAGCTTGTCGGTGAGCTGTAGAAGTGCTCCACGCATCCTGGATGGTGGTGTGCTGCATGGAGCCAGGCTACTTGAAGATTGATGATCTTGCGTTTTGAGAGGCTCTAATATGTACTTCTTAGTCATCTATCTCTCTTAAGCACCAGCACATACTACATCTCAAAGGTTAACAACATCTTGAACCTGCCTAGGAACAGCACTTTGAATGTAAACACAAACTCCCAAAATGATGCTTTTCCACTGGGAGTGGGGGTGGGGAAGAGAGCTAACATGATTGTTTATAAACCAGATGTAAGACATAAAATAATCTTACAAGACATTTTGTTTCGGGATTCATTAATAATTTAAGCCGCACTGAAATGCCACCAAGATGTATCACCAACTGAAACACCTATGTTGAAATGAAATGACCACATAAATGAAAAGCTCCCAACTACAGTGATAAACCAGTAACTGATAATTTACGCATTCATTGTTCCCACAGTGGCCATTACCAGACCCCCCAGAGCATGTAGAATATTATATCATCTGGCTGCATATGGTGTTCAGTTTGGATTGCAACATTGACTGCCCTGAGGCTGAGCTGCAGTTGCTGTGGGAACCACAGCTTAGAATTTCTCAACTTTTAGATGTGTAAATATCAGCTCCTATATGGTTTTATTTTGTTGTCTGGTACTTTCTTAAAGCTGTAACTGAACATAGTAACTTTTTGCAAGATTTATGCATTGAATTCCATTGTAAGCACAGCAAATGAAGCTCAGTTATTACATACCTTAAATCAATATTTAAGCACCACACTATTAATTTAGACAGTGTTAAAGAACTTCCATATGAAATAGTATACAATTTTTTGAGCCTAGAGTTCAGAGTCAGGCTCAATGGAGCACACCTGTGCTACTTAGGAGATTGAGACAGGAGGATCACAAGTTCCAGCCCAGCCTGGGCAACTTAGGGAGTCCGTTGTTTCAAAATTTAAAAAATAATAATTTTAGGAAAGAATTGGCAATATGGCCCACTCAGTGGTAGAGCACTTATCTAGCATGTGCAAGGCCTTAAGTTTGATCATCAACACTGGGGTAGTATTTCCCAATTTTATAGCCTTGGGCAAGTTATATGCCTTTTCTTTGTCTATCTCTTTTTCTGAAAAATGGGAACAATAAAAACTTATTCCTCTTGGGACTACTAAAAGAACTAGGTAAATCCAAGTCAAAAGTATGACATGGTGTCTGAGACACAGTAACTACTCAAATGAATGGCAATTTATAAATGCCACTGAAAACAGAAATGATTTAATACATGAAATATACCTTGATAAATATCTTAGGGTAATTATACACAAACAAAAGATGATCTCCCTCTTTTAAGGCAAAACATCTGTCTATAAGTGTTACCATTAATATATTATGTTATAATGTATACAGTACAATTAAACATATAATGTGTTACATTTAATATGCATATCCACCCCTATATACTGTGCCTTGCAAAAGAATTTAATAGAAATATACGGCATAATCAATTCAATTAGAAGTTTTTTCTAAAGTTGAAATTTGCATAACAAACTAATACATTTTGAGCTTTGCTATATATGAAATATTTACATTGTAAAATGTCTTTGGAATAGGAAAATAAGAAAAAGATAAATAAATGCTTATATAATCAAGTGAATGGCAAGAGGAGGAAAAAACTACAGGTTAGTGGTTAAGGAAATTTTTTAAGAGAAATTAAGATTTAAGAACTGTAAAACACCTCCAAAATATGTACAATTACTGTGCACCGTTTAAAAATATGAATAGAAAAAGAACTATGAAGATACAAAATTTTAGCCTCTTTGCAAGCTCATAAGTTAGCCTGATATATCTTCATGAATGCTGACAGGAGATACAAGACTCTTAGAACACAGACAAAAAGCTGATTGCTATTATTCCATTGGCCCAGGGTACCATCCTTACAGGCAGCATTTCTTCAAGCAAAATTTTTCAAAAGGCAAGGGGAAGTGGGCCTCAGGACTCTGCCACACACATCCCAGTGCCAGTGAAGACAAAGATAAAACTAATCTACAGTTTCTGCAATAGCCATCACTGAACTGCTTGCAGAACTTGCCAAAACTATGTGTCACTTGTATGCATTGTGAACTCACTTGTATGCATTGTGAACTATCTGCTGGTGTAGCGACTTGTGGTAGTGTTGGGGTATTTTTGCTGATGATGTCATCGGTGGTACAATTTTTCCAACAAGAGCCGTCAATTGGCTTGGTGTATCTTCCTCCCTTCTGCTTGTCATGACAAAGACCTCTCCACAGGTGTGGCTATATACTGGACCGGTAGTCAATGACAGGTAAGATCCAATTACAATGGTACCAACCTAAGACAGGAGGCTGATGCCCTGAGGTCAGCTCATCCGAAGACGGGTAAGGACCATATGTAGTATTGGACAACCTAAGGCAGGCACGGTCCCTAAGCCACATGCTTGTTGTTTAAACAGAGAGGGGGAGATGTTGAGAGCCACATCCAAAGGGGCCCCAGCAAACTTCCAGCTGCCAGCAAACTTCCAGCTGCCGGCTGATGATTGGCTCACAGCGGCTCCAGCAACATCAAGCTGATTGGCTCCTCTGCGGTGATGTTCATTGGGCTGTTTCCCCGCCCTTTAGACTACAAAGCTGATGATTGGCTTACAGCGGCCCCAGCAACATCTAGCTGATTGGCTCCTCTGCGGTGATGTTCATTGGGCTGTTTCCTTGCCCTTTCAGACCACGGAGCTGCTCATTGGGGGACTTCTTTGGCTCCGCCCACACGACCCAGCCAATCGACCTCAAGAGCAGGAGGATTGTGGGAGGTGGTGAGGCTTGTGTGGGTGAGAGGCATGTGGAAGCCGGTGGTGGCAGTTGGGCTCTGAGGGTTTTTTCCTGAGGAGCTGTTTTGTTTGGCATTTGTAGTTCTAAAAATAAAGTTAGTTTCTTTTGACAAGTGGCTCCTGAATTGTGCCCAGCCAGACTGCGGCAAACCTAGAGCTTATAAATCTCCAATCTTTTAAACAAACACTAAAGATGCTTGCTCACTGTGAAAGAGATGTTATGCCTGTGTTTCAAGGTTGGGTGCTATACAAAAATCAATGAAACAAGACGTGTGTTACCAAGTTAAGAAAACTATGGAGAATTATTTCCCAACAACATGTAATCTAAACACTGACAAATGATAACACTCAGATGACTAGTAAGTTTTATAAAACAAGGAATATCACTAATGAATGCTCTAGGATAACAATACCTTATTAATAGGAAGGAACAAATTCTACTAGATGAAAGAGCATACCTTCTATACTAAGGAGAAATGATTATTCAGTGTAGAACTAAATTTCTCAAACAGAACATAGTAATGTGAAAGTTGAAAAAGTAAAGTTTCAGAAATGTAATCTCTATTTACCATACGGATGAAGGGACAGCCCAAAGAAGCAGCAACTAGTTCAGATTAAAGCAGAAGATGGAGATATTAGGGAGGTCCATCTCCATCAGAAAAAAGAAATTAATAATTGAATAATATTCTTGAATATTTTGGAAATAATAGAAAACTTACAGTAGCCATAGAAAACTGTAAGGAAAAAAATTAAAAATTCTTATCAAGAAAACAAAACAAAATTTAAAAGTCAAATAAATTAACTTGAAGCACCACAAAAGAAAATGTGGAAAACAATAAGTTTAATCAAACTACTAGGTTATGTAGCGAGCAATTCTTACACTGCCATGGCAACATGACGCTGGCTAGTGAAGGAACTGTGTGTGTGTGTGTGTGTGTGTGTTGGTGATTGAACCCCAGGCCTTGCACAACATATATAAAGCATGTGCTTCACCACTGAGCTATACACCCAACCCTAAACTTAGACTTTTGCTTCAGCAATATTGAGAGAATGGAACCAGAAAAGTGAAAGTGGCATTAAAGGACCAATCTTCATCTCCAACAGGGCAAGGCAACAAATGTCAGTAAATCAGAAAAAGAATGACATACATATATTATTTTGTTTATTACATGGAAGGAGGGATCAGAAGAGGTCTGGGGAGAAGTCTACAAGATTGTGGAACAGTGTAGAGGAGTTGCTAGTTTTTATACTAAGCTTTTTAGTATGATTTCTCTATTTTTATTCTGAGGGCACATTTGAAATGCCTGCCAAGGAGTGGAGGGACTTTTTGGTTCCAACTAAACATCCAAGCTCTGGAGACTCTCACAGGCACCTGACATCAGATTTACTTTGAAGGATATAAGGTATGAAACAACTTGCCATCAAGGCAGCACCCTGCTCCTGTCCTAGGGACGTAAGTGCTCCCAGAATCTCTCAGAGCTGTTCAGCAATCATGCTGGTATAGATCCCCCAGTTGACAGAGCTCAAGTGCAGGGAAAGGAACTCACTCTATGTATTTCCAAGAGTTATCCTGGCTTAAACATCACATACTGTAGAAAAACCTGTATCTCTTGTAACACCATCACAATCAGAGCTGCTCAGATACAGACTCAATTTACTAATCAGAAATCACTTGTAGCATAAAAACAGCTATTAAACCTTTATTAGATTTCCAGAAAAAGGGAACCCGAAATAGCCAAATTTAAATTCTCATGCATAATACAATAAAGAAGGAGGAGTCCAAGTAGCCAAAGAAGAGAAAAGTATGAAATGTTAATAAGTTTGACCTAAGTCTGTTCCTATACTTAGGTGATAACATATGGCCAAAGGGGCCTCCAAATGTACTGAACAGCAGCCTAGCTTGCTGTGAAAAGCATGCTGCAACTAAACCTAGAAAGTATACCCTGATAACTAAGCAACTGAGCCTCAGCCAATCACTGAACACTGCCAAATTATGCCTAAAGACTGCAAAGAGAACTACACTAATCAGATAACCTCTATAGGTCTATACTTTGTTTTTCTATTTCTTATTATAAAAATAGCTCACTGGTAGGGCATTCTGAATATTCTATCTGGAAACTTATGCAGCCACAGGTGGTTCTAGGACTTTTTTGAGGGGATTGTATCACCTAGTCTATTTTTCTTTTAACAGAGAGAAAATGAACACTTGATGAGCCTAGATCAGAAGGGTAAGTTTTAGATCAGGTTAGATATGCCTGGTAGACAAGGGGAGATAAAAGTGTTATGTGACACTATTTTTTATAGGCTTCTAGTAAAACTTAACATTTCTTCCTTTATGCTAATAAAATAAAGGCTAAACCTCAACTGAAAAACATTTATAGTGCCAATAGATAATACATTTTTGAAATTACAAGTAAATAAAATTAATTTTCTGGTTCTATCAGTTCTCCCCTGTTTGAGTTCTAGATATTTGCCCACCTCATATTAAAAAAAAAAAAACAAACTAAGTAGATGCCATCCAAAGTTGTCCAAGTTAAAATTAGAACAGTTAAGATGTAAATTCCTCCTTCATCATTCACCATATAAAAATTACAAATGTTTACAAAACAAAGAAAACAAAACCACACTGTCTACCTCCCAGAAACATAAGGAAACCTAATCCAGAAAGTAATCATCTGCATATCCACATTCAAATTCATAGTTTCAGGGAACTAAATATTTTGAATAATTCTGCTGAAAGAAAAGCCTGTTATTTTAAGAAATAACATCATTTTAAAAGTGTTTTATAAAAAATAAAGTTATAAACCTTAGTTTTCTATTTATCTTTGATTTTTTTTGGGGGGGGAGGTGGGGCACCAGGGATTGAACTCAGGAGCACTCAAACACTGAGCCATATCATCAGCCCTATTTTGTATTTTATTAGAGACAGAGTCTCACTGAGTTGCTGAGCATCCTCTTTTGCTGAGGCAGGATTTGAATGTGCGATCCTCCCTTGTCGGTCTCATGAGCCACTGGGATTAGAGGCGTGTGCCACTGCGCCAGGCTTTTATCTTTCATTTTTATGCTTAGGTAGTACAAAAGGAAATGAAAGCTCTTGTGGTACTCTCATCAACAAATTTACAAATTTATTTTTCCTCAAGTGGTTTTATTACTATTAAGACAATAAAATATTTTAATTGTTTCCATTATATTGCTCCAAAAATGATTTACTAACTGGTCTTTTTCACACTTTGAGAGTACCTTGAAGATTTTCCTAACTGAATGAGAGACATGTTAACTATTCATAAGCCATAGTATCCTAGAGAAAATATTTATTTGGAGTTGACACATGAATTAAACCATTTTTCCTTTTGATTATATTGGGTAGAAAATAATTCCAGAGGGAATCTCTTTCCAAGTCTCTCAAGTATCACAAATAGAATTCCAGAAGGTGTTTGTGTTAATGTTGGAACTACTTGATTAATTGGCCAAATCACCAGGGAAAGTAATTTCCCATCATTCTTAGGAAACAATTGAAAACATATGGGGTGCGTGATCCTTCACAATTGAAAATGAAAAATCCAGAGCAACCTTCCAAAGGTATACAATGAGGAAATGTGTAATACAATTTTATTTCATGATCACTACATTCCATGAGTAGAGATATTCATTAAAAAAACCCTAATTTAAATACTTTTTAAGAATAGACAATACTAGATAATACAATGTTTTAAAATAAATATATCTTCTAGCAGAAGGAAATTAATAGTTGTTACGCTTTTAGACACAGTCCAGTTGGTGTAATATAAACTGTGCTCTACTGAACACAGCCTGGCACCAAATCATTTAGGATTATGTGAAGAATTATTCAGCACCTATGATGTTAATGTTGTGAGCTTCATCCTTGCATCTAGATTCCTAACATTCTCAAGCTAATATTGATCAAATGTAGTGTTTAACACAGTCCATGAAATTTTCATTTCCCAGAAAAATGAAATGTTTCCTGTCTTGAAACATAAACAACATGACTCCACACAACCAAAGGCAAGTGAAGTCTTTTAAAAGAACTGATGGTGCTGGTTTTTTAAAGCTATCTAACCACAGAGAACAACAAAAACCATGTATATTTTCACCAATTATATGCAGAATGGAATCTCAAAATTAAGTTCCAAAATGAAAGCCTGCTACTGGTTGATTATTAGGACTCAAGGGCCTGGAAGAATCGTATAGAATGATATCTAATGGATATTTACTTGGGTACTATAATCAATTTATTCACATTCTTCTTCCATTTTTGCCTGTGCCCAATAATACATGAAGGAAGATTTGCTTATGCACCCTTCAGGATTCCTCCACCACATACTAATGGTCCAGTGGTTATTGTTTAGGTAAAGTGGTTTAAATCAGACTAATCTGCTTAATTTCAGCTGTGGTTTGCTTATCAGAATAACACTTATTGGTTTTCCTTGAACATTAATGAAAAAATACTCTGATTCAAATTGTTGAAATGTATGGATGTTGTAATATGACCAGACTTGCCTTTCAGATAATAACATTCTGATCCTTATTGATGTGAAGTTTATTTTAGGGGTGAGATAATTAATAGAAGGATAAGTAAACTATACTTACCCTATTCAGAGGTCTATAAAGAGAATATATATAACTATTTTCATGCAAAATATCAATTTGTGCTTGGTTTGAATTTTTAATTAAATTTTACTTACTAAGGCTGAAACTAAAATAAAAGTTCCTTTTAAATCAATAATAAAATATCTGAGTTTTTTTTTTCCTACTACTAAGAACAAATCACTTCTTAAAAGGGCAAAATCTTATATAATCAATCCCAGCACCAAATATAAATACACACATATTAAACAAAAAATAAAAACAACTGCTGAATTGTATTGAGGATTTACCAGGTGCCAATTAGTTCTTTGGTCCTCAATTTAACCTCAATTTAATTCTCAACACAACTCTTAAAAATATTTCAATAGCCAAGTGCCGTGTCGCATGCCTGTAATCCCAGAGGCTGAGACAGGAGAATTGTGAGTTCAAAGCCAGCCTCAGCACAAATCGAGACACTAAGCAACTCAGTGAGACCCTGTCTCTAAATAAAATACAAAATAGGGCTGGGGATGTTGCTCAGTGGTTGAGTAGCCCTGAGTTCAATCCCTGGCACCAAAAAAAAAAAAAAAAATCAATAAACAGAACATATAGAACTTTTAAAGAGTTAGGTATGTCCAAATATGACTGACCCATGCAGCCATATGACAAGCTTTTGATGACTGTAGTATATTACAGTTTGGATAATAGAGCAGTGTTTTTGATCATTTACAATATTCCTTAACAACAACTACTGAACACTCTACATGAAATTGTGTTCATAAATGTACCAGACTCATGAGCCTGTGTACCCATGGACAACAGGCCCTATTCATATCTGCTATTCCCTATTCCTATCACTGAGCGCTAATTCCTTACTCTGAATACAGGTGAAAAGAACCTTATCTCTTAAGCTTGTTGTGATGGACACATGAATTTCACTATGTAAAAGCACCTTACATAAAAATTAAAATTTTTAAGGAAAAGAAGAAGATCTCTCTTTCTAACTATCCATCACAAACTGGATACACTACCTTGTTCCTCCACAATTCTCACAACAGGCGAGGAATTCTTTCAGGGAGAAAAATTAGACTTGGAATAATGTCCCTATTTCTCTGCAGTGACAAAGCTGAGATTTTGAAAACTGAATTAAGTTTTTTTTACCTTATTTACCCATGGAAGAGTAACCAAGAATTATTAAATATTAAATGTGATCCAAGCCGACTAGGTGGTATCAGGGCAATGATCTGTGATAAAATAAAATTTATATTGTAAAAGAAAAATTTAAATTCTAAATATACAGTAAATGTACTGACACATAACATGAGAATTCCTATTAAATGTCTGGGAATTTTCATTTTTAAAAAATGGTAAATAATAAGCACCAAGAGGAATTTCTTTTTTTTTTTTCTTTCTTTCTTTTTTGGTACCAGGAAGGGCTACTTGACCACTGAGCCACATTCCCAGGCCTATTTTGTATTTTATTTAGAGACAGGGTCTCACTGAGTTGCTTAGTGTCTCGATTTATGCTGAGGCTGGCTTTGAACTCAAATCCTCCTGTCTCAGCCTCCCAAGCCTCTGAGATTACAGGTGTGTGGCACCACACCTGGCAAGAGGTATTTCAAGGGACATGGCAGGACTACAAGTGACATTTACTATATCTTTGTAACTTAAAGCATTTTTACATTCAACATAAAATCTTTTAGAAATAGGGTGCCTTTTTATTGTTCCTTTATGGTATTTCTTTATTTTGTTTATAGTATTACAGATTGAACGCAGGGTGCTCTACCACTGACCACATCTCTGGCCCATTTTATTTTTTTATTTTGTGACAAGGTCATGCTAAATTGCTCAGGCTGGCTTCGAAATTACAATTCTCCTATCTCAGTATCCTAAGTAGCTAGGATGTGGCTATGCCCACCAATTTTTATTGTTCTTTTTTTTTTAATTAAAAAGCCTGCTGTATTCTTACAAAGTACTTCACACATATGTATCGCTGTTATAATTTCTCTGAAGTGACTTTGCTAACAATTGAGAACCTAGAAAGAAAAAGAGGACATTACAGGGAAGTACAACTTTGGGATTATTAGTGCTACCTGTGTGTTATATTTAGTTGAAACTAAAAATTCAGCACAGAGATTTTTAAATGATTAATTGTTTCAGTCTAGTATTCTGAATAGGAGAAAAGTTTACAAAGAGAAAAGACAGGCAGACTGGTAAGATGCCTTGTCAATTAATTAGATGACTAGAAGAAATTTCAATTAAACAGAATCGAAGAAAGAATGGAAGTGAGAGAAGAGTCACTACAAGGCAAGTTTACCACAGAACCTAACAAGGTGTCCAACAGAAACCAAGGTACTTGTTTTTATGCTATTTTCCTTGACAATAAATATGTATATTGTCATTACTAATTATGAAGGGCTCATTAAGAAAACAAGGGGAATTTTCTTTGTCCCAGAAGCCCTACATTTCATTATTTTGAACTGTTAATAACCAAATAAAGAGCAACACATGGGTCCTGTATCAAAATGTATTAATGTAAACATATATTAGAATTTACATTGGCTTATTATTTTCCAATGCAGTATTTTAATTTCACAAAGGCTGTATAGTCATTAACTTACTTGAAATCAATAAATGTCTTGGGTGAAGTAACCAGATTAAAAGAAACAAAAATTAAAAACCTTGCTTTACCTCTTTGTTGTAGTTGAATTCAATGATGCAAAAGCTAGTTGGTAGATTTCCAAGGGATTATATAATCTCTAATAAAATACAACCATTGTCTGTAGGATGCAAGATATATAGCAATGAGGATTTCTTTCAATTTTCATTTTTAAATTATGGTTTCAACAGTTTATCATAATATTAGTGATTAACATCACTAAAACTAATTAGTTATATATTATTGCCTTGTTCATAATTCCCAGAATTTGATATCATTGCGAAACAAAAATTAAAATATTGAATAAAAACAATAATTTAAAGTTTTAACCACATAATATATTTGTTGTGGCAGCTTCACATGGTGGATGTAAATAAGGACTTTGCATGTAGGATTTTGAAAAGTTAACTTGTTTGTGCCTCCCTTTACTCATTTATAAATGGTAAAGAATAAAAGTATTACACAATAAGGGGGGAAGGAAGAATAGAAGTTCAATGGATTTAGACAAAGAGGAGTGAAAGGAAGGGAAGGAGGATGGGAATAGAAAAGACAGTAGAGTGAATCGGACATAAATTTCCTAAGCTCACATATAAATAAATGACCAGTGGTCCATTTATGCTTTGAATATATTTCGGCTCTGCCCCTGCAACTTATTTTAAATGGACATGTTTTTTTTTTTCTCTTCCTCTCTCCCTTCTTCTTCCTAATCTCTCCCCTTCTCTAATATCAGGGAAAACAGGATTTCCTTTCTTCTCCATCCTAGGCAGAGTTATCTGGAATTGGGCACAAGCCCACCACAGGAACTAAGTAATTCAGACTTTGAGAACAGTACCAGAAAAATCTAAGAAATGACTATCTTCCAAATTGACAAGTGAATTACAACTCTGGACAGAGAACAGTTGGTATATAGTCTTTGATTCACCTTTTTAAAAACCCCTGTTCCCTGTAAGGGGCAGAATCACAGGCTCTCAAACTGGTGTCCCTGTGTTTCTCCCTTTGCTAGCAAAGCAATAAAAAATGACCCTCCCCCCACCTTCCTCAAAACCTTGTCCTCACTGTTGGATTGGCACCAGGGAGACAGACAGCGCTTTCAATAACAGTACCTCCTGCCACCTTCACCCCACACATTCCCCCTACAGCCTTCAACTATCTACTTTAAAGTGCAGAGATCTTTCTAAAGAAACATAGCCAAACAAAAACCAGTCTAGGGAAAAGACTATCCAGCAGAAGGAGTAACAGCTAGAATGTCCACCCCTTCCCACTCATCCTTGGTTGGTCTGTTCGCTTAGTTGTTTGAGTTTATGGTTTCTATTTGTTATTGTTGTTTGCTTGCCTGTATGTTTTTTAGTTTCAGGAACTGAACTCAGAGACACATAACCACTGAGTTTCATCCCCATCCCTTTCATTTTTTATTTTGAGACAGGGTCTCAATAAATTGCTTAAGGCCTTGCTAAGTAAACCAGGGCTGGCCTACAACTTGTGATCGATCCTCCTGCCTCAGCCTCTGGAAGGGCTGGATTTAAACATGTTCCACCATACCTGCCTTATGTATTCCTAGAATTCTTGAATCAGAAAAAATGAATTAAATGTTGGGAAATCATTTCATTAATTTTAATAACCATATCATTTGCTTTTGATTAAACAATTTGGCCTAATTATGTTGGTACTTTAGGTTTCCTCGGGTTTTTCCCTAGGGATATAATTAAATCTAGAATTTATAATTTGCAAACAGACCAAAAAAACTACAGCTCCTTTTATATAAAAGGTTTTCTTATCAATATGAACCAGAAAGAGATGCCTTCAGAGAAGGAGACTCATTATAATTTTTAGTAGCAAATGATTAAATAAATGGATATGGGACAAATTATATATAGAAAATAAAACAGACATCAGCTACTTTCATTTATAAAAGTAAAAGTTGTGAAATATTTATTTAGGTTACACTTAGGGATCAGATGTTTAATTCTTGAAATATTTACTCTTAAAATATTCAAATAAAGGAGGATTCAGATGTCTGCTTACTTGTTTTCCAAATGAGAGATCAGGTTGAACTGGACTAGTTACTAGTAACAGGAATATAACCTTACATAGTCAGGTTAAAAAAAAAAAAAAAAGAAGACGACTCTGTAACTGATAACCATTGAAAATGAATTTTATCGTATGAGAGAATATTTTTTAAACCCTTAACATCTATCCCAACTCCAGAGCATGGACATGTGTAATTGTGTATGAACAATGCGGGGTATCTTCATGTGAAGACAAAGGAAAGGAAAGTACATTCAGAAGCCTTTCACACTTTTCCTGTAAAGTCAGCCTGGTCTTTGTTATTCAGATTAGCTTTTCAAGGGCCAGAACTACCTTTTTTCCCCCTTATTTGAGAAACCTTTTGAATACTAAATACTAAATACTACTTCCTATTCAAAACCCTGAATTTGTCATTAGGCAATTTCTAAAATAAGTCTCATAGCTCTTTCATCCTGATTCTCCTTTATCTCTAATAGCCCCCAGTTGCCTGCTTCACAGATCTCTATCAGATTGTTGGGTTTCTTGGGCTTTGGCAGGTCCCTTGGACATTAAATGTAAAACAGAGACCTTCTATGGCCATAGCATTTGGGCTCTGTCCTCCCTCATGTTGAATATCCATTCTACAAATAGATTCTTTACAGAAATGTTATTGCAAAAGGAGGAAAAGTTTCTGACTATACATATTCTTTAGGATAGAAAGTCAGGTATTAAGAAAATTCCAACTTAAAAGAATCATTAAACCATATGAAAATGTGTGAGACTAGTAATTATATTGCCAAGGTCAAAGTAGTGAAGGCAAACATTTGACTAGGTTGAAGAAGACTTGAAGCTTCAGATCTCATTTTCTTCTGACAACTCAAAAGCAGTACCATTAAGGTACTAAACACATTTAGAATATAAGTACTTTATTGCGTCCAGGAAGAGTTAGTGCTAAAGTGGCAGATTTCTTCTCAACTCACTTAAAACTCCAAGATACTACTAGCAATAAAAAAGTCTCCAAATGACTCAGCCCTGCCTTCCTGATAGCACAAGGCAGAAAAGCTGATAGAAAAGTTAGAAAAGACCAATTTTAAACCATATCTTCAGGTTAAAATCCTAATGTCTCTAGAAAAGCAAAAACTAAGAAAGCATTAGGGAAAGTCACCTTTAAAGACTTTTACCCAATCACCAATCCACATCCCAACTCTTCCAGGTCTCATGCTGAGAGGTTTGAATGCAATTAACCAAGGTAGGCAGACATGAACATGCACATGCATTTGTAGTAATTCAAATGTATGATCCATCAGACAGGTGAAAGACAAAAATCTATTGTCAAAGTGGTGACCTAGGGGAATAACCACCACCTTCTGGAACACAAAGCAACAGCTTCTAGTAATTGGTGAGAAGATGTGATAAAATAGGAATATACTAATAAGTATCTAACAGACTCACCGAAAAAAAGTGAAAAGCCCTATTTATAGTGTTTGCTAATACCATGGCACAACTATTCCCATCCTGGTGGAGTTCACGCTACCTGTACGATGTCTTCCAAGCTGGAAGACATGCACAATCAGCTCTCATAAATGATGACTAAAGTGGTACTTGAGTACCGTTAGAAAAAAAACCATTCTGAGAAGACCAATAAATAAATGAAATCAACAATATAAGTGTGTATGCACTGTTGGCCAGATTATGGCTTAGTTGTGCTTTATATCACAAGTTATTCACATCTGAGATGTTTAAATGTTCTTTGAACTGAAAAATGGTACATATTACTCTTAAACTAAAAATAAACTATAATTGTATAAAGCCCAGGTAGAAAGACATTAGTGCCTCTGCTCACTGCTGGGGCACATTGGCAGGATCAAAGAAAGGTGCGCCTTATAGGACATAGCATTGGGTACAGAGCATGGCCTGTATTTCATCCCAACACAGTTAATCAGTAAGGTAGCTGAGAGCACAGAATTGCTTTTTGGTGTATGATTATACCTGGTAAATGCATACATTCTGGAGAAAGCATTTTATATTATCTTACAAATATTTAGGTTAAATACTTACAAGAAATAAATATGGATCAATTACCTCAGAGAGTAAAGATGGAGAGAAGACAGAAAACATTTATTAAGAGTAATAATGTATTAAAAGTCTTCTTGAAAGAACCAGGTACTATATATGTGCTATTCCTGCGCCAAGAAATAAAAAACAGAGAGATACAGCTTAGAATATTAAGTAACCCAATCTTTGTCAAACACCTATATATAGGTATACTAAACCCAATGCCCACACTGATTTGAGAATACAGTATGTAAAGAGAGAGGGCAAACATACACACTCTCACACCATGAGGTATAAACAGAAAACAGAGCTTACTAGGGATGATCTCTGAGAAAAGAAAGGAATGGAACACCCTATAATAGCCCAAACCTTATTAAGTCCCACAGGTCACCTTTGAATAGACTCAGCTAGACTAGATGCACCATGGAAAGCAGTCCAGAAGAGAGACCCACTTCCATGACATTTAACAAATTAATAAGGAGCACAAAGGGAGAAGTTGTAAAGAATATCACTTAAACAAGCTTTCTGGACAAAATATAGCCATGTTAGGAGGCAGCCTGCAGAAGAGAGAGGCTCTTCCAGTGAACAAACTTAGCTCTTTATGAAGCATTTACCTGGGGCTGGACTTTCCTTTGGGCATCTTTGAACCTACAACATCTAACTTAGATTCTGACTCCAGTGCTATAGTCAGAAGTATAATTCTCCAGAATGTGCTGAATAATTAAGGTAATAAGCTAATGTAAGATGAAAATGAAAACCTGAGCAGACAATGACAAATATTAGCACCAACATCCATTTTTTTGAGTACAGAATATAGAAGGTGGAACTATAAACAAATGAAATTGACTACACATAAATAACATTTGAGTTTTGTGATAATAGGTTCCTTAAATAAAGATGATAAATTGGAATTATGAATGTTTTAAATCAAGAGCTGAAATAGCCCCATTCACATAAGAATGAATCATTTTTGCAGTTTTAAAAGAAAACTGAAAAGAACGTGGATTACATAGAATTGCTTTTTATCAAAATCATTGGCATCATCATCATCGTCATCAGCGTATTATCATGGTAGGAACTGAACCCATGGTCTTGCACATGATAAACTACTCTACAACAGAGCTATGCCACAGTATATTCTTAAAATCTTTATTTTAAAAACCTTGAAACCAAATGAAAGTTGAACCAGCATACTCAAAACCATACACACTTCACCTATGATTATTGCTAAATTGCTGACATTTTGTCTCTTCTTTCCTGCATATTCCAGTTTGGAACCATTGAGATTAAATTGCCATGGAAATTCCTAAAGGTAAAGGGAAAGAATTATTTTCAAAAATGGAAAACAGAAGCTAAATTGTTTGAGTTTATTTTTATTCTGGGAAATCTGTTCTAAGAAAATGGTGGGTAGAGTTGTCTTAATGGCTTTAAATTACTGACTTCATGTATTCATGTTCAGTTTTTTTTTCTGATTTTTCAGCAATAGAGAAAAGAAATAGGGTGAAATAGCAAGAATTTAGAAATTTAGACCCAGAAATTCCACAGGTACTTTTCAATACTGAAGAAATGAAAATCAGTCTGGCTGAATAGATTACATTGTGATTTCATATAAATTTCTACCCAGGGAAATGACCAATGACCAGTCCAGAAGAGAAAACGTCTAGTGCCATATCAAGACAATTTCAAAGTAAAATTTTAGCAAATCTATAACTGTTTTCTACTAAAAGCATATTTTAAAAAGTGTTTTTACATTTATAAAAATAAATATATTCCACAGTTATTACTTTTCAAAGATTTGAATTTGGTAATACTGAAAAAAGCCATAATTCTACATGCTACAGGCATGAGTGGTGAAACTCAAGTAAAATTTTAAATCTCTACCATGAAACTCAAGACAATTAAGTGACATGGATGATATTTAATATACATTTTTAAAATTTTACACTTTATCCATGTTCCTGATGGAAATATGAAAAAACTTTTAAAGTGCTAGATTTGATCTTTCATCTCATAAATATGAGCAAATAAATTTAAAGTCTATTTATTTTCGATGATTATTGATCTTCAGAAAATTATTGTTATTTAAAAGTTTAGTACAATAGTTTTTATGAGTGACTACCTTCAAAACCACTGCACTTGACACAGATACCTCTGTCTAGTTATGTTCCACTGTCAGAGGACAACAACTCCTACCTTGACCCTTAAAGGTATACTGGAATTTGTAGGGGAAAAAAAAAACCCACTATATTCTATAAAATTAAAGGCATATTAAGATTTTAAAATTGGTCATCCGGTACACCATAAAATCTAGGGGTTCTAAAGGGAATGGGAAAAGTAAAAGAAAAAGAAAAACTTATTTAACTTTACCAAAGGCAAAAGAAACCAATCCACCTCAGTTCTAGAAGGCATGCAAGTCCATTTAAGAATTAAAAAAATTATAGGGAGTATTTCCCCATCATAAAGTTGTTTCTAAAAGATTTAACTAGAGCTAAAGTATATAGAATAAAATATTTTACACCTATAATTGTATTTTAAGTCCCCTCTTTGAAATTAATCATGATGACAATTTGGAAAACATCCCTCCAATTTCCTTTCATATACTCACGTGTAAGTTTTACAAGAATTTAAGCATATTATACCAATTATGTAAAACTTGTTCTTTTCACTTAATAACATGTCTTACAAATTTCTCAATATCTACTGGGCTATGTCCTTGGAAACACTTTATATTAAAGGTATTTTTAATTATTGTTAAACTATAGAAAAAAGTTTAATGTACATTCTCATTAGTCCTGATAAGGGTGAACATATATTTATAAGAAAATGATACCTCTTTCATTTTCTTTGAAACAAATTAAAGAACTTTTTTTGGTTTAAAAAACAGGGTGTCATTAAACCAATATAGTGAAGACAAACTTTTATTCCTACTTTGTTTTATTGATGATTGACTCTAATCAATAGAATTCAAACTTACAAACAGTTCATGGATGGGAAATGGCTGATGGAAACACAAAGATATCTAACATTTAACGGGATGAAATAATGACCAGATAGCTCAGACACCATGAGACCAGAGCTCAGTGAGCCTAACTGGATGTCTACATCCATGTGCATGATCCTCTTTCTTTTTGGCTTTACTTATTATGTAGCATTGTGGGCAATTACATAACTGAGCACAGCAATTCTTTATTTTGGACACAAGATGGTCATTGGCTGTCCCCAGTTTGGTAGATATTGGATATATACAACAATTCCTGTGTAACTGAATGGAGATATATGTGTGCATAAAAAGACACAGAACACAATGGTAATTTAGGTGTATTTATAACAAGTAGCATAAGTCCCATAACTTGGTCTGCTGTCTTAAACAATAATGTTCAAAAATATATACCTGATAGCATTTTTAATGTGAATGTTGATAATTATTAATCTATAATTTTAAGTAGTATAACACAATCTTTCCAAAATGATCCCAAGAAAAAGTTTAAACTGAACTAGATCTTGATCTCACAAATGTCTATGACAGTTGAAAAACAGACATTTATGGTTTTCTTGATTCAATTTAAAGGCATATGAATCACAACCCCTTAGGGTAAACATTGGGTCCAGTCTGATAAAGTGAAAAATATGATCAAAGTCATGAACCTTTTTCCTAGCAGCAAACTCATAAAACAATAAATCTTACATACAAATTTAGGGAGTTCTCATCTATCTATTCACTTCTTTATTCAATTACTGAATGCCTGCAATGTGCCAAGCACATCCCAGGTGCTTGGGATGTTGAATGAACAAAACAGAAAAGACTTATGCCCTCCTGAACTTTCCTTTTAATAGACAGGAAGAGAAAATATACAATAAATGCAATAATAAGTAAGAAAATTAAATAAAACTAAGAACTATTAAAATGAGAAAAGAAAAACAGGAATACTGAAGGTGGCAAAATCAGAGCTATAGCTGAGGTAGGAAGATAGTTATGAATAGAGGTTAAGGAAGGTCTCATCTCAGTGAGGAGCAACGATCTCACATGCTCAAGAAACTTCAGCAAGGGGTTGCCTCATAGAAAGCACACCCCTGGCAGAGGACCAGAGCAGACATCCTAAGGAACAAGTGAGCATGTTACTTATATTCAAAGAAAAGACCTCATATTAAAAGAACAGGTTTCCCAAAGGATTTCAGGTTATGAATAATCCGTCTTCGCCTACACAGAGTACAGTGGATAACACCATGGGTTGTAGAGGTAGAAACTCTTAGATCTGAAGCCAAGTTGAACTTACTGTGTAACCTTTAGACAGTTATATCACTTTTGGAAGCCTGAAGTTTCTCATCTAGAAAATGAGTGAAGTAATGCTAAGATATACTAATAGATTCTTTTTAAAGATAACAGGAGGAGTATAATAGAGTAAAATGTAAAAAATGATAATTTTGTTGGATATGAACTCAAAAGCATAGAGAACAAAAGCAAAATTAGATAAGATTGTAAACAATTAAAGCTTTTGCACAAAAAATAAGAGTGAAGAGACAAACTGAGGAAAGGGCAAATACTAGCAAACCATACATCTGATAAGGAGGTAATATCCAAAACATAGTTTAAAAAAAAAACTCAGATAACTTAATAGAAAGAAAAGGAATAATTCAGTTTTCAAAAGCAAGGGCCTGATAGGCATCTCCCAAAAGAAGATATAATAAATGGCCAACAGGTGCCTGTGTGTGTGTGTGTGTGTGTAAATAATTTAAATCAATATTCCTAATCATCTGAGAAATACAAATTAAAACCACAGTGAAATGTCACCTCCCACCAGTTAGAATGGCTATTTTCAAAAAGACAAAAGATAACTAATATTGGAAAGGATGTGGAATAACAATAACCTTACACAGTTGGTGAAAATGTAAATTAGCATAGCCATTACAGAAAACCATAAAGAGGTTCCTCAAAAAAATTAAAAATAGAACTCCCATATGCTCTTGCAATCCCATTACTGGATATATTTCTGAAAGAAATGAAATCAGTATGTCAAAGAGATATCTGCACTCCCATGTTCACTGAAACATTATTTGCAATAACCAAGCTACGCAGGCAACCTAAATGTCTATAAACAGATGAATGAAAAACAAAAATGTGGTGTATACAAATATAAGTACACTACTGATCAGCCCCAATAGTGAAGGAAATTTTTCATTTGCAACAACATAGATAAACCTGGAAGACACTGAATTAAGTGAAATAAGCCAGGCATAAAAAGACAAATATGCCAGGATCTCACTGTGGAATATAAAATAGACCCAAAAAAGTAGAGAAGACACTGAAGGAGGGGATAGTTTAGAAGGTATTAGACAAAGGATACAAATTTTAGTCAGGAGGAACATCTCAAAAGCTATTATACAATATAAAGATTATAGTTAACAACAATGTTATACTATTAAAACTGTTAAGAAAATAAACTACCAATATGAAAAACTGACATGATGTAATACTATGTTAATTAACTCAATTTACCCATTTAATACTATAAACATATTTCAAAATTACATGTATTTGTGACAAATTTAAACAAATTTTATTTATCCATTAAATAAAAATACGAAAAAAGTCCAAAAGTAATAGTAGTTGATCAATCAGTCAACAAATATATGAAAAAATGTTCAACATCCCTAGGAATTAGAGAAATGCAAATTAAAACTACACTGAGATTCCATATCACTCCAGTCAGAACAGCAATTATAAAGAATACAAGTACCGGGCTGGAGTTGTGGCTCAGCAGTAGCACATTTGCCTGGCATTCTCAGCAACACATATAAATCAATAAAATAAAAGTCTATCAACAACAACAACAAATCTTTTTAAAAAAAAAGGCGGGGGGGAGAATACAAGTACCAAGATCCAGGATGGTAGGCTAGAGGGAGGCTGCATTTCTTGTGGTTCAGCGACCTGGGATTGAAGCAGTGGGAATACTGTTTCTCATGAGTTATTAAGAAGATCCCTGAAAGCTGCTCCTGTGCAAGAATCCTGACCACTGTGCCTACCCAGGTCCCCTGGTCTTAGCATCTGCGCAGGACCCCCAGCCACCCATACACACAGTATACCCAGGCTCTGCTCCTGTGAGGGACCCCATCTACCAGCTCCTGTGGGCTCCCCCAGTTGCCTCCACCTTGGGACACTGCAACTGCTGCCATAGTCCCCTCCACATGGTACCCTGAACCTGGAGACACCAGGGTCTGGATGCAGCTGGCTGCCACAGCACTGAAAACCACTGAGCTGGATCTCTGAGCATGTTACCCAGTCACTACCCGCCTGCCCCAACACCCCAACCCTGCAAGTGGCCACCTCAATCTTGGGACACCTTTCTCGCCACCTTGGGTTGATCTCACTACCACCATCACCATCTTCAGTTGAGGAAACTCCCAGCCTAGGATACTGGCTGGGACCTAGAAGCAACATCAAGGTATCTGAGGTCCCCCAACTCCCCATCTCTCCCCCATCACCACTAACCCAGCACAGGGTTTGCAGCTAAGTGGCCCATCTGTAGCTAACAAAGCCTGGTCCTGATCTGCCTAAAACAAAACAGCTCTCCACGATAGGTGCACAGGCCCCAGAGTGCAGCCCACTCGACCTCTGGAAACACAGGTTCCTGATTGGGAAGTAGAAAGGGAGGGGGTGAGTGAGATACAGTTTAGAGACTAAATTAGAGACCAGGAACTTGTAAGGTCTACAGGCGAAATAAGAAGATAAGACCTGGTGCCCACATCACACAAGCAGGACCCAAAAGAGATTCTTAGGGTGCAGAGTTCCAATGGGACATGCAAGTACTATCCCTCTAAGAGTTTCACCTCCATGACCAAACTTCCCACCCTAATAGCCTTCACCATCCTGAGGGTGGATATACCAGCAAACAACAGATAACCTTTAGACAATGAAGACAAAATATATAATCTTGAAAATAAAGTTGACCACACAGTGAAGATGGTAAAAAACCATGAGCAGAACATCCAAGAAAGATGGGATAACATGAAAAGATGAAATTTAAGAATTATTGTAATAAAGGAATGAACAATTTATTCAATTTATTCAATGAAATAATCACATAAAATTTTCTGAACCTAAAGAATGAATTGGAAAATCAAATGTAAGAGGCTTACAAGACACCAAATGTACAAAATCACAACAAAACTACACCAAGGTACATTATAATGAAAATGCCTACCATACAGAATAAGAAAAGAATTTTAAAAGTCAGTAAAGAAAGGAATCAAATTACATATAGGGGGAAACCAATAGGATCTCCACATATTTCTCAATTCAGACCCTCAAAGCTAGAAAACCATGGAATAACATATACCAAGCTCTGAAAGAAAATGGATGCCAACCAAGAATCTTATATCCAGCAAAATTAAGCTTTAGATTTGATGGTAAAAATAAAAACCTTCCACAATAAACAAAAGTTAAAAGAATTTACAAATAGGAAGCCTGTACTACAAAACATCCTTAGCAAAATATTCCATGAGGAGGACATGAAAAACAATGAAAATCAGCAAAGGGAATTATTACACTGAAGGAAAAACCAGGAGAAACCAAACAAAGTGAAAAACCAAAAATAAAAAAAAAATTGACCTGGAATCCCATTCATGGCCTAAACTCATCAATCAAAAGATATAGACTGGTAGACTAGATTTTCAAAAAAAGACCCAACAATATTGCTGTCTTTAAGAGATTCATTTCATAGGAAAAGATATCCATAGACTGAAGGTGAATGATTGGGAAAAAAACATTCTACTCACATGTACTGCATAAACAAGCAGGGGTTTCCATCTTCATACCAAATAAAGTACACTTCAAGCCAAAGTTAATCAAAAGGGATAAAGAAGGACATTTTATACCACTTAATAGAACCAAACATCAACAAGACATAACAATCATTAAGTATATACACCCCAAACACTGGAGTATCTACATTCATCAAACAAACTCTTCTAATTTCAAGAGTCAAATAGACAAAAACACAATAATACTGGATGAATGTAACACACCTGTTTCACCACTGGATAGATCTTGCAAACAAAACTAAACAAATAAATTACAGAACTCAATAATATGATCAATAACTTAACAGACATATGTAGAATATTTTATCCATGCAGCACATGGATCCTTTTCTAAAATAGACCACATATCATGCCAAAAAACAACTCTCAGCAAATACAAAAACGTAGAGAACTACCCTGCATTCTATCTGATCATAATGTGATGAAATTTGAAATCAATGTTAAAATTCAAAATAGAAGCTACTCCAACACCTGGAGACTAAATATTATGCTATTGTAAGAACAATATTGCAGAAGACATCAGAGAGGAGATTAAAATATTCTTAGAGGTAAAGGAGAAGAATGATACAACATATCAAAACCCCTGGAACACTCTGAAGGCAGTACTAAGTAAGAGGAAAGTTCATCCCATGGAGTTCATTCCTTAAAAGAAGAAAAAGTCAACAAAGAAACAACCTAACATTACATCTCAAAACCCTAGAAAAAAAAAAAAAGAACAAATCAACACCAAAAGTAGTAGAAAATAGGGTACAATTAGAGCTGAAATCATTGAAATTGAAACAAAAGAAAGAATTTTAAAAATTGACAAAAAGAAAAGATGGTTCTTTGAATGAATGAATGAATAAATAAAACTTTAGCCACAGTAACGAAGAAAAGGAGAAAGAAAACTCAAATTACTTAAATCCATAATGAAAAAGGAAAAATCATGACGAACAATACAGAAATACAACAGACAATTAGAAACTATTTTGAAAATTTGGACTCCAGTAAAATAGAAAATCTTGAAGACAATGACAAATTTCTAGAGACATATGATTTACCCAAACTGAATCAGGATGACATACACAATTTAATCAGATAAATTTCAAAAAAAGAATTAGAAGATGCTATCAAAAGCCTACCAACCAAGAAAAGCCCAGGACCAGACGGATTCACAGCTGAGTTCTACAAGACCCTCAAAGAAGAACTAATACCAATACTCCTCAATTATTCCATGATGTAGAAAAAGGGGGAACATTTCCTAACTCATTCTATGAGGCCAATATCACCCTGATTCCAAAACCAGACAAAGACACATCAAGGAAAAAAACTTCAGACAAATAACTCTAATGAACATTGATTCAAAAATTCTCAAAAAATTCTGGAAAACTGAATACAAAAACATATTTAAAAGATAGTACACCACGATCAAGTGGGGTTCATCCCAGGGATGCCAGGTTAGTTCAACGTATGGAAATCAATAAATTAATCTATCAATAGACTTAAAGAATCATATGATCATCTCAATAGATGCAGAAAAAGCATTCAACAAAACACAGCACCCCTTCATTTTCAAAACACTAACAAACTAGGGATAATAGGAACATATCTCAACATGGTAAAAGCTACTTATGCTAAGCCCAAGGCCAACATCATTCATTCTAAATGGAGAAAACTTGAAACCATTCTGCCTAAAAACTGCAATAAGACAAGTATGCCCTCTTTCATCACTTCTATTTAATATAGTCCTTGAAACTTTTTAGTTAGAGTAATGAGACAGATGAAAGAAATTAAAGGGATATGAATAGGAAAGGAAGAACTCAAACTATTACTATTTTCCAATGACTTGATTCTATACATGGAGGATCTAAAAATTCCACCGGAAAACTTCTAGAACTAATAATCGAATTCAGTAAAGTAGCAAGATATAAAACTAATACCCATAAATCAAAGGCATTTCTGTACCTCAGTGATGAATCTTTTGAAAGATAAATTAGATAAATTAGGCCATTTACAATAGCCTAAAAAAAAAATACTTGGGAATCAACTTAACAAAAGAGGCGAAAATCCTCTACAATGAAAACTATACAGAACGCTAAAGAATTAAAGAAGACCTTAGAAGATGGAAAGATCTCCCCTGTTCTTGGATAGGCAGGATTAATATTGTCAAATTGAGCATGCTACTAAAAGCACTATATAGATTTAATGCAATTCCAATCAAAAATACCAATGACATTCCTCATAGAAATAGAAAAAGCAAACATGAAATTCACTTGGAAAAAATGGAGACCCAGAATAGCTAAAGCAATCCTTAGCAAGAAGAGTTAAGTAGGTGGCATCACTATACCCAACCTTAAACTATTCTACAGACGAACAGTAATAAAAACAGCATGGTTTTGGCACCAAATAGACATGTAGACCAATGGTACAGAATAGGGGACACAGAGACAAATTCTCATAAACACATTTATCTCATACTAGACAAAGGCGCCAAAAACACACATTGGAGAAAAGACAGCCTCTTCTACAAACCATGCTGGAAAAATTGAAAATCCGTATGCAGCAAAATGAAATTAAGCCCCTACCTCACCATGCACAAAACTCAACTCAAAGGGGATCAAAGACCTAGGAATTACACCAGATACCCTGTACCTAAAGAAACAGTTGGCCCAAATCTCTATCATGTCGATTAGGCCCCTACTTCCTTAAGAAGACTCTAAAGCGCAAGAAATAAAATCAAGAATCAATAAATGGGATGGACTCTAACTAAAAAGCTTCTTCTCAGCAAAAGAAACAATCAGTGATATGAATAAAGAGCCTACAGAATGAGAGAAAAAAAATTTTACCTTTATTTTATTTATTTATTTTTATGTGGTGCTGAGGATTGAAAACCCAGAGCCTTGCATGTGCTAGGCAAGCACTCTACCTCTGAGCCACAACCCAGCCCCCCCCCCCCCCCGGAGCAAATTTTTGTCACACAGACACATCAGATAGAGCACTAATCTCCAGGATTTATAAAGAAACTTAAAAAAAATTAAACCAAATAAACCAATCATTAAATGGGATATGGAACTGAACAGACACTTCACAGAAGAAAGTATACAATTGAGCAACAAATATGTGAAAAAATGTTCAACATTTCTAGCAATTAGAGAGAGTAAATCAAAATTACTCAAAGATTTCATCTCACTCCAGTCAGAATGGCAGTTATTAAGAATACAGTAATAGGGCTGGGGATGTGGCTCAAGCGGTAGCACGCTCGCCTGGTATGCATGCGGCCCGGGTTCAATCCTCAGCACCACATACCAACAAAGATGTTGTGTCCGCCGAGAACTAAAAAATAAATATTAAAAATTCTCTCTCTCTCTCTCTCCTCTCTCACTCTCTCTTTAAAAAAAAAATGAATACAGTAATAATAAGTGTTGGCAAGGATGTGGGGGGGAAGTTGCACTCTTACATTGCTGGTGGAACTGCAAATTGTTGCAACCAATCTGGAAAGCAGTAATGATATTCCTTAGAAAACATGGAATGGAACCACCATTTGACCCAGCTACCCCACCCCTTGGTTCATACCCAAAGGACTTAAAAACAGCATACTACAGGGATGCAGCCACATCATTGTTTATAGCAGTACAATTCACAATAGCTAAAGTGTAGAGCCAACCTAGATGCCCTTCAATAGATGAATGGATAAAGAAACTGTGGTTTATATACACAATGGAATATTACTCAGTATTAAAAGAGAATAAAATCATGGCATTTGCAGGTAAATGGATGGAGTTGGAGAAATTCATCTTAAGTGAAGTAAGTCAATCCCAAAAAATCAAAGGCTTTATGTTTTCCCTGATAAGTGGATGCCGGGGAAATGGGGGGGGGGCATGGAGTGAAGGAATTTTGGATAGGGCAAAGGGGAGGGAGAAGGAAGGGACATGGGGGTAGGAAAGATGGTGAAATGAGATGGAAATAATTACCCTAGGTACCTGTATGAAGACATAAATGGTGTGACCTTATTTTGTATACAACAAGAGAAATGAAAAATTGTGCTCCATTTTTCTATAAATACTATGAATTGAAATGCATTCCACTGTTTTATAAAACAAGTTCAAACAAACTAACTAATTAATTAATTAATTAGAAAAAGAATACAGTGCCAATAAGTGTTGGCCAGGATGTGGAGAAGAAGTACACTTCTACATTGCTTGTAGGACTGCAAATTGGTGCAACCACTCTAGAAAGCAGTATGGAGATTCCTCAGAAAACTTAGAAAGGAACCACCATTTGACCCAGTTATCCCAGTCCTAGGCATATACCCAAAGGACTTGAAATCAGCATACTGTAGTGATGCAGCCACAACCATGTTTACAGCAGCTCAATTCATAATAGCTAAGCTATGGAACCAATCTAGGTATCCTTCAACAGATGAATGGATAAAGAAAATGCGGTTTACATATACAGTGAAATATTATTCAGACTTAAAGAAGAATGAAATAATGGCATTTGCCATCAAATGGATGGAACTGGAGACTACCATGTTGTGTGAAATAATCCAATCCCCAAAAAAACAAAGGCCATATGATCTCTCTGATATGTGGATGCTATGGAAAGGAAGGTATGGAAAGGAAGAATAGAAATTCACTGGATTAGATAAAGGGGAGTGAAGGGAAGAGAGATGAGATGGGTATAGAAAATGCAGTGGAATGAATCAGACATAACTTTCCTGTGTTAATATACAAACACACAACCAGTGTAACTCCCCATCATGTATTATCACAAGAATGGGAGGTTATTCTCTACGTATGTATAATATGTCAAACTATACTCTACTCTCAGGTATACTTTAAAAAAATGAATAAATAAATTAAAAAGAAAACATAAAAAAGAACTAGTTGTTCTTAATGGGCAAAAATTACACATATAGTTCCAAAATTCACATATATATAAACACATACACAACTGAATGTTGGGGTTAATAAAAAAAAAAGCCAGGCATGCTTTTACTATAATCAAAATTGCTTTTATGAGAATTGGAGTTTCAAGAAGTTAAGTTGAATTATGTAATAATTACCCAGGTTTTCTAGACCACCTTAAAAATCACAGTGGCGTTTTTCAACTCACACAACCATTATTAAAGTTCAAATATTAACAACCTGTTAAATTTATAATCACATAGGGAATTGAAAAGAAACCAGTGAACTCTGTTCAATTTTTATCTCCTTATTCATAGCAAGTCCCTAGGCAATATTATTCCAGCAAAAAGCAACTCACCACAGATTGAAGATTAACCCTTAAATTCCCTGCTCTTTTGAAGGTCATATGTATTTCTATATTTGCAAGTGTCATATACCATAAAGTACGATCATTTATACATTAACATTTTACCTGACAGCACCAATAAACTAGGAAAATAATAAGAGAAACTAAACACGGATGATGTAGAGTTCCGCCATCTCATTACACAGAGCCATGCATGTAAAGGATAAGAAATAAAATTACCAGCCATTTCATATATTCTATGAAACAAAAATAAAATGTTTCTTACCAGAAATTTTAATGTCTTGGGATAAAAATCAAGACCAATGTTATTTTATATATTCATAATAAACTGTGGAAAGAAATAGACAATAAAATGTATTCCAGTAACACAAAACTATTTAGGTCACTACAAACCAGAAGGGTCTTTGAAAGACTCCAGAAGGAACTAATCAAATATGAAGCATGATGAGGTTTGACTTATTATTGTAAGTAATTAAGGTTCTAACTTTAAATGAGCAAACAACCCTATCAAGTGAGCAATGGCTTCTTACCAAGAGTGGGCAACTGGGCAACAAATGCCCTGACATTTTAAAAAAACGAAACACACACATTGGTCTATTTATCTTAGCATTCCATGCTTTTTGCCTCAACCTTCTCCTCAACCCTTTAGAAACATGGTGCATATCCTTCCATTCTACTGAAATTGCCATAAGCCTTTTCAGTGTCTTATTCACAGAAAACCACATCTCAATTATGTTCAAGACCAGTCAAGTCTACCTCCTAATTTCTACCAAATTTCTTCTTCAATCTCCAATGCAGCAGCCTGAGTTAAGGACATTATTTCTAATCCTATTAATTTGACTTTCTCCCTTTTCAACCTACTCTTCTCAAACTAATTTTCACATGCTTTAATAGTAATGAAATCATTAATTCCTTCAGTACCCATGAGACAGATTTGACCCTTTTTATTCGTTCACCAACATTGTCTCTTAATGTTATAAATATACTCTTACAATCTGAACCCAGTTATAAAATCTACAGTCTTTATTGTTCACTCATGCATACTACACTCTCAACATCTGATTACCCACAAAGAAAAATCCATCTATTTTCATGGCTCTTTCTCCAGGATCCTACTAGTGCTTCAAGTCTCAAAGTGAACACCATCAACTTATCCAAGGAAGCCCTGAAGTTTATGGCAGAGTCCTCAAATGTCTGTCTGTGACATCCACTGGAATATTCACAAATGCCCTACATCCAATTCCACCACTTCATTGTAGGCACAAAGGATTCCAGTCCTCTGCTAGCCAAAAAGACTGTCACGTGTTTTAGAAAAGAGATAGCATTACTTTACCAAACAAAAATACCTGCAGTCAATACTAAAAAACGAATAAACAAGGCTTGGAACCAGACTCAATTGGTTTTAAATGATGAATTACTTGGAAGATACCATTATACAAGCAGTTCAGTAGAAGATGAGTTCCCCCATCCTCAAATGAGACTAAAAATGCTTACATCACTTACTTCAGATAATAAATATTGGTGTGTAGCACAAACCCCAGCACAAAGTAAACAATCAGCATATTAGGTTTCTTCTTTATTTATAACATTTTACATATACAGTTTTTAAAAATTAAATGAGCTCCATGCTTTGCATGTGTTTATTTGCTTACTTTCAATGCAATATCCTTGTGGAGAAAGTTGTTCTTATGTAGAAAGAGATAAGGAAACAAGAACAAAAGTATTACAGTGCTACCAAATCTACTTCTTCAAATTGAAAAGACAACTTAGAAACCAAAACTCTCTGATTGTTTTTAAAAGTCTAATTTAAAATCATTTCTCAATAACAATACACGTTAAGTTGAAACCTAAAATTATTCATAATGCTGGAAGCTGAAGCCCTAAAATTTAATGGTAAAATATTCACACTATTCAAAAGAATGTTCTTCTTTGTAAATTTTCCCCACTCTCAGTGTTGAGAATATAGCTGACTCTCAAAGAATTCGAGTTAAAATTCCTTATTGTGAAGAAGAGTAAAATGAGAGCTAGTCAAGATGTGTAGAGTTATGGAAAGGGGTTCAGATGAAATGGGAATTCTGTGGCAAAGTAAGAAGACACAAATCCCCCAGTCATCATGTTGAAACAAAGGAGAGGAGTGGAGATATGTTATGTCAACCAGAAAATGCTACAAAACGGGGAAAGCAGGTAGATTGGGGCTCCTGTGAGGTAGGCAGCTCCCCAAAAAATGGTTTCAAGTAAAAAACCACCCCCTAGTTTCTTTCTACCATTGTCACAACCTTTAAGATAGGAAGCCAAATTGGAGAAGACACTTTGCTGGCAACCCTGACCACAATTACTATACAATACCAAGAGATGAATACAAAACCTCATCTTCTGATTGCTTTACTGTTAAAAATACTTAAAAGTCTACAAATTGTTTATATTTGGATTATTAAAGTTTAGAACTGAAGGATTAAAAACTCACATTACAGTACAAATTAATTATTCAAAATACAGATGAAATTGACATTGCCTTTCACTATTTGGATGAAAGAAGACTGCAATATTTTCTTCTGCAGTCTTCTAGGAAAAGAGGTCAGAGCCAGCCATTGTGGAAAAAAAGGACCAGGAGAGGATTTTACAGCCAGTGATTTTGCAAATTCAAACTACTGATAGGGTTAAAGAAGGCAAGAACTAGTTGTAGTCTATATTATAAACTAAAGGAAGCCACACAAAAATACTGAAACTAAATGATTTTATGTAATTTGGCACAAACACACACAAACCAAAAAATATTAAATTAACTATGCAAAATATCAATGAAAATTTGCAAGCAATGCAAAATGGTGCACCCAAGAAAGGCCTCTAGCCTAGGCTGAAAGTAGAAAGGTAAAGAGTAACATTAGACAATATATATTTTTTTAATTTTATAATTTTTTAGACACTGAGTTTTATAAATTCTAGTGTTAATTTTCAAATCACAATAAAACATATATTTTAACATCCAAAGGAGTTTTAGCATAGAACTTGAAAAGGACTGTTACTCTGAATCAAAGAGAAAAAAAAAAAAAAACAGTGAAATCTCAGAAATTGGGAGTAAACATTTAAGTCTCGAGAATGCTAACTGAAACATTTACGACCTGAGATAGCAAATACAGTCATAGAATTGAGATGCCAGTTTTAAGTTTACTTCAATATAGATAACACTGGGAATTTAAATAAAAGATCAGCCTAGATGAGAAGCTTAGCGCCACAAGTTTAAAACGGGGAAAAAAAAAACAAAAACTGTTTCAGTTACACAAAGAAACTCAACCATAATGTTAGTACTTCTTGGTAAGCTAAAAGGAGACATTTAAGTTTTTACATTTCCAGAAGAGTAAGAGAATATGCTGTGTGGCATATTCTTGGCTAAATTTTTTCATCAATGGATTTTAGCCTTGTATATGACTATATGAAAAGCTTAATCATCTGCAACATGGAAATTAAAAAGATAATGCTGATCATATACTAAAACTTTCTTTTAGATATAGCAAATCATAACCTAGAATCTTTAATGAAAGAATAGAGTCTTATATACAATTTGCTTATCATACAATCCAACAAGGTCTTACATTCAAAGATAAGAAGCAAGTTTTCTATGTAATGATTGAAAACATGGAGCAACCACTACGAACAAGTAAATGACTGAGAACAATAAATTTTACATTAAGCTTAAATTAGTACATTATGGTAATTAAACTACTAACATTTATTAACAATTGAGCTATGTTATTTACCTAATCCTTCCCAAATTTATGAGACAGATTCTATCACCTATCATTTATAAAGAAGAAAATGGTAACAGGAAAAGACTCCATCACCATTGCCAAGGTCACACAGCTAAGGAATGCAAAAATCCTTTTTTGGAGTCAACAGCATAAGCTGTTACCACTATGGTAGGATTATTAAAGCTTGTAAAAAGTGTATTAGGAAGAAAGAGGGAATTTTCCCAATTACCCAAGTGAAGAAAAGGTGGCTAAAGAGGTCAAGATAATAAATGCCTCAGGCAGGAAATCAAACCAAAGCCTTTAGGTCATGAGCACATTACATCACTTGCTCCTAGGATGCTACACTTACAGGAAGCACCAGAACATCCTTGACTCCACAACAACCACACACATACACACACACACACATAAAAAAAAAAAAAAAACTATCTAGCAACTGTTCTTAGGATTATAAGGAATTGATATTTTTGAAAAGATTATTAATAGAAATGAGCTGCTTGGGTTTCCTTAAATTTTTACGATACTATTTTGGTTGTTGTTAAGGCACATTTTTGGAATGTTTGTCTCCTTAAGTGACCATTTCAACTCAGGTTCCAGTTCCTGCAGAATCTAGAGGTTAATAGCTTACTCAGAATTCCTGTTCATAAGTAGCATGCCAAGATCCAACTTTGTTCTGCATGACAAACAACCTTGATCCTTCCGCTCCTTCCACTTTTCAAGCTGAGTGCTGTTTCAGAACAAGTTCTAATACAGTATGATAAAAGACGAATTTAAACAACAAATGACACAAGGCCAATTCAAATGGTGGGGGGAGTCTATCATTCCAGGTATATCTGAGGAAGAGGAACAGCCTTTAACCGAAGGTACAGTGGTCCACTTACAGCATGGAATACATGAGATCAATGTAGAAGATGATGTCTAAAAAAGTAAAGTTGGAATGTAGATCACGGAGAACACAGAATATCAAGCTAATGAATCAGGGTACAGTGGTGAATTCCTTCATGCTTTTAAACTTGGTTAAGGTAACCAAATGGTGGTTTGTAAGATCAAGTGAATAAGAATATGTAGAATTGATTTTTAAAAGGAACATACGGTACAGAGAGACAATTACATCAGTTCAGTCATAAGGAATATGGCTAAAATGAGAACAGGTGCTATGAAAGTTGAAAGATGTGTACATATGCAAGAATGAAGGCAAAATATATGGCAACTGGCAATAGAAGAAATATGAAGAAGAAGAAAATGTATATTTGAAACTGAGGAGACACATGGTGGAATTGAAAGAAATAAGAAAATCATGGACCATCGTGGAATTTTCTAGGTCTGGAAAACATTTGAAAATAACTTATAATTTCACAAATGATGAGATATTTCTGCATACCAAGGCTGATATATATTGCACAACTTCATGGAAAACATTCACTCATGCTGAAACTGAGCTAGTACTCTGAGATAAGACTAGCCAGTACTTGAGGGTACACACAAGACTAAAGGGATGGGAAGAGAAACCAGCAGAAAAGAAATTCACCAATGAAATGCATAAGGCATCACATCTAAAGAAAGGACTCATATTTGGGCAAATAGAACAAAAAGACTTTTTGGCAATAATACAAGTGAGCTTAGAAAGAAAATGTCAGAGAAACCACAGAAGGATGTCACAGAGTCAAAGAGAGGTTTCAGCTACTTACTAATAGCAAAGGTAAACTGTTGATATATCTTAAAAGAAAACCATTAAAATAAAACTGTTTAAAAGAAAATAATTTTATCTTCAACATTTGTTCTGCATATTTCGCCGTTACAAAGGTATTTAAGAAATAAAACATAGGATTCATCCATTAATAAAAAAAATAAACAAAAGAAATAAAAGTTAATAGTTAAGTAATAACATATAATCCACCATAACTTACTGGCAGGTCAAAAGCCAAAACTTTTAAATTCAAAGTCATTATACTGAGCAACAGAAAATACATCAACTCCCTGCCTGTGTCATGTCCAACACTAGACAACTAATTTAGCAAAAAAAGTTTAACACACTGCTCACTGGAAAAATCTCTTTAAAATAATAAGTACATTATTCTTATTTGAATTGAGATCTATTTTTCTTGGCAAATCCACAAAAATATGTTTCTCTTTTTAAAAGTTCAGGACATTAATACCAAAGTCTCAGCCAAAGGTTTATGAAAGTATTATTGCATTGGGTCTGTTTATGATTAAAATACAAAGTTCTCAGGAAAATTAGTTCCCTCCAAGGACTTAAAACAGGAATAAGTCCAAAAGCCTAGATTTCTGCTGATATAATCAAACTAACATTCCTTGCTCTCCCCTCAAACTTTCTCTAGCTTAAGCTAGAGGGGAGTCTTAAACATTTAATGTAGAAAAATATATACTGTCTATGGAATAAGATATTTTCTTATCAAAATGTTTACTATTCAAATGTTTTAAGAAAAAAAATATTTTCCGATATACAAATTACAAGCAGATAGTCATTTACGATAATAAATGTATTCAATAAAACTATGGTTAGGCTGAGAAGCTCAAGTATAGGAAGGAGATCCAATGCCACCAGAAGTCTAGTCGTTCATTCATCCCTCAAAAAGGAAAGAAACAAATGAAGGCATCCTGGGGAATACAAATGGGTCCTGCCCTCAAAGAGAAAGACATGTAATTCAAATGAAATCTGGTAAGGGCCATGTTGGGAAAAATACTAAGACTCTACTGTGTGTTTTGGTTTTAGCAAAGACAGCATGTGGCTAAGCCTTAGGAGCTTAAGGAGACTGGTGTCAGAAATAATGGATGGCTGGAGGAGAGAAGAAAAGAAGGAGGTCCTCACAATCCTCTGAAATATGTTGCAGAAAGCCAGGAAGCTTGCTCTAAAGGCTTAGGAATTTCAGGAACTTTCTTAACATAACATGCTATTTCAATCCAAGTCACTGTGACTTCAAGCAGAAATTAAGCACATTAGTTCTTGGTGCTCCTAAAAATGGACAAAGCCCTGGAGTATAAAGTAGTGTTCTTTATCACACATCAAGGACTGCCATGGACAGTCAGATGACAGGGACGGTAGGCTATTACATGAAAGCTGATGGCAGTCTGAATATGGAAAGGAGAAATGGGGATGGAGAGGGATGAATGGACGAGGAAAAGAATCACCAGGGACAGAAGTACAGAGAAAAGGAATGAGAAAAGTAAAGATTAACAATCAGTGCTGCAAAAAGATGGAAGTGTTAGAATCCCAAGTGATGTTGTCTTTTTTTTTCTTTTTTTTTTATTGGTTGTTCACAACATTACAAAGCTCTTGACATATTTCATACTTTAGAATCAAGTGGGTTATGAACTCCCATTTTTACCCCAAATACAGATTGCAGAATCACATTGGTTACACATCCACATTTTTACATACTGCCATATTAGTGACTGTTGTAAGTGGTCTTTAGTAAAGAAAAATAAATTTTAAAAGCCTCAAGATAAAATAACAAGTTCACATGTGAGTGCTTACTCATGTTCACAGGGGCTTTACCCTAAGCTATTCAAATTATTTTTCTGTTTTTATGAGGTACAGCATTTAATAAATTACAGATAAAGATGTCTGAAAACATGGGTTATGGAATGGTAAAAGGTCTTTAAAAGGGAACACAGATTGCATTATCCTAGATACTTAAATGCATCTTTAGAAATTCCACATGTTATTCATATTTTACATAACACTCTCATTACGCATCTATATTTCAATGTTATAAATAACAGGGGAAAAATCTAAGGAGAAAAAGCACTGTCCTTATGGCCATTTCTGATATTTTCTTTTTTTTTTAACCACAAATGCCAACATCTTACCATATACATCAAAAAGGGAAAAAAAATTTAAATATCAAGAAAAATCTAAAATAAGGGGTTTCCCAAGTAAACCAATCAGTACATCTAGAGACAGGATTCTTATCATCCAGGACACTTCAATTAAGCTAATAAGTGATAGAACAATGGAAAAAAGAACAGAACACCTGGTCCTAATAGGTCATAAACTATAACAGAAAATAAACTGTCAGCAATCCTTCATTGATTGAAGGTGGCCAGAAATTAAACACTACTAATATCTATTTATCAAAAATTTCAAGCCCCCAATAGCACATTCCATCAATACCCATCTCATTTTCAAGATAAATTTTCTTCAACGAATCCCAACAATCAAGAACATTATAGCATATTTAAGATGACAAGAAGACTGCATTAGTTCCCACAATTTGAAATCGTTCATATGGTGGTTTCTATATTATTGTGTAACATACAATCCAAGGCATAATGGAAAAAGGTGTTAACCTAGAAATAAATTACAATAGTATGTCATCTTTGTGTATACCAAGGTACAAGAAAATTATTGGTTTTGTTCCTGTCGAATTCATGTATCCAAGTTATTGTAAGAATTATAAGCAGCAAATAGAAACCTAGCATATGAAGTGTAGTTCAGTGGTACAATATGAGCTTAGCATGCAAGAGGCCTAGGGTTCAAGACCCAATACCCCTTCCTTTAAAAAAAAAAATTGTTTTTAAAAAGAAGTATTTAATGAGCTAATGAGTCAGCTAAATGAGCAATGAAAACTCAAAAGCCTGTCCCAAACTCTTGATTTTCTTTAAGTGTTGTTTATTTAATGCGGAGAAGGGAATAGACTTGAACGGCCTGGGCTCATCACCGTAGATGTTATGATTTGGATATTAGCTTTCTCCCAAAACCTTACCTGTGAGGCAACACAAGGTTTAGAGGTTGAAATGATTGGGTTATGAGAGCCTTAATCAGTTAGTTAATCAATCAGTTAATTAATTCCCCATAGGGATTGACTGAGTGGTAACTATAGGCTGCTAGTGTGTACCTGGAAGAGGTGGGTCTCTGGTTTTGGGGAGGGGTGCCTTTGGGTATATATTTTGTTCTTGATGAGTTGCTCTCTCTGTTTCATAGTGTGATGTCTTAAGCTGCTGTCTTCTACCACACTCTTCCACCATGATGTTCAGCTTCCCCTTGAGCCCTGAGCAATGAAGCCACATGTCTATGTATGAGACCTATGAAACTGTGAGTCCCCAAATAAACTTTTCCTTCTAAAATTGTTCTTGTCAGGTCTTTTAGTCACAGCAGAAAAAAAAAAAAAAAGACTGACTAAAACAATAGAGAAAGCCCATTTACAGCCTATAAGTTGTCAATAGCCTCCTATATTAGGGAAATACTTTAGAAGCCTATCTGATTTGGTCAGTTGAGTGATAGTGATCAATACTGCATAGATAATCCTGTGGTAAGGTGATTTGATAGAGAGGATGGGATCTCTTGGGCATTACTAGGGAATGTAACTTGGTCCAGTGTCTATGAGGTCAGTCTGGAAACATCTATCAGTTATAAATGTATACATTCTTATACAATGCATTCTTTGTACATTTTTATACATTTATCTCAGATATAATACAAAAGGATACAAAAAAGGATTATCTATTGCAGTATTCTTTGAAACAGCAAATGACAGTAAACAACCTACATCTCCATCTGTAGATAACAGCCTATCTACACAAAGGAAAATTATAAAACTGTTTCAAAAATGGACACTTTTTATGTGTTCATTACAAAATATTACCAAGCTATATTAAACAAATAATAGCAACAGCACAGAAAATTATAAATGTTATCTATATCAGAATATAAAAAGAGAATATATTTTGTATTTCTTCTAAAAATTATGGTACCATTTCGAAAGGATTCACATATGGGAAAAAGAGTGGCTGAAAGAGCTGTGGGAGAGAAACTATTATTTTGTATATATATGTATAACGTTTGCTTTGGGAACTGTGTATTTATTTCCTATGCAAAAATCAAACACAATCTTAAAAATAAGAAATAATGTGATGAATTAATCACCATACAGTTCAATGTAACTCAGTATTCCATAGTCATAGGAAAGTCCTCTGATTCTAATTACTCATATCTCATAGGTGCCTAATTACCACTCAGAACAATAATGAACAAATACATACATGTCACCACTTAAAAAATAAAATGCTGTTGGTGGTGCATGCCTATAATCCCATCAACTGAGGCAGGAAGATCACAAGTTCAAGGCCAGCCTCAGCAAATGAGCAAGGCCCTATGCAACTTAGTGAAACTCTGTCACACAGTATAAAAAACAAGGCTGTAGGTGGGGCTCAGTGGGTTCAATCCACAGTAAAATAAATGAATAAATAAATAGATAAATAAATAAACACTCTTCATAGCCTGTATGAGATCATCTTCATAACAGAATCAATTCCATTAACTAAGAAACTTTTTGTACAATACCATAATAAATAATGAATAGTTTCTCTCTGAAAGCAATTTATAAAACTCAACATAATTTCCATATCAAAATATCATATGTAAAAAAAGCATACATAAAAAGAAGCTATACTCAAGGAATTCGATAAGAAAAAACAAACTAAAAAAACATATACACTATATACAACATTAAAGGTATATTAGAATTTATATTTATATTTTATAAATTGAACATTCAAGGGCCAGTAATCTGTTGTTTCCATAAAAAGAGAAAAAAATCATATCTAAAAGGAAATTTTTGCCATTTTGGAGTCCTAAACTGATAGTATAATTCATTTCCATCCTATTATATGAAAAGGCCTCCAAATTCTGAAAAAAAAAAAAAACTCACAGTAAAACGATATGGCATTTTCAGGAGACTATTAACTATATTACATTCAATTCAATTGTTTTTATATTATTTATCATAATCAAACAGTTTGCTCAAATATGTTTTCTAGTTACATAGAAACTTTATTTTCTGACAATTAAACATTTAAATATTTAATTAAATGTTTTAGAGCTTATAAAACTGACAACAATCTTGGGTTTATAATAATATGTTTTGGCCTTTTATTCTTTCTTGTGTCCCATAAAAACCTAATTTAAGTAGAAGCAACTCTTGCCCTTACAGACAGGTTTCCCAGAGCCATTGTGATCAACTATAATGCAGCAGAACTCATTGTGAGGCAGGGAGAAGACTGACTGTGCTCAGTCATTTTTTAACACTTAATCCATGCTCACTTTTGTAAGACATTCTCAAAGAGAATTCACAAGTGATCATCCTATGGATATGAAAGGCTGTGCTCTCTATCACATCAGGCTTTGTTTTTTTATGGCAGTGCTGGGAATCAAACCTAGGGCACAAACAGACTGGCAAATGTTCTACCACTAAGGAACCTCCCCTGCCAATGCCATCTAGTTTTTCAAAGTAGGAACATTGCTTTCCCTTGAAAGAACTTACATTTACCCATCATTTGTTGGTCCTTTAATCTGTAATAATTTCTCAATCTTCTTTTTCATCATATATAGATGCTGAGAAACAGCAATTTTGTGATCAAGTACCAACAATGCAATAATACTACTGAGTTAATAGATCTGCCAATGTCCATGTCTTAACATTTAGCAAGTTTTTGTTAATTTACCTATAATCTGAACTCTTTAGCTCATAATTAATGAAAGTCACACTATCGTACAGTATTTTGAAATAGTCAATTTAGCTAACTCCATAAAGAATCAACCAATAATACACAGTATCAGAAAAAGTGATGTCAGCCAGGCAGTACACACCCGCAATCCCACGTTTAAGGTCAGCCAGGGTAACTTAAAGAGATTGTATCTCAAAATAAAAGGAGGTCTAGGGGTATATGTCAGTGGTAGAAAACTTGCCTAGCATATATGAGGACCTATGTTCAGTCTCTAGAACTGCAAATAAACAAACAACAACAACAAAAATAATAATTAAAAAAAGGAAAGAAAGAAAAAGTGGAATCATTATAGGGACTTTTTCTTTTCAATTTATTCAAACATTTATGAAAGAAAGGAAGAAAGAGAGGCGGGGGAAGGGAGGAGAATAGAAAAGAAGGGCTTAGTATTTACAAACATCAAACAACAAACACTATTTTAGATCAACAAATGGATAGAAACAAAGACACATTGGAATTCATAAATGTTATAAAGAAAAGGATAGTGAGCAAAGACACAATAATGGAAGGCAGCAGGGATGTCATCCTCTTTCAAATGTGAGGATTAAGGAAGGTTCTTTCATGTGATCCTTTATATGAAAGATAAGAAGGAACCAAATCTGAGAATTATGAGGACAGCAAGCCAGGCTGAGGCAACAGTAGGAGAAAGGCTAGGAGAGGGAAAGGGGCGGAGTTAGTTGAATACATATTTTGCTGATTGGAAAGATCTAGCAGAGAGAGACAAAGATACTCATGACTAGGTAGTTGTCTATGAGTTTAATATAAGAACAGAGTCCAAAGTCTGAGAAGGATGGGAGACAGCACAGAAGTGAGGACACTAGCAGGTGAGAGATGAAGGAAGCCTCCTCCTGGAATGATTAAGTACAGTCCCAGCACCAAGAGGTGGACTTGATGGTGGGAATACAGGGATGTTTATACCCTCTTCTCAGTGGATTAGGAAGCTAAGTCATAGAGGCCCAGGTAATGAATGATTTTTAACAATTCAAGGGATTACCAATGCTTCTCCAAGAGTTTAACTTAATTCCAATAAATATCAACAATGCAATCCCATCTCACAATATGGAAATTATACTTCTTGAAGAAAAAGAGAAAAAAATGCTCATGCTCACAATCTTGTATAGTTTGATGTACTAAAAATAAAAATAAATAAATAAAAAATAAAGATTTCAAAAGTAACACGTACTGTAAAGGAGTAGAACCAATATTCGCTTGTGAAATGAAACCCAAAGGCCCATTCTAATTTTTCCCCAATACCAGCACGTGTGTGTTGTAGAAACAACATTTATTCCCAGTACTTTAACCTCTTTATAGTCTGTTCAGGTATTTCAAAAAACCCATCTAGGGCTGGGTGTATAGCTCAGTTGTAGAGAGTTTAACTAATATGCACAGCCTTTGGTCCCATCCCTAACATAGGGGCAAGGGAACAAAAAAAAAAAAAAAAAAGGAAAAGTGATCTACATTCTCAGCCATAACATTTGAGAAAAACATGAAAAACAGAAGAAAAAACAAAAAGACTTGTTGATATACAGAACCAATGAAAAATATTACAGGACATACTCACATAGATCACAGTGGAGATAAAGACATAAAACCAATGAACAAAATGTTTTATCCCTTAAAATAGGAACATTTTAGGACTACTTCATGTCCATGTTCAAGGTAGGTGGGAAAAGTCTGTGTAGCACTGAAGAAAAGTATATATACCTCGATCATAAAATCTGCAAATTAAAAATGGCTTATGAATGATTCAATTTCTACAAGCAGGCTGTAGGAAATAGGTAGTGAAAACAACATATTGTAGGCTAAAAATGTTAATGCAAGTTCTTTACCAGCATTTTTTAAAGAACAGCAGTTCTACTGTTCATGAAAGATAGAAATAAAACCCAAAATTTCAAAAGCAAATGACATACAGATGGGTGGGAATATAATATAAAGCAAGTATTCTTTCTACCATCATATTTAATCACACAACTCACAACAAAAATCTTTAAGACTGCCTGCAGTGAAAATATGAAAAGGCACCTGAAGGTCAGAGCTAAAAATGAAAATGCATCTTAATCCATAGAACAGGCTCTCAAATGTCTGATTCTAGCAGCAGTACTCACAGGCAAGGGAATCATCAGCTACTAACAGATTCCCCATGAAGGTTAATCCACGCACCACCCAAGATTTTTTTTTCACTCAGTAGAATTTCTGCCTCACTTCATTGCTGCTTGCAGGCTTCTAGAACCATAGGCCAACAAAGCAATAAATATGGTCAGCAATCAAGGGAAAGGAAAAAATAGATATGCAACCCTTCAACTGCATAATCCGTTCCAAAAGAAAATGAGTGACACTGGACCTCCTAACTCCTCTCCTCACTTATACTGCAAAGGAATCCATATGCATAACCAGTGGCCAAGTGGAAGCCTTCATAAGACACTTAGAATTCTTGAATAGTATCCTTACATTTAATCCTATTAAAACTACACATGGTTGCCAAAAACAAAAGGAAATATTTTAAAATGGATGCAGACTCAGAGATTAACACTAATGTCATTTTGGTGTCAGATTATGTTCTTCAGAAATGAACCAGAGATGATTTAAAAAGATTAAATTTTATTCTAATTCTGATAAGATGCCACAGAATCAAGAATCCAATTCTGAAAGGATGATGAGGGCATTAGAAATACGCCAGGGATGAAAATGAACCAGCACAGCATACCAAATGGTCCTTCCAATATGCAAGGAGAAAATAACATTTAAGAGAATCAAATCAGTCAGGGATGGGGATGGAACTCAGTGGTAGAGCTCTTGTCTAGCATGTGTGAGGCTGTAAGGAGTTCAATCCCCAGCAAAACGCGCACGCGCAGACACACACACACACACACACACACAAAATTAGTCAACACAAAACAGAGTTGCTGAGGTAAAACCATTAAACAGATTTTTACCTAAAATGAAAGACAGGAAGAAAAACAGCTTCTTAGAAGTCTCTACAGAAACTTGGTCTGCATTTCAACCTGTAATAAATCCATATCTGCCAAATTTATTTTTTCCATTTTGTACACAATGAAAATGAAGGTTGGGGAGTTTATTTTCCTTGGATACAGCCATACAGCCATTGATGTGAGGGCCAGAAAGCAAGACCCACTCATCGGAGGGGCAAGTTTCTAATACTGACACATGCTTCCCAGACTCCAGTGTCTTTTTGTCTGTAAATATGTGTAAGGGCAGAATGTTTCTTGTCTTTCTCAGGAGAAAATGCCAACTAAAGTGGCCCTCCCTGTGACCTGCAAGACTTCCCTAGGAAGTCAAGGGATCATTTCTAAAAAGATTGTCAACAGGGGACCCTACACTCCAGACCTGTTCTCCATTGATACTGTGGAGTCCATAATACTTGATAATAAAAGTAGGATATATATAAGGCTCATGGAAAATACATGCTACATCCTTTAGTCTTTATATATATTGTAACAGTAGTCACCCTATCATGGAAGCACAATAAAATAATCTGCTTTTGCATTAATATATCCAGGTAAGAAGACAATTCTTTCAAAAGGATGGTTTTGGTTTTATTTTTGGTGTTATTGTAAGAACAACTTTCTGTTATAAAACCTCTAGCTTTAATCATTAAAATTAAGTTTAATTTTAATATAATCTTGGAGATTTTTAGTTTCTACATTTGGTGCTTCTAGAGAAAAACACAATTATGTTTGCTTCTAAACAAATTTTGCAAAGGTTTTCAAATAATATTAAGAAATCTCCTTCCTATAAATATACAACTGTATGAATTTAGAATGAGAGGGCTTAGGTTATTTTAAACCAAATAATCAGAAGAGTCATTGCTTACTCAGTGCCCATGGATTAAAGAATAATCATAAAATGAACTACAATAATACACATTTCGATTACCCTTTGGCATAACCAGAACCTGACCTTGTTTCCCACAAATGACAGTAGACACTATGAAGTTCTGTTTCTACATCTGCATTTTGATTGCTCTCTGTTTAATGCTGTGACCATTGAGTTATTTTACTGGCCAGTCTGCAGCTATTGTAATCAGATTTCTAAATAAGCCATCTCCTGGTTCTATAATTAATAAAGTATGATCACTTTATAATACAGAAATCATCTTCTTTATATCATCTACATAGTTCTAGATCTGAGAAAGGGAGATTTCCCACCCCACCCCCTTATTCCAGAAACTCTAGTAAGTACTAGGGAAAGAAACAGGATGTTCCTATATAGGGAAAAAAAATTCAAGTGTGATGAATCACATGAAAACAGGAGCCACAGTCTGTCTGTCACCAACACTCACAAGTTCATAAGACAAAGTGAAAATAGGTAAAACCAAGGGCCAAAATTACTTATTGACTGGGCATGGAAGGAAATACATTTTTTAAATGCTTCCATAAAACCTGAATACACTAAAAAATGCTTTTTCACTATGTTTTAAATTTACTTTTGCCCTAAATATTTAAAAATTTGGTGTAAATAAAAATATAATAAAAAGCAAAAATAAAACAAATTTAGAGTAGCATGATTATAGGAATATAGCCATTATGTATCATGTCAATATTAATGACAACATCAAAATATTTGTGAAGGTTTAAGAAGTATCAGAATAAACATCTGTAAGTAGGTTATTCTGACAATAAAAAAGATAAGTATTCTCTAGCATTCTTCTCCATATACAAATATCTTGTATTTAAGATTTGGTTGTGGGCTGGGGATGTGGCTCAAGCAGTAGTATGCTCACCTAGCATGCGTGGGGCGCTGGGTTCAATCCTAAGCACCATATAAAAATAAAATAAAGATGTTGTGTCCACCGAAAACCAAAAAACAAATATTAAAAAATTGTCTCTCTCTCCCTCTCTCTCTCTCTCTTAAAAAAATTGCTTGTATTCTTTTTGTAATATCTAGGACTCTACAAGTTCAGGCTAACATAAAAACAGACACTATTCCCATCTGAGTCATTATCATTTCAAAAGGACTATATGATTAAAGGTCAGACATGTAAATACTCTGCATGAAAAATATAAAGTCAATGTGTCATAACTTGAACAAGTAACAAAGGTATATAAAATAACAAGGGGAAAAAAAAGGCATCGTGGGGACTGGGCCTGTAGCTCAGTGGTAGAGCATGCTTAGCATGCACAGTTCCTGGGTGGCAATCCCTGCACCCTCTTGTCATGGCTCTCAACTCCTGGCTTTGAGACCTTAAGATACAACCCTGGATGGTGGAATTTCTATTTGGCTGGCAAGGGGACAAATGTGAAAGTATTGAACATCTAAGTTTCCAGTGGAACAGTGTCCTCATCAAATATTCAAGATATTTTTCCACCTTCTGAATAATCTGCCAGTTAGATGAGGTTTTTCTTGATGGAAAGAACCCTAGAACATATTTTTCACTAAAGGTCAGGGCAGTCATTCTTCTCACTAAGTTTAAGTGGCAGTTAGAGGACCCCTTATACTTCCTTGCTATTTCTGCTAATTGGGTTCAGGACTGTTCACCAAGAGAAAGTAGTGAAATGGCAGGCTCCCAATTAGCCTATATTTTCCTTAAGATCATTCAATTTCAGGTCCTAAATACTTCCAATCATGTATTATAACGTTCCTGCCTCCTCTTTTGTAGAATTCATTAGTTTCAATAAAGTGTGAGGATACAAAACAAAATCAGCTTATGATCCATATCTGCCAATATTAAACTACAGTCCATGCAGAGTCAGGGAAATGGTAATGGTTAAAAGAATTCAAACTTCTTAAAACCTACTACCACATCAAAACTAAGAGTTCTATAGCTTTTTTTCTTTGTTTCCTCTGAGTCTCAGAATCAAAATTTCAGAAGCATGAAAAACTTTTTCAACAATCCATTTAGTTTTTCAGATCCTCAGTGTTTCCTCTGAGATCTTTCAGAGAAAGGAAGTCACAGACTGACAAACCAAAAGGATGTCCTTTGAAAGATAAACAGCCCTCTGCCTCTTGAGATGAATCTGATGTAGGACTGAGCTACAGGTGATTCTGAGCAAGGTGAGTTTGTCTCTGAAAAGCAGTACTGTTTCTGGAAACCATGCCATCTCGACCCCAAGTGCTTCCCAATACAGAGTTCTACTAAGACACACCATCTCCTTTTTGTTATAGAAGTGAAACCACCAATACCCTGACAGAAGGAAAGAAGCTTCAATATCCCCTTATGTAGGATCAGGTCCATGCCCCCAAAACAAGACACTCTGGGTTTCTGGAAGTGCCTTTGGCTCAGCATTCCAAAGCACCCATTGTCCTTTTCTCTCAGCTGTTTATTCCCATTGGCAAAGCTGATGTGATAACAACTGCCTTCAACAACAGAGATAATGAGAGACAAGCACTCTGGTAGGAAACAGAGCAAAACCAAAAGCACTGAAGGCATACAAAATCTAGAACTCTCTTGACCTCTCCAGTGTAGAGGCATAACTGAAAGGAGGGCAGCCATCAGTTCTGCCCTGGCAATCCCAAATTGTAAAGTCTGAGGGTTGATCATCATTCTTTTTTTTTTTTTTTTTAATTTTTAAGAATACAAAACATTATTTCTTCTGTGGGATGCAAACTTTTTTACTTGGGATGGCAAGAACTATGGAGGAAAAAAAGCCTCAAAATAGACATGGGGCCATTAAAGTCAGATGACTCATAGGGAATAGTTAACAAAATAAGCAAATTGCACTGACAGTATATAAAGTGGAACCAATAACTCTTCTTCTGTCCAAACAATAGTGCTTACTTCTGACAAAGAAATTTACTCTGAGCTTTGTTTTATTTTGTGTGTGTCTGTGTGTCTGTGTGTGTGTGTGGGGGGGGGGGGATTCTTGTCCTGTAAATAAATTTCACTCTAATTCTGCTGAAGAGAAATCACCAACTGCTTCTACTTTTCTAGGTATACAGTCTCATTCATACCGCATTTAATGAATGCATCATCTTTTTCTAAACTTAAGTCAAAGGAGATGGTTTAGGCCTAGGAATCAACCAGCTGATGTCATCTACATAGAATGAGGAGTACCCATTTTTCCAAAACCTACCTATCGTGAAACAAATATATCAAATAATGTCAACAGAAACAAATCAAGACTAAGTCTTGGGGGGGCGTTTTCTCAAAACAATCTTTTATGCTCCCCCCCCAAAAAAAAAACCATTTTATACTATAATTACAAAAAGAAACTGTACCACTTCCTTACAACAAATCTACAATTGTAACAGTAGATAGAAGTTATATCCTTATGGGGCTGGGGATGTGGCTCAAGCGGTAGCATGCTTGCCTAGCATGCATGGGGGCCCTGGGTTCGATCCTCAGCATCACACAAAAAAAATAAAAATAAAGATGTTATGTCCACCGGAAACTAAAAAATAAATATTTAAAAACTTTTCTCTCAAAAAAAAATTAGTTATATCCTTATAATTAAATGTAGTATCATTTTTAGAAAACCCTGAACTGTCAATCTTTGTATCCAAATATTTCAATTAAAATGTCATATTTAGCATATTTAGTTAATGCAGGTTGTCATTCAGTGTGCCTATACTGCCCTCCCTTCTTGATTTAACAGCCCCTTGATAATATTCAGTGATGACAAAGCCCCTTCCCTTAACTCCAGGGGGTTAAGCTCCAATAGTCTAAACCAACACTGGTATTTTACTCCTTTTGATTTAGAAGTGGGCAGAGAAGTAATGCAATTTTGGCTAACAAAACACTAAGGGGCATCTGTTGGGAGGCTGTGGGAAAGGCTTTCTTGCATTCAAAAAGAGCCACAAAGAGGACAAAGGCCTTGTTCCCCATCCTTTTTGAAAGATGTGATAGTTAGGGCTCTAGTAATAAAAGACAGTCAAGGTGGACTGGGGAGGGGCACCCTGGAAGGAGAATTCAGACCTTCCCTGAGGTTGCTGAGTTTTAAATATAGTCTTAGGAGGGCTTTCCCTCCCTCCAGACTTACTGTTGAACAAATAACAGTATCAGGAACTAGCAAATTCAACTATCCAAATCTTAAAAACATTTATTTTAAAGAAATACTGTAATAACAATTCATTTAAAAATCTGAAATTTTAAGAAATCAGTGTTTCCTAAGAAGAATCTCCATTTTTTAAAAAAAAATTGTTTAAAATTATTTCCATCTCAATATTGATATGCTAATACTTACTATATGATAGAAATGAGTACCTTTGCAATACCAAAAAGTGGTGTACAAGGAAAATTATCCTTTTTTGCTGGTTCATATTTGAATATTCCACAAAATTATTTTAGGTGGTTTGCACTATATGAAACACAAACTGAGAAAAAATATGTAAAATGCTTAGGATTTCTTTCAACTGATGTCATTAATCTAAACTGAAAACTGCTATTCTAATATTTAGGCAACACCAATTATTAATCATATAAAATTATTGAAATATTTAAACAATAAAACATTCTCCCACTGAGTGCTCACACAGTTTTACACCTATATGAACATTTTTAAAGAAAATAACTAATTAATCAAGGAACCACAAATGTTTGTATTTAGTGTAAAAACTATTAAAACATGTTCAACATCACTGAATATCATGGAATTGTCAATCAAAACCATGAGTTGTCACCTCCTACCTGGTTAGGACTACTGTTATCAAACAGTCAAAAGATACAAAGTGTTAATGAAGATATGAAGAAAAGGCAACCCTTGCACTCTGCCGTTAGGAATGTAAATTAGTACAGACACTGGGGCAAACAGCATGGATGCTCAAAGGTAAAAGCTGAACCACAATCTAATCCAACAATTCCACTTTATGGATATGTTCTAAAAGAAATAAAATTACCTCATTAAAAGCATATTTGTCCTTCCATTTCATAAAAGAATTATTCATAATAGCCAGGATATAGAAACAATTTAAGGATTCATCAGCAGAAAAATGGATAAAGAAAATCAGAGGTACACACAGGAATATTATTCAACCTTAATAAAGAAGAAATCCTGTAATTTGTGACAAGGATGAACATAGAGAACATTATACTCAGTGAAATAAGCTATACACAGAAAGACAAATACCACATAGTCTAACTGATATTTAAAAGTGAAATAGAACTCATATTACCAGGAGCTGGGCATGGAGGAAAATGTGAAATACTGGTCAAAGGGTACAAACTTTTAGTTATAAGACCAATGTAAAGCATCGTGAGTACAGTAAATAATAAGGCATTACAGAGTTGAAATTCTTTAAAAGAATACATTAAATGAAATGTTCTCATTTCACACATACACAACGCTATCCATGTGAGGTAACAGATTTATTAATCATCTTGATTGTGGTAATGACTTCACATTGTATGCATATATCAAAACATCACTTTGTACACCTTAAATATATACAGTTTTGTCAATTATGCCTCAATAATGGCTGGCAGAGACTTTTTTAAAAAACTATTACAATGACAAGGAAAACACTGGGATTCCCCACTATGAAGGAGAGAGGAAAGGAGGGGGCGGGAAGACAAAAGAAAAGGGCAAGAGAAAGGGGAAAGGAAGAAAAATATTATGACTCAATAAGAATCCAAGACATTAAAAACAATTAATTGGAAGAATTAGCTTACCAGGTAAATTCTTAGTCTTTCTAGGCAGCAGCACTTCTCAAATAGTGATATAACACTGTCTTGGTCAAGCTATTTCTCCCCCCACCTTTGGTGCTGGGATGAAACCCAGGACCTTGCAGGTGGTAAATATGCACTTTACCACCAAGCAGAATTTGTAGCCCTTTTTTTTAGCAAATGGTAAACAATTCAGACTTTGTGAATCATTAGGTGGTTGTTTCACAAAGTAAACTAGCCAAACTCTAAAAATCTGAATACTTAAAATAAGTCATTGACATTTATGAAGGGTGTGTTGGCTTGGATATGAGATGTTCCCCAAAAGCTCACTTGTGAGACAATGCAAGAAAGTTCAGAGAAGTGACTGCATTGTGAGTGTCTTAACCCAATCAGTGCATTAATCCCTTGATGAGATTAACTGGGTGGGAAGTAAAGGCAGGCGGGGTGTGGCTGGAGGGGAGATATATATATATATATATTTGGGGTATATATTTGTATCTGGCAAGTGGATACTCTGCTTCCTAACCATCATGTGAGCTGATACCCTTTGCCACACTCTTCTGCCATGATGTTCAGCTTCAGCTTGAACCATGAAGAATGGAGCCTGCTATCTATGGATTAAGACCTCTGAAATCATGAGCTCTCAAATAAACTTTTGCTCCTCTACAGTTGTTCTGGTTGGGTCCTTTTAGTCACAGCAGGAAAAAAAAAAAAAAAAAAAAAAAAAGCTGACTAAACCAAAGGTATAAGTGCCTAAACCTGCCTGACAAAAATAAACTAGATAACTAGATTCTAAAACAACACCATGGCATATATTCCTCTCATAAAGTGAAGTCAGGAATAATGAAAAGTTTTAATTTGCCTTTCAGATTCCTTGACTTACCGTCTAATGAAAAAGAGAAGAGCCTTGAAATTGTCCTCACTAACTGCATTATTCAATGCCAAATATCTGGGCTGCTGCAACATTACCAGCTGCAGTATTTCAGAAAATCTCCTGCAAATATTCACAGCTACTCAGAAGAAATCTTTGAGTAGCACAAGAATATTGTGCATTTAGTTTTAGATGGACTCAGACATAGAACCTACTACTTGAAACTTTGTTTTAAGTATGTATGAAATAGGATGTTGCACCAAGGATGCATGTAGAAGGAGGCTTTTATGTTACCTGTTCTTGCTTCTCCAACCACTTGTCCACCATTGGGTGACTGGCACTGAGAGATGAGCGAGCATTGTCTCTCTGGAATTGATTAGACCAGTTACTAGTATCCCGTGGGAGGCTTCTGTAGTTTTCATCTTTCTATTCAAAATGAAAAACAAAAAGGCATCTTGTGAAACACCAGACCAGAAGTAGTAGGAGAATGATTCCACATATTTAAAATATTTTTCCAAGTCTATACAAAGTAGCTGATTGAGAACATTACACCCACATTAGACCTCAAAAATGATGTAATGTGCTTAGGTCAGGGAAGTCTAATCTCTCTCTCTCTCTTTCTCTTTCTCTCTCTCTCTCTCTCTCTCTCTCTCTCTCTCTCACACACACACACACACACACACACACACACACACACACACCACACACAAAACACTTGTATATTTCATACTCCCACCTTACTCAATTTCCCCAGGCTGAGCAAGTCTATTTAAAAAGTTAAAAAGGAAAAAAATCTGTAAGCGAGACATTGATTATTTGTTAATAGTGCCATCTTCTCTTTTTACTCTTCTTTCTAACATCATAATTATATCGTGGGGTGTCTTCTACAATTTACCCAAAATGTTGACAATAAGGAAGGCTAATAGATTTGCTACTTTTGGGATCCTTGTAGTTTTGTAACTTTGGGTAAGAGATTTTAGATTCTCAGGGCTATTGTGTTATCTATTTCAGAAACTGTCAGGATTAACTAAAATATCAAGATAAGGTGAAAGCTATCACAAACCTGTCATTTTTAACAGACACATAATCACTCACTCTGACATGGTTATGATAAGCTATATCTTAACATAAATAAATATTTATTAACTAAGTTTTTAATATTCCTCAGAATAATCAAGTGCTACGGGATGACTCAAAGAGTAAATTATAAGAATTTATTTTGACTTTTGGGATTTAAAACTTAATTTTAATGTTCAGAAAAGAAATGACAAATCTAAGTAGAGAAACTGAATTTTGAGTTCACTAACTAAATCTAAATTATCTTCTATAAGAACAAATTTAAAATGTTACCTTTTGCTTAGCCCCTCTAGTCAAAGTAAGAGAAATATAATATTCTTCTTAATTTTGCTAAGAGCAGTCTGGCTATAAATATTATATATGCAATTGATTCTTATTCCTCATTCCTTAAACTATATAAGCACCACATACTATCAATTTTTTTAAGTGCAATAATACGATCTCATTGTATAACTCTTAGCTGTAGACCAGGTTACTCTTTTCTCTTTATGAGTTCTACTAGAGAATAAAACAAGTACAAATGAGTAGTCTTGGACCTATGTCAATACTATAACACATGAAAATAAAGAAACAAAAAATATACATTTACCAATATAAACTTTGATGTGAAACTTTTGGATTTTTTTTTTGAAGAATTAAACTGAAAAAACTAAAATCATTTTTAGATTGTGATAGTCCAACATTTGCAGCAAGTAGTTTTTATTAGAAAAAAAAATCTATAAAAAAGTTTACTAGTAAAATCAATAAATTTCTGGTCAGTGCAGCTTGTAATGGGACTGTAATGGGACATAAACACAAGCACAAGAAAATGCTGATAAGATTAAGGATGCTGGTCCAAGCTCAGGGATTAGAGCTGACCTTGCTTACAGGCATGGAAATGATAAGGAGCAAACATGCCCAAGTCTAAGGAAAGGAATGGAGCAAACAAAGAAACTGAGACTCACCACATGTCAAAATACTAAGAGCCTTTCCTGAAAATGCATGCTTCAGAATGAAGCAAAGGAAAAATTATTTTGCAGCATATTCCATAAATACACTGACAAGAACTTCAAATAAGCCACAAAGGATAGATAATCAGTGATAGAAACTTAAATGTCTACAAAGAGAAGAACAATTAGAAATAGGGTGAAATGCAATTTTTATGTAAGGGATATTAGAGTTTCCATTCACTAGGAACCTTCTTTTATTCATTTCCCATTTAAGATGATTATAACACCAACTCCTTGCTTAGAAATTAAATCATTAACAGAAGGTCTGAAAAACCTATCCTGTCTTTTCAGTAGGAAAGGTTTCAGAGAAACCAACAGTGCCAGGTGACAAGGGAAAGTTTTTTCTTTTCAGAAATGTGCCAAGTAATGGAGTAGAATAAATAATAGAATTAGAAAAATCAACTGTTTTTAATTCCTAATGGAATAATTAATTCAATTAATTATTGTTAAATGTTAGGTGAAAAGTTGATAGGGGATAGTAGGGGATAGGAAAGGTAGCAGAATACAACAGTTACTAATAGGGCATTATGTAAAATTGTGGATGTGTAACCGACGTGATTCTGCAATCTGCATTTGGGGTAAAAATTGGGAGTTCATAACCCACTTCAATCTAATGTATGAAATATGATATGTCAAGAGCTTTGTAATGTTGTGAACAACCAATAAAAAAAAGTTGATAGGGAATTGGATGTTTGCATAGTGATAAAATATCACTTGAAAAGGGAGAATACATACATCTTTAAAATAATAGATCTGGTTCTACTACCATCTCAATTTTTTCCCCTTTTGGAATTCTGTCTGCAGCTGGTACTCCTTTGCTCCTTCTGAGTCCCCATCCCTGTTCTTATTCCTAAAACGGGTCCTCAAGGTCTCTTTCTATGGACTGATCACTACTGTCTCCCTGGACAAGCTCAAAAAAAAAATGCATAATTTCAAAACCATCTATCCTGATAACACGGCACTGGTCACAAATACTAAATATTTTCCTAAATTCTCAGTATAAATTTACAATTGGAAGCCTCAAAGAAACATCAAACACAACAGATCCAAAATGAAACTCACCTCCTAGGTCAACTCATGCACCCTTTCCAAACATATTCGGAATCAAACTCAACTCCTTCCTTTATAATCACCATAGTTCATAAATCTTGTGGTTTCAATATTATTTTTTTAGATTTTATTTCTTGACCATAACTGCACTTCAGGATCAATGTATCATTCATGTGAAATGACAACAGTGGCCTTCCGACAGGACGTGGTCTCTAGCCCTAAAAAATAATGTTCTAGGCTGCTTCCTGGCTGAGAATTTTTCTCAAATATATGTTGGAACACGTGGCCTTTGTGGCAAACACTGTATAGAGACAGAGGAATTTTCAGGTGACTGTGCTTACACTGCCGCACTCTCCTCTTCACCTTCACTCACCCTGTTTATGAGCCAAGACGTCCAACAGCATTTCTTCTACCCAAATAGTTCACATTCTTCAAACCCCAGGTTCAAATGCTACTTTCACTAAAGAGCATTCCCCGATTCTCAACAGAACTAATCATGTCATGCTTTTTGTTACCTCTATATTCTAATTTTACTTTAATTATAGTTCTAACTTATAATTTAGCTAATTTTAAAAATTGCTATTTCCACTATTGCAGTGAAGGCTGGACAGAGATCACCATTCACCTTTAAACCCAAGCATTTAACACAGTGGCCTACACCAATGAGACAGCTTCTTTATTATTTTTAAGGTTTCCTATTTTACATGTTTTCAGAAAATTGGAATTTTAAAAGAACACTCTCATAAATTATTTCAAAAATTATTAAGGGAGCACTTTAAAGAGGTATCAATATAAACATGGATGAAAAGTACTTCCACTGAAATGTAATGATTGTATTTTGAGATTTATACTAAAAAATGTGTACCATTAATGTATGCATATTTCAATTTAATGTCACACCTACAGTATACAATGTCTTTGGAAAATGTGATTATTCCTAATTGCATATGAAAATAGTGTTATTTCTCCATTTAAGTCCATTATGCCATGTAGTTCATACAGTAAGGTACCATAGAATAATCAAAGTATGGAGATTATGGCTAAAGATTAAGGACCTATTTTTTGAGGCTTTTTTTTTTCAGTTGTTGATGGACCTTTCTTTTACTTATTTATATGTGACACCGAGAAAAGAACCCAGGGTCTCACACATGCTAGGCAAGTGCTCTACCATGAGCCACAACCCCAGCCAGGACCTGTCTTTTTTCACTACACTTGAAAAATTATTTAATTTTATAATTATATATCAACTTTGAAGAGTTAATGGATAAGAAAAGTAAAGCTGACATTAACTCCTCATAATAAAAGTTTTTATAATTTTTATAATGGGAAGTCATTAATGAATCCATATATTAATTCATGTGTACTAAAAATTCAGCAAATTATAGTAGAATAAATAATAGAATTAGAAAAATCAACTGTTTTTAATTCCTAATGGAATAATTAATTCAATTATTGTTAAATGTTAGGTGAAAAGTTGATAGGGAATTGGATGATAATAAATCATTATCAATTAAGTAAAAAATTTTGAATCTATATTTTTAGCAACTAAGCAACATATATATTATATTGTTGATAGCATCATTCAGGTCCTACTAGCATTTTAGCCATGTTCTCCCACACAGTCTCGATTAAAGTTTGAGTCAAGTGCTAACAAAAAATGTAGATCTGAAAAGCTATTATTCTGTATTTATGATCGGAATGGATAAACAAACATCATTTAATGCAATTTCTTTCTTGGGGGGCGGGGGTGAGGAGATGTGTAACCAGGGACTGAACTCAGGGGCACTCATTCACTGAGCCACATCCCCAGCCCTATTTTGCATTTCATTTAGAGACAAAGTTTCCCTGAGTTGCTCAGCACCTCACTTTTGCTGAGAATGGCTTTGAACTAGGAATCCTCCTGCTTCAGCCTCCCAAGCCCAGGGGATTACAGACATGTGCCACCATGCCTGGCTTTTTAATGCAATTCATCACAATATATACATAGATGTTTACTATTTTGCCATTAAAATGTATATAGTAGACTATTTTCAATTTGAAATTATTGCAGAGAAAATTTTAAAAATGGGTAGTATTAGTTATATCTATGCAAGACTACATGCAAACTCATTTATAAATCAGATTATAAAAATGTCAAAAATGTAAAATCAACCAATGTCAGTCCTCTATTTCATACCTTAAAAGAAGACCAAGCCATCAAATTGTATTATTCCTGTTCAGATTTTACAACATGATACAGCAATACTTATAATAAATTGGAGAATGCATTTTAAATCAATTTCATAACTTGAATAAATTAATGTCTCATTTCTGTATAGTAGTAAACATCAAAGCAAAAACAGCAATCTTTAGGCTTAAAATAAACTCTTATCAGTAATATCAATGTGAAAAATACTAATGATTAAAATTGCTAATGACAAGACATAATTTATTCCACTAAAGCCTGTACTTTAAAGATTTTATAAGAAAAATAACTATAAGGAATTACTCTCCTTGTTTATTTTTATGTTTTAAATTATTTTAATCTTCCATTTAAGAGGCTGCCCCAAGCATCCATTCAGTTGTGTGCTGGATGGGGGAAGACTTTCCCTCTTGCCAGAAAAAAACAGATGTTCCTGCTGTGATCAGGGATTTTCCTTATCATCTAAAATGTACTGCCACATCATCAGGTGTCAAAAAGCCAGCAAGCTGGGAAATGCATATTAATGTGTTGCTCCCTGGTAGCAGTTTCCTGGTTATAGAGTAAATCTGGACCAGGGTATTGAAAGTAAGTGTGCTTTCTCCCCCACACTTCTCCCCAAGCCAATTATAATTCAATAAAAAGAAATCACATAGAATCCAACCAATGCCTTGAGATAGAAGCTTATTCCTGGCATGCTCAGCTGAGACTTCAAGGCTTTATCTCCCAGAAACAGCTATTTAGCTGATGGTCAGATTTCTTGGCAAGTCTACATGCCAATGTTGCAAAATCAGAACTATTTCATGATTTTTGAAGAAGTAATGGACATTTCTATCTTACTATGCAGGAAACCCAACTACATTTCCACTTTGCTTCAGTGCAAAAATTCCAGACACCTTTCTAAAAATCATGAGGAATCACACCATATTTTCAAACACAAAACATTCAATGCATATAAATTTCACTTTTGCACCCTCTGTGCATCATATGGTTTCAAATATTCCCATGTGATGTTAAGATTTTAAATTTAAAACATGTTTTCAATGCTGCAATTGTGGTAAAAGAGAATTCAATTTTCCACTTTATCATTTCTTCAGGAAATGATACACAAAGAACAAAGGAAACTATTTTCAGGATATGTAACCTGAAATTATGAGACTACAGTAAAATTAGTAATTATGGCTTTGGATAATTTTTTTCTAAAAAAATTACATAAAGCTTGCTAAAATCATCAGTAATCACACTGTTGATTCAATGTAGCAGACTCTTTCCTCTCTTCATGGACAGAGTTTATCTATTGTGCCTCCTGATAGGTACAACTTAGTAAACAACACTAGGGATAAAGCATATAAGAAGACACCTATACAATGTTCTGTAAATAAAATTGTTTCTGACTTTCAAGTCATCCTCAAAAACAATGAGAGAAAGATGGGGTAGTAGAGAGAAGGGATGGAAGAGAGAGAGGGAAAGACGAATAAATTGATTTACACACCAAAAAAACAGGTTCAATTACCAACTTGTAAATGAATGCAGAAAGTTCTGTAGCCAATAACATATCTATTAAGACTTTATTTTTACTTTTTTTTTTTGGGGGGGGGGGTTACTGGGCACTGAAACCACATGGCTTTATCACTATGTCCCCACTCCTTTGAATTTTTATTTTGTGACAGGGTCTCACTAGGTTGCTTAAGCTGGCCTTGAATTTGTGGTCCTCATGCCTTGGCCTCCTGATTCATTGTGATTAAAAGTGTGCACCAGTACAAACCACAGACATTTTTTTTTAAGATTTTTTTTTAAGATGAACAAAATACCTTTACTTTATTTTTTTTATATATTTATGGTTTCATGTGGTGCTGAGAATCAAACCCAGTGCCTCACATGTTCGAGGCAAGCACTCTACCACTGAGCTATAATCCCAGCTCCCCCCACAAGACATTTTCTAAAACATAGAAACTAAGAATTTTCTCCCAAACACAGCATAGGTTTAGATTATATCCACAATGCTTTGGGACAAGAATTGTTTTCAAATTTCAGATTGTTTTTCAGATTTGGAAATATTTGCATATACAGAAGGAGATATATCTTGGGTATCAGACACACATCTAAAACCAAAATTCATTAATATACAACATTTACATGTAGTATGAAGGTAATTTTATAGAATATTTAAGCGTGCACAAAGAAAAACAGTTTTATGGTGTGGGATTTATCAACTGTTACATTGGGTTGATGCTCAAAAAAGTTTAGATTTTGAAGTATTTCAGATTGTGAATTTTCAGATTAGGGATTCTTGACCTGTATTCATCATCGCTTATGATAGATACATGGCTATATTGAAGCATACTAGTACCCCCCATCTGTGGCTTGGCTTTCTGAGGTTTTAGCTACCAGTCACCATGGTTCAAAATTGTGAAATGGAAAATTACAGGAAAAATTCATAAGTTCTGAACTGTACAACATTCACAAGAATGTGATGAAACTGTGCCCTCCCTACTCTCTTGCTCTTTCTAACCAGAAGTGGATCAAACATTTGTCCAGAGTATCCAGGCCCATTACTCAGTAGTCATCATGATTATCAAATCAACAGCAGCAGTATCACAGTGCTTATATTCAGGTATTAATTCTTATTTTACTTAATATTGTCCCCAAAATGCCAAAGTAGTAGCAATATGCAAAGAAAAGCTTTGAAGTGCCCATCATATAATCATATACATATATATATATTTTTTTAAAAGTATAAGTTCTCAACATACTAAGAAAGAAAATTGTATGCTGAGGTTGTTTTGTTCTTGCACTTGAAACTACAAAAGTTATATGCTAAGTGCTTAGTTAAGATAGAAAAAAAAACATTAAATTTAAAGGTTCACTACTACATAAAATTTTAGGCATCCACTGGGAGTCTTGAAGTATGCTCCTATGGATAAAGGGAATCTATAATAAACCCCCACAAAAAAGCATTATTTGACATCCCTGGTTGCTAATATACTATGTGAAATGCCTAATGTTGTTGACCTGAGGTCAGTTTTTTTCTCCGTTATCTGTAATCCCTTAAACAATATCCAGCACATAAATGAGAATAAACATTAGTACAAAAGTACATCCTACTTTCCTTTTTGATAACAGGTTGCCCTCCTATTCTTAATAACTACTAATGATAGTCAGGGAAGAAAGAAAGGAAATAATAGTGTTTATAAAACTGTGCCAACAAAACCATGATGAGACAAACAGGAAGTCCAGACACCCACACATTTTTGTCAAAATGACAACATTGTGAGGAATAGATACTTTGATAAACTTCAGTAGAGTGTGCAACAAGAGACAACAATGGCTTTAACTTTTCAAAAATTTAAAACACGAAATGGTCAAAATTCAGAAATTCTGAAGGTAAACCTTTGTCAAATGCTCAAATTTTAAGTAATAAATATTTTATTTTTAAATGTCTGTTAACTTTTTAACTGAGCTTACATTTTAAATAGGAATTAGTAACAAAAACTGAAAATAATTTATCCAAGTAAACTATTTACCTAACCAAATTAAAATGTAAAAAAATAAAACCTCTCAGCTTATACACATCAAATTTTATAATTTTTCCTTTAAAATTTTAAAGATATCATCCATAGTTGTTAAAACTCATTCTGGCCAGAAAATTCTGACCTACTGGCTCCCTACATGTGATGTGACACATGCTCAATAACTTACAGATTACACTGTTAATCTGAGTGAGAAACTCACAAATGACAAAGGTACACAAACAGAAATTTATGTACAAAAATGGAAGTACATGTCTGAGAATTACATTGAAGTTTGCAAACAAGTTTCCAGACACAGAGGAAACTCTTCAGGTTAATACTCTAACAAAACCAGACACATTTTTTGGCTTTAACTTACAATGTACAATTGGCCAGCAGCTTGTTAACAACTGCCAGATCACTCAAGAAAAATAACACCAAAAAGATGAATCTGCATCAGGCTATCCGTATAAAGAGATCCAGTGTGCTAAAAGGTTGGTCAAAATCTTTAGTGGAGATTCAAGTCAAATAAACATAAAAAGGAGACAACTCTCTCTAAAGTTTCTAGGTCTGTTCATAGAGCAGAAAAATGTGAAAGAAGAGAAAGAACAGCAAAAGAGGCTACTTTATCTAGGGTGCTGTATTTTGTCAAATGTTTTCTCTGCATTAATTGATATAATCATATGATTCTTCTCTTTAAGTCTATTAATGTGATGAATTACGTTTATTGATTTTTATGTTGAACTAACCTTGCATCCCTAGGGTGAACCCCACTTGATCATGGTGCATATATTTAAATATGTTTTTGTATGCAATTCGCCAAAATTTTGTTGAGAATTTTTGCATCTATGTTCATCAGGGATATTGGTCTGAAACTTTCTTTCTTTGATGTGTCTCTGGTTTTGGTATCAGGATGACACCAGACTCATAGCATGAGTTTGGAAGGGGTATCTCCATTTCTATTTCATGGAATAATTTGAGGAGTATTGTTATTAATTCTTCTTTGTATGTCTTGTAGAACTCAGCTGAGAATCCATAATGGTCCTGGGCTTTTCTTGATTGGTAGGTTTTGATGGCTTCTTCTATTTCTTTGACTGAAATTGATCTGCTTAAATTGTGTATGTACTCCTGGTTCAGTTTGGGTACATCATGTGCCTCTAGAAATTTGTTGGTGTTCTTTTTTCAAAGAACCATCTTTTTGTTTTGTCAATTTTTTAATTGTTTCCTTTGTTCCAATTTCAATGGTTTCAGCCCTGATTTTAATTATTTCCCATCTTCTACTACTTTTGGTGTTGATTTGTTCTTCTTTTTCTAGGGCTTTGAGATTAATATCAGCTCATTTATTTGTTAACTTATTCTTCTTTTAATGTATGAGCTTAATGGCAATGAACTTTACTCTTGGCACTGCCTTCATAGTATCCCAGAGATTTTGATATGTTATATTGGAGTTCTCATTTAACTTTAAGAATTTATCTCCTCCCTGATGTTTTCTGTTATCCATGCATCATTCAATAACATATTATGTAGTCTCCAGGTATTGGAGTAGCTTCTATTTTTTTTTATTTTATCATTGATTTCTAATTTCATTCCATTATGGTCAGATAGAATGAAAGGTAGTGTCTCTATTTTTGTTGTATTTGCTAAGACTTGCTTTGTGGCATAACATATGGTCTATTTTGAAGAAGGATCCATGTGTTGCTGAGAAAAAAAGTGTATTCGCTTGTTGATGGACAGAATATTCAGGCTACTTGTTTGAACAAATTTTCCTAATCCACTTCAAGAACTCAGAATACAATGAAAAATTTTACATGCAGAATTTTTTCCCCCTAGTACAGGGAATTAAGTCTGGCCCTTGTACATAATAGGCACATCCTCGACCTCTGAGCTATGCACCCAAGCCCTAGATGAAGTATCCTGAATCTGGAATAAAGAAGGCAAAGAATATCTAACTTAACCTGTTGCTGTCTCAAAGGGGAAATAGGAATCCAAAGAAGACCAGATGCTCTGCACAAATCAGCATGGATGTGCCTATCCATCTCCATGCCCAATTGCTAGTCAATTCCTGAGTAATGAGATATGCCATCTCTTCCCTCTCAAGGGTAATGATAGTAATTTCTGGTATCCATCCATTTGTAGAGATTGAACCCTCCCACAGAAAGTATCTCCTGAATTCTCTTATATAAAGTAAGGCACAGCAACTGAATAATCTTCAATCACATATTATATTTTTAGTACAGATGTTGGCTCACTGAGAAACACTACATAATCTTAAGAAAAAAATCATTAAAAGTAAAGGGGCTGGGGTTGTGACTCAATGGTAGAGCACTTGCCTTGCCTGTGTGAGATACTGGGTTTGATCCTCAACACCATATAAAAATAAATAAATAAAGATATTGTATCCATCTATATATATTTTTTTAAAAGTAAAGGGTCTGCTTTAAAAGTCTGGTAAATTACAATGATATTTTTCCAGGTATAACTGGAAAACTGCATGTTTTCTTTTATGAAAACATGCAGAAGTAGGTGAGGAGGAGAGAAGTTTAATTCTTTTCCAAACTCTACAAAAAATGTTTTCTCCCCATTGATGCTGAGGAACCAAAGAACATGACCAACAAGGAAACCGGGACAATGGAAGCTTTCATTTTATTTCTTGCATAGTCCTTCATAAAAACCAACATGGCTATTCAATTTTCCTAGAGCCAAAAGCATCCCATAATCAGCCAATGTCAGGAATAGAGAAAAAGAAGTCCTCCATTTTGACCTATACTCCTTTAGCTACATTTAGGAGATAAACTCACACACATACACACAAAACATTATTTCAGGTAGGATTAAATTTTGGGAAGCCTGATCTCTCATTTCTCTTTCTTATTCCTCCATTTTTAATTTAAATTTTTCTTTTCTTTTTTTTTTCTTTTTTTGAGATAAGATCTCACTATGTTACCCAGGCCAGTCTCAAACTCATGGGCTCAAGGCATTCACTGGCTTAAGCCTCCCAAGCATCTGACTACAGGCAGAAGTCACCTCACCTGGCATCATTTTTATTGCCCTGTGGTGCTAGAAATTGAACCCAGGACCTTAAGAGGCGAGGCAAGGGCTCTACTACTGAGTTCATTTCCAGTACCTGACTCAATTTCTTAAAGTACAAATAACATGAAGAGTACCATTTGACTAATATTGCTTGACTCTGAAAAAAAAAATGAAATCTGAAACAATTTAAAATCATTTTAGAAATAGTTTCTGACCTTGAAATATAAACACATTTCATTTTCTTTCAAAAACACATAGCCCTGTTGATCTCAAAACTAAAATTATAAGTAACAACAGATTTGCACCAAGACTGCCTTGCACAACACCAAGAGAAGAAGAGATTCTAGGGAATGAGGGACAGAAAGTAAAATAGCCATCTTCTTATCATTGTTATGTTTTGGATCTGGAAGGTCCCTCCCCGAAAGCACATTAATGTGCTGAAAGTTTAGTTCCCAATGCAACAAGGATCAGAGGTAGAACTTTTAGGAGTAATAAGGGCTATGAATTCATCCATTGATAGCTGAATGGACTACGAGAGCAGGTGGAAACTGCAGGAAGTTAGGGCACGTTTGGAGGAAGGAGGTCACTGGTGGTGTGCGCTTGTACACAACATCTTGTCTCTGGCCCATTCATAATTTTGTCTCTACCTCTTTCTCTGCCTCTCCCTGCTTTCCCACTGCCATGGTGTCCTGCTTCACTTTAGGCCCAGAGCAAGGGGGCTGGCTGACCAGGAACTGAGACCTCCAAAACTACATGCCAGAACAAATCTTTCCTCCTCTTGTTCTTAGCAGGTATTTTGGTTCATAATGATGAAAAGCTGACTAACACAATCATAAGTCTTTTATATTTATCTACCTATTTTTCAACTAAATCTGAAAAAGAATGTATCTCTATATGCATATGTAGGTAAGTGTGTATGTATAAATATTTTTCAAGAAGTTACTAAAATTTCTAAGTCAAAATATCTGTGTCATATGTAACTAGTCAGATAATATAAAATATTCGCACTTTCTTCTTAATATTTTCAAGCTTACCACGCCAAGACTTCAGTGAATCAGATGGATTCACAGAACTATTGGGAATTTCTATGGAAATTCCTAAACTCAATGTAAGGTACAAAGATAAGATACTTTTCCCCATAATTGCAAAACTGCCTCCTCAGGTAAACCATCTCTGTAGATGTATTTTGGACATTGCCTGTGGAACAAGAATAATGACTTTTCTAGAGAATTACAACTCTCCTTAGGAAGTATCTAGTGTTAAGAAACAGAAAGCACAAACTTCTAAAAAATTATGACGCTTGGGGGTGCAGGGTATATGTCAGTTGTAAAATGTTTACCTGACATACACAGGGTCCTGGACTCAAGGGCTATGGACTCTCAGCAAAAAAAAAAAAAAAAAAAAACAACCTAAAACAAAACAAAACAAAAAACCTCTCCCCCCTCCAATTCCATCAGAAGACAAAGCAACAAAGCATATTTTCTGAGCAGGATATTCAAGGAAATTATTTTTGCCCTAAATTATAACTAAAAATTAGAATTTTAGAAAATGTGATTCAGAGAATTTTTTAGTAGATCCTGTTGAAACCCGGCCCTCTCTGGAAAGCTTAATCTGATTAAAGCAGAAACATAACAGCTGCAGCATCAGGATGACCCACGAAAAATTGAAAGCCAGGAGAATGCAGCATGTTTAAAACCAGTGGGCAAGGGCTCGGCATGGAGTTCAGTGGTAGAGCACTTGTTTAGCATGCACAAGGTGCTGAGTTCCAGGACCAACATAGCTAATTACATAGAAAACAAACCAAGTGACCATTTCTTAGATTCAGTCTTATAACAGGAAAGGTACTAACCACAAATCAATAATTAATAAATCAGCTGAAAAACATATCTCATTTCCAAAGAAGGAAATACACATATAAGGGAATGATGAGGTGTGTTAGAAGGCTTGCAGAGACCAGCAGCTGAATCCTGGTTCCAGACATTCCAATTACCTGTGTATTAGAATCTCTGATTATTAGCACAAAATGGAAGTGATACAAACTAGTGTATAATGTTAGAGTCTTAAACAACTTAATTTAGAAGACAAAGTTTATATTTACAGAAAAATTTACAAAGATTGTACAGAGAGCTCCTGTAAACTCTTTACCCAACTTCCTTTCATAACCTATGGGTTATTTCTAAATACCAAGAAATTAACATTGGTATAATACATTTTTCCTCATTTCATTCACCAATGCTCTTGTTTTATACCAGAAACCAATCCTGGATTCCAAACTGCATTTAGTCACCAAGTTCTCCTAGCCCTTCTCTGGCCCTAATCAGCTTCTCAGTCTTCCCTTGTTTTTCTATGACCATGACACTCTCAGAGAAAACTAGTCAGGTATTAGGATGCCCCTCCATTTTGATCTGTCTGATAATTCCTCAAGATTAAACTATGTTGTGGGGTTTTGAGAGAGGGGGACATTGAGGTGAAGTGCCCATCTCATCACTTCCTACCAGGGGTACCTGATACCAACACAACTCCTCCCTGGTGATCTTGTGTTGTTCATCTGGTCATGGTGATCCTACTGTTCTTCTCCAGGACCAGGTCAGTATTTTTCACTTTGCATTTTCTATTCTTTGGAAATGAATCAGTAAGCAAAGCCAATCCTAAAGCCGAGAACAAAGCTCCAGCTTCTGGAGGCTAAAGTGGTGCACATATTACCTGAAATTCTTCTATAAAGAAATGTGTCCCTTCACTCCATTGATTTTCTAATCAATCATCAGCTCACATTAGTCCTTGGGTTATAATTCAATGGTATCACTATTTTGTTATTTCTAAGTTGTTGCTAGCATCATGCATAGGTTATCAAGAAGTCGGCTGAACATGTCATTTCTCAATAATGATAAAATTACAATAATAATTATTAGTATTGATATTAATGAGATTCAAATATTTCTATTTAAGAATAAGATTTCAAAATATAATACAGACTTGCAAAGGTTTTCAAAACATGTCAGATTTAAAAATAAATAAATGTTCTTTACTGTTCTACTCATATTTTTAATTTTCTTAACAGAAAGTTTTAGGGGTTTTAAAGCTTGACAAGGTATTTTATGTATTTTTTATTTTAAAATATTCAACCAAATAGACATTTGGCCATATGCAAACTCTGTAAATATATTGAGAGGTAACATAATTTATCTATTTATTTTAGTGTTATGAATCATACCCAGGGACTCACACATACTCGGCAAGTGCTTTACTACTAACATAAACCCCCAGCTCCAAGAACACAAAATGTAAAATTGGACAATCTGGGTTCATATTATAACAACTGGACTATTAGGTGAGTTATTTAAATTCCCTAAGGTTCTAATCATCAATAAACAATATAACAGGAATATCAACAGTACCTATGCTTTTGGAGAGTGGCTAAATGAAATGTAATATATAACACATCAACATAGCAAGCTGGAAATGGCAAGTACTCAAGACCATGTGGCTAACATTCCATGAAAATATCAAAGCCTCAAAAGGAGATGTAGTTTGGAGAGATGCTGCTATGACTTGAATTTGGCCCTATATCTCAGCTGAGGTCCATGTACTTCTAAAAGATTTGTCACCAAGGTAACACTGTTTGGAGGTTCTGTGTACCTCAAAGAGATGGGACCTAATGGGAAGTCCTGAGGTCTTTGGGACCCTGGACTCTTCTTGTCTCCCCACTTCCAAGCACATGGTTATGTGGTTTGCTCCACCACATCCTCCTCCACAATACACTATCCTCACTAGACACTAACAGCAATGGGGCCAGCTGAACTTGTACTGTCAACTTCAGAACCACAGCGCACGTAAATCTTAGTTCTTTCTTTTTGTGGTACTGGGGATTGAATCCAGGGCCTTGAGCAAGCAAGGCAAGTGTGCCACTACTGAGCTACATCCTGATCCCAATATTAGCACTTTAATAACTGCCTAAAGTATTTCATTTGAGTAATATAATACTAACTGGTATAAATGGAAAACATTTGCAACCTCTAACTTGCAAAAAACATTGATTGGAATGTATTCCTCCAAAGGAAGTCCAGGCACTGGGAATACATGCAAATTAAAATGAAGGACGCTCAAAACTAGAACAGCTATGATAGAAACACCAGGTGCTTCAGTATCAAGCAATACCATCTGATACTTTTCTTGTTCATGGCAGGAACTTAAGTGTCTAGATCTCACTTCATGATTCAGAAGGGAACTGATTATAAGCTAAATTATCAAAAATTAGAAAGAGAAATAAATTCTTAAAGGTGAAATAAGGCCAAAGTATTTTTTAAGTGTATAAAACCATGTGAATTTTTGATCAAAATAGTCAATGCTATGTCCTTGTCCTCACCTTTAAGAAAAACAGGTACAGCATAATCAATTTCCTTTTGTACTATATGTAACTTTGAGGAGGCTCAATAAAGATTCTGACTTTATTTTGGATTTATATTCCTGGGATGACGTGTGAACTCTAAAGATATCACATCCAGGTTTCAAATAAAATGTTTCTCAATAGAATGTTAGGATTTTAAAATTTTGAACACAAATTATAATATTTAAAGCACAGGAAGGCAAGTTATATTCCTAAATGTGGCCCAAAAATAGATAAGACTAGGTTATTAACAAATCAGGCTAGGTGAGCCTAGCACTTGAAGTAGGCCTATTGTTATAATGATTATAACCACCACTGACTGAAAGTCCAAAAACTCACTGTGTTCAATTTAAAGTCTTTTAATATGCAAAACAGAAGGATAAAATTTATAGTTTTAGAGACCTCTAACAGGAAATACAAATGTTACAGCAGAGTAGTCTAAGATCTAGGTCTCAGCTGGATCTCCCTTGAAGCTAATGCCGCAGAAAATTAAACACAGCTATAGGTCTGTCACAGAGGGAACATGTGGTTTTAAAGAACTATCTCAGCTCATCCTTTGGGATTTTGGATGGTTACTGTAACACTGGCAGCAATGCTCGGCTCACAAATAACCAAAAGATAGAGAATATTTTTCTCAATAGACAAGGGGTCAAGGGTATGAGTTTAAAACCAAAATTGTATTCTCAAACTTACCAACATGACAACTGGTATTATACACTAGACAAATAAATACTATGCAGAGACCAGGAAGCCAAGGAATTTTCAAAGGGGAAAGGGAGAAAAAAGGTAAAATGAAGAATTATTTTTTACTAAATAAGCAAACAAGTAAGAAGCTATTTACAAGCAACATGCAATTGGATTCCCTGTTATTTGTTAGTCTATTGTGTGCATATCAACAGCAAACTTTTTCTCACCCTCAGTAAAACAGAGTAGGCATTTTCTGGAGATGTTATGTGTATGAATTATCACTGGTGACCTCAGACGTGATACTGAGAATGGAGCATCTTGACCTTTTGTATTCAAGCGCACATGGAACTAAGTCAGGAAGTGGGCTGGTGGGATAGGAAGTGCAAAGTAACAGCATACAAAAGCACTGTTTATATCACACCTTCTACCTCAAAAATAATGTCCAATTCTAGTTTTGCATGGATGGGAATATTCGCTATTTTAAAGAGCTATCTTTTAACAAAAATTAAGAATAACTTAATTTTATTTGATTTTCACGTGAAAATGATAAATTTGTGCAATCCAAGTACAAGAAAAAGAGCAATGTCACAAAACCAAATAAATGCTCTAGATTCTGTTCTCCTATGATTGAAAAAAAAAATGCCCTGAAAATGAATCAAAATACTCATTTTACTCCTATTTGCAAGCACACTTCCATTTTAGCTATACCTGAGGTTATCACAAAAATGAGCTGTGGAATCAACAAAGAAGCTTCAAGGAAATATGGACACATTTCCTAAACTGGGTAATGAAATCTGTTCGTGTGTGTGTGTGTGTGTGTTTCCCTCTCATAAAAATCCATAGATAATTCTAATGCATATTCAAATACAGCCATCAAGCTATTTAGTAAGAAAGAAGGTTCTGGAACAGGAGTGGTACTGGTTTCTGCTTTGTTTTCTTCACACACATCTCTGAAGCCCCACCTCCAAAATGTCAGGACTTCTAATAATGCTTTATACCTCATAACTAGTTTATATTTTATTATTCATGAATTTATATGAAATAATTACCAATGGCTTTTATAAAATGTTCATCTCCTTGATCAAATAAGTCTACTCCAAGAATCTAGTCTAAGAAAATAGTCAGAGATGTCAACAGAAATTGATATATAAGGATATCCTCTGAAGGGCACTTCTAAAGGTTACTTATAAGAGCAAACAAAATTGGCAAAAATATAAATGTCAAACAAAAGAAAACCCACCAAATAAAGTTAATAAACAGCAACTATAAAAAGCTCAGTACATGATAGAATACTATTCCAGCTACCAATTTTTATGAGACATAGGAAAATTCTCTCAAAAAAAAATTAGGAAAATAAGCTGAAAGTCTAACCATACTGCTGGGTAATTCCTCATTGGCAGTTAAGGACTGCCAATATCTGTGTGGACTTACAGGGCTGGGTACCACAGAAGTGCTGAAGTTAGGACATCATAATGCCAACACCAGTCTTCTTCAAGATTTTGAATGAATTATTTGCTTCTCTTTACCTTTCATTATTTGGTAAACAAGAAGTGCAAGTTTTATTATTACCAGAAAGAAAATTTACTGGGGAACCTTAAAATGTACTGTAAGAAATGTTTATAAAAATAATTTTCTAGTCCAGAGCACTTGTCTAACATGTGTGAGGCTACTGTGTTCAAATCCCCAGCTGCACCAATTGTTTTTTCTAAACGTAGAGCCCACTTTTCTAAGAGAGAGGAAAGAAAAGATGACAGAGATGTAATTAAGAAAGCATCTCTTCCAAGAGGGTGCAGGTATCAGGAGATATTGGAAACACACCAAATACACCAAGCAACTAAAGCAAACAAAAATAATAAACCTGGGGAAACAAAAATATTCCAAGTTCTCTCATTGAGAAATTGGACAAAGGAAAAAAAAGAAAAGAAGCTAGTAATGCCAATGCAATATGTTTTCTTTCTTCCTCTTAATCAGGTAAGAATCTCTCTTGGAAAGTTGTCAACACAGTTTTTAAGTAGAATCTAAATCTACTTAGGTTTATTTTGTTTTTTTAAGGAAAGAGGATATATAATTTAGAAAAGCAACATCTGTCATTATTTAGGGGAAAGAAACAATGGCTTGTGACAAATGATCAGTAAAAATAATACAGAGTCTTTATCCTTGGAACTTCCCGGTGAGCTGGTTCTGCTAAGTGCCTCATTATGTCTTTTTTGATGAGACAAATCAAAGACTCCTCCACACACGATTTGGCCTCTTCAGTCACTGTGACACTGACTAAGGAAGACCAAAGAGGTGACAAAATGATTTAAGTATTCACAGTGACTAAAATAATAAATCTTGGGCTGGGGTTGCAGCTCAGTGATAGAGTGCTTACATAGCATGTGTGAGGCACTGGGTTCAATTCTCAGCACCGTATATAAATAAATTAATAAATAAAATAAAAGGTCCATCTACAATTAAAAAAAATACTAAACTTTGTTTCCAAAGACGAAATATTAAGCACACATAAAATCTCAAATGAAAATACAGCTTTCTAGCAAGATATTTTCCACAAAATGAAAGGAAACAGCAATGAGCAATAGAAAAGGTAGTCCACTCCAAAATGCTGGAAACAGGAATGAGCAAATATCCCAAAGAACTATAAGGAAAGCAAACTACCTGGACTCTATATCTTGCCCCCAAATAAAAGCATGAAAAAGTTTATCAAATCCACAAGCCCAGAGAACAACCCTTAGCCTCTCCAAGCTTGAGGCAGGCTTAGCACCATCCATCATCAAAGTCTGTTTATATCGCCTTTCAATTTTTTAGTGAAGTAAAATATTGTCACTATTTCAACTAGAAAGATTCTACTTCTCATTTTGTGGGGTAGAATCATAGGAGGGGGTTAGACACAATAGTTGTTCAAACATATCAGAATGGAACTTTCCTGCTCATGAATAAGAAATTTTATGAGATGGGTGCATTGTTCTGGAATTATTTGTTGTGCTTACACAATGTGGAAGAATATAAACCACATAACAATGTAGACAAGTTCTACACTGAACATTCGAGAATTTTCACTGATTTTAACCATTAAGGATCAACAAATCACAAGACTAAAAACATTTAACTAATTTATATGTATGAAAACCTAAACCACTACCAATTGACGAGAATTTATAACATCTTCAAATTACCCAGCGTAAGTAAGCTCTCGTGGACTCTACAGAAATAAATATACTTAATGCTTTGTGCCTAATCAGCAAGTATGCTTTCCTCCAACCTCCTTTCTGAATATTAAGAAGATGGAAAGTCTTTTTATAACTGAAAATAAGTGTTATGGTTTGGATACAAAGTGTTCCCTAAAGACGCCTGTGTTGAAGGCTTAGTCCCCAGTGCAACAGTGTTCAGAGGCAGGGCTCTTGGGAGGTGATTAGAAGATGAGGACTCTGACCTCATCAGTGGATTAATCCAGTAATAGAATAATAATTTGGCAGCATTATTTTGAGGTGGTGGAAACTGCAGGAGTTAAAGCCTAGTTGGAGAAAATAGGCCTCGGAGGACATTCCTTGGAAGAATATATCTTTTTGCTATGCCCATTCCCTTCTCCTCTTTCTCAATCTCCCTCTCTCCTTTCTTCCTTCCCTTTCTCCCTGTCTCTCACAAACAGACACACAAAATTCACTAACATTTAATACTGCTTGTTGCTGGGGTTTATAGTCATCGATAATTTCATTTGGTTCATCTTGACTACTTTCCAGTGTTTTACAATGACAGACTCACATTACTTAAAGCACAACCAGTGAGGTGGATGTGGATGATTGAAAGTGAGCATCTAAACCCTCCTCTCACTTTCCTCTGCTCAGAAGCTGGAAGGCAAAGCTCTATCTTTAGACTTTCCTGCAAGTGAGGGTCTGGACACAAACTGCACTCTACCTCCTCAGATTCAGAAGTATGAGATTTAATGGCAGTCATAAAAAGAAAGTTTCTTAGATGACAGCTTTTCTAGGTTCAGTCTCCAGTTTGCCAGGTAAGGAAAGGCAATGTTAGCACACCTGGAGACAGCATGTAGACCAGAGGAGGGCTGAAGCCCTGCCTCTTCATAGAGGCAGGCCAAATGTGCATTGCTCCAGTTTTCATTGTCTGTGATCTCTCCAGTGTTTTGTTAATAATAATAATAATAATAATAATAATAATAATAATAATAATAATAAAGTATTAATTCCATGCATGATCAAAATGTTTTATGTTAAAAATTGGTCTACACTTATACAGTGTTGGTGGTATTGTAAATTAGCACAACCACTAAATAAGTCAATATGGAGATTTCTCAAACGACTAGATATGGAACCATCATATAACACAGCTGTATCACCCATCAGTATTTACACTGTGTACGTATGTATATATCAGCACAATTCACAATAGTCAAACTATGCAACCAGCCTAGGGGTTCATAAACAGATGAATGGGTAAAGAAAATGCCATACACACAATGAAGTTTTATTCAGCCACAAAGAAAAAAGAAATTGTGTCATTTACAGGAAAATGAATGAACTATACACCATTATGTTAAGCAAAATGAGCCAGACTCAGAAGGTCAAAGGTTCTAAGTTTTTCTCTTATGTGGAAGCTAGAGAGGAAAAAGGAAAAGAAAGGTGGGGACAGGGATCTCATGAAAATCAAAGGGAGATCAGTAGAGGAGAGGGACAAGAGACGAGCACCTGGGGAGCAATACTGGCCAAATTATGCTGTCATATTGTGTGCATGTACAAATATGAAGCAACAAATCCCATTATTATGTTCAACTATCATGCATAAATTTTAAAAAATGTGGGAAGTTGAAAAAATTGGTCTGTTTGCTATAACTGAAATTGCTCATATACCAAAGATGTTGAATGAAAAAATAAATAAAACCATATTTACTATAATGTCATCCTTCAACTCATGAAAACAATATTGAAATTATTTTTTTAAATTGCAAACTTGAATTTTTTGTACATTTGTGAATCACATGTAAATTGGATCTATTCTAAACAAAAATTAGTATTATGAAACCAATTCAGAAATTGGATTCCCCTTCTTTGGATAGTCAACTGCATGACAGAGTCAGCTAAAATTTCTAGCTGATCTTAAAAAGAAAACAATTCAAAGTGGATCCTCATAGAATCTGTAAGAACAAAATATTTTGGGAGATTGACATTAACAGTAAAATCCTTAGTACAAAAAAATCAGAAACTAAAGTACACATTATTTTTCCTAGAACATTCTTCTCAGTTTCAACTTATATATTCCAGGTGTTTTCTCTTTTCTTTTTTTTTTTTTTTACTTGAACTAATAGAAAAGAATCTGTTGAAACACAAAACAAAATTAAATATTTAATAGGTATTTTTACACAGATGTAAAGGATAAATGAAGCAAATCTCAAACTATATCCATTTTGATATTAATGTGATTAATACGATTTCCATATTTCTCACAACTATGTTAAGTTACTGACAACATTGAAAAATATTTATTAAATCATTCAACAGATATTCATGGAGCATCCATTCAAGAGATTCAGCAGTGAAAACAATAAACATAACTTAAACCTCACTGGGTAAAGAAAAAGGCTACAGACATGCTTCTGTAGGAATAAAAAATAAACTTTTAATAGTAGACCACAGGTCTGGGGTTGTAGCTCACTGGTAGAGTGCTTTCCTTGCATGCATGAGGCACTAAGTTCAATCTTCAGCACCTCATAAAAAATAAGTAACTAAAATAAAGATATTGTGTCCATCTACAACCAAAAAAATATTTTAAAAAAGTAAATCACATGGACTAAAGTATATTTATTTGGACTAAATAAATTAGGTCAAAGACTCAAATAAATTAGGTCAAGGAAGCAAATTACATTGCCTGGACAGCTCACTTCCATCTAAAAGGGATATGGGGAAAAATGATCGATTCAGAATAAAGTACCACGAAGTCCACTTTCATCCTTAAAGTCCATAATGCTAAAACTGTTTCAATGTACCTTATAAGCCAATGTGAATATTTCCTTATATGAGGGTAAAATGTCCTTGTAAGGACAAACTTATAAAAAAACAAATAAAGGAGCTACCTATGTAGAGAAACGTGACCAAAGGCAAAAAGAGGAAAAGGATTTTACATGGTACACATTTCATGCTGAAATTTTTCCTTTTTCTATTCTTTAATTTTTTATTTATTTTATATTATTTGGTGCTGGGGATTGAACTCAAAGACACTTAACCAATGAGCTATATCCCTAACGCCCCATCCCATCCCACCTCACCCACTGCCTTTCCCCCCCCTTTTTCAGACAGGAACTTGCTAAGTTGTTGAGTCTGGCCTTGAACTTGCCATTCCTCCTGCCTCCGTCTCCCCAGAAGCTGGGATTACAGGTATGCACCAAAGCACCTGGTCAAAACTTTTCCTTTTTAACCATAAGAACACAATATCAAGGCAAAATATGGATACAAGGCTGGGGATGTAGCTCACTGGGAGAGCACTATCCTAAATAAAACATATATACTATACCCATCACTGAATTTTATCAGAAAATTCAAGCATGATACAAAATAGGTTGTCTGAACTTTGATGTGAAAGTCAATAATATAACCACAAATGGCCAGAGCAAGCAAGCCCTAGGAGCAAAAAGTCTACCCAACAAGACACTTATCATGGACACCAAGAAGACAAGAGATGCAAAGGTGGCAGCAAAAAAGGAGAGGTGGTTACCTTTCTGTCACAGGCTTTGGGACTACCAGCAGGGTTTTGCTTGAGGAAGCCAGCTGTTGTTGACCAGCGTGTAGGGTTTTTCCTTGAGGGCTCTTCGGAAGAAAAATTATTATCACTGACAGAAGTGGAGAGGCCAATTAAAGCTGGGTCACTGCTTCGTCGGACATGAAGAGGCATATCTAAAAACACAAATAAAAAAAAGCATTATGTTTAAAATGTGGATGCTGATGTCTAAAACTGTATGTTAAGATAAAGGTAATTAAATCTCAAAGATTGAAGAATAGAAGGTGGCTTCTTAAATAGCTCAGAATGGCAAATACAAATTCCACTCGTTCCTTTATTTTATTGATTTTTTTTATTTATTTATTTATTTATTTATTTATTTATTTATTTAGGGGCCAGGGATTAAACCACTGAGCCAAAGTGGTTTAGGAGTCTTGCTAAATTCTTAGGGTCTCACTAAATTGCTCAGGCTGGCTTTGAACTTGCAGTCTTCCTGCCTCAGCCTTCTGAGTCACTGGGATTACAGAAATGTGCCACCACACTCGGCTCCCTTGTTCCTATAAAACAGTTTATGGTGAAGAAGATGTGATACAGGGTCAGTTCTGAGATCTGCCAGAACGTGTATGTGGGCTTCTCCATCATTATCTGTGTGACTGTTGGTAGGATACCCCGTTCTCCTCTGCTTCTCATCTCTCTTTACTGTACTAACAATGAAATAATATACTTTATCCTAAAGGTACTTCAAGGACTAAATGAGCTAACAGTGCATGCATACCCAACAGAGAGGGCCAACAATGATTACTGTTTCTATATATTTCTAAATAACATATTATATAAATTATTAAAAGATCAAATCTAAGCAACTAAACAAATTGCATATAACCTACTTGTATCTCCTAAATAAAAAATACAAAATCTAGATAATATTTAGCTATTCTATTGAAGAATTTTATTAAATAAAATGCTTCCTTTTTTTAATAGCATAGTATCAGACAGTGTACAACACAAACATACTTGTTTACATTAAGATAAACAAAGTCCTGAAAGTACTATGTTAATATGCAGGAAGTGTTTTCTACTACTAGCATACACAGTTACATGAAAGATAGTATGTGAGCAACTGTATTCACATACAAGAGTTCACTTGCAACTGCTATAACAAAATCAATAACAAATTCAGGCAAACATGTATTAGTAGTCCTGAGAACATCTTGGCAGATAGGATCACTGATAGAGCAGAGCAGGAACAGAACTACAAACAGGAGAGAGAAGAATAAAGCAAATGAGTCTCATGCAGGTAGAATCAGAGCCAAAAGTCCTATTTGTCATCTGAGTGAGATCACTCAAAAACATAATAAACATAAGACACAAAATTCACATTAAATTATATTTCATCTATATCCAAAAAATAAAATACAAGTCTAATATTTATTTTTTTTAAATGAACTAACAAAATAGTTTTAATGACAAAGAAGTAAGCTCATCATTTACTCTATGAGAAAACATTTTGGAAACATTGGTGTGGATACAAACAATGGTGTGGACAAAAAGATCCTTGAAGATCAGACTATATATATACTTATAGGTTACATTTCAGTCATTGTAAATCCAAGAATCTCCAAATTAGAAATGATCAGAAAAAAAAACATAAGGATATCATACTCATACTGCATTTAACATTTGCTTATACATCAGGAGGATTTGCTAAAAATAATATAGCCTAAGCAACATTACCAGAAGAAAAAAATGAATATCACTGAATTAAAAATTGCCAGTGGTTATCTTAATGTACTAGGAGAAATACACACATGAAAATTATAGAGGAAAGTTTTGGGGTTTTAAGTATGTCTGACCTATGACAGCCACCACTGCTTATAATTTGCACCAAATTACATGCATACATTTATACATACATACACCAATAAGAACTATATTATTATAATAACTCTCAAAACAAATTAACAATCAAATGCATCTAAGAATCTGGGTGTGTTAATATTATAATACTCTTACAAGGAAAGTTCTCTGCTAGGAGGAAACAAAAATTATTCCCAGGATCACCAAATGAATTGTATAAGCTAAAAAGTAATCAAACAGGGCAGAGGACTAAAATACTCTCAACAATCACAATAGTTATCTAGATATGTGCTCTGTTGTTTTCCAGTTATATGGTTGCTATTTAGTTATTAAGCAACTCAGTACACTACTCTCCCTCCCCTTTCCCCTTCTTTCTTATTTCTGGTGTTTATGCCTAAAAGATGCACTATCAGTTCACAAGAAAAGGCCTTGAAAAATGATAAAGAGAAAAATGCAAATCAAAACCACTCTAAGATTTCATCTCACTTCAGTCAGAATGGCAGCTATTATGCATACAAACAACAATAAGTATTGGCGAGGATGTGGGGAAAAAGGTGCACTCATATATTGCTGGTGGGACTGCAAATTAGTGCAGCCAATATGGAAAGTAGTATGGAGATTTCTTGGAAAACTGGGAATGAAACCACCATTTGACCCAGCTGTCCGTCTCCTCGGTCTATACCCCAAGGATTTAAAAACAGCATACTACAGGGACACAGCCACATCAATGTTTATAGTAGTACAATTCACAATAGCTAATCTCTAGAACCAAAGTAGATGCCCTTCAATAGATGATTGGATAAAAAATGTAGCATATATACACAATGGAATATTACTCAGAATAAAAGAGAATAAAATCATGGCATTTGCAGGTAAATGGATGGAGTTAGAAAAGATAATGCTAAGTGAAGTTAGCCAATCCCACAAAACCAAATGTTGAATGTTTTCTTTGATATAAGGAGGCTGATTCACAGTGGGATAGGGAGAAGGAGCATGGGAGGAATAGACAAACACTAGATAGGGCAAAGGGTTGGAGGGGAACCGTAGGGGCAAGGGGTAATTAATGATGGTGGAATGTGATGACCATTACTATCCAAAGTACATGTATGAAGACACGAATTGGTGTGAATACACTATGTATACAACCAGAGATATGAAAAATTGTGCTGTATATATGTAATGAGAATTGTAATGCATTCTGCTGTCATATATAAATTTAAAAATTACATAAAAATGATACAGAGAACACTGATTGCACTAGTGCATACCTATTATCCCAGTGGCTAGGATGCTGAGGCAGGAGGATCTCAAGTTGAAAGCCAGCCTCAGCAACTTAGGAAGTCCCTGCCTCAAAAAAAAAAAAAAATAGATTTTTTTTTAAAGGGACTGGGGATGTGGCTCAGTGGTTAAGCACCCCTGGGTTCCATCCCTAGTACCAAAAGAGAAGTTTAAAAACAAAAATAGGTACAGACATAAGGACCACACAAAAATACATTCCAACCCCAAAATAAATTGAGGGGCTATACAATTTCATTGAACTTGGCCACAATAAAACAGCTTATTCCACTTGTGTTTATAAATGTCTTCAGGAGAATACATTGCATACATGATTTCAATTAGATGAATAATGAGGACCATCTCATCCTCTGAACAGGCAGAATTCTGTGTTAATCTGTTAATCTGAAATAGGTAAAAATAATTCTTATGTCTTCCCCTCTCTATATTTGTAACTTTCAAAAAAATTTGAAAATTTGGGGAAAGAGGGGGTCTCAGAAAGGAGGGAAGTTAGAACAGAGGCAGCAGACCCTATGGGCTATTTCTGCCAGGTGGATGATGGGGCACAGTGCCAGGACAGCATTTACATAAACTGCAATGGGAAGGATGCCCCAGGAGATATTCAATTATGCAGTCCTTTCTTTGAGTGCTTCATGCCTTAAACCATGTTTTCATTTCAGTGAAATTGTATAAAAAAATTAATAAGAATATAGTCTGGGTCTTTTCTTTGCACTAACTGAAATTCCTGTGCAATTTCAGGACCCACTCTTAGGTTTGCTTCCACTGTCAAATTCAGGAAGGTGTCTTAGATTGATTGCCAAGCTGACGAGAAAAGGACAGGACTCAATGAAAGAAGTAAACAATGTGTTCTTTCCAGAGGAATGCCAAGAAACATCATAATGACACTGGTACCCGGGGCTGCAAGAACTGAGTCATAAGCAGCCTAAGCCACTTCACACAGAAAGACTCCAATATTATGTTAAGTGAAAGAAACCAGGAACAGAAAGAGAAATGGCATAGGATCTCGCTGATAGGTGGATACTAAGTAAGCCAATCTCACTGGGGCAGAAAATAGAATAATGGGTACCAGAGTCTGGGCCTGCAAAGAGCCTTGGGGATGTGGAGAGGCAGTGGCCCATGGCAGTGAGACACACTAGGGAAAGGTTGGTGAATGGGAGGGGAAAGGAAGGGGAAAAGGGAGTAAAAAAGATGGTGGAATGAGATGGACATCATTACCGTAACTACATATATGATATTTATTATGAAGACACAAATGGTGTGAATATACTTTATATACAACCAGAGATATGAAAAATTGTGCTCTATATGTGTAATATGAATTATAATGCATTCTGCTGTCATATATAACAAATTGCAAAAAATAAAAATAAAAAAAGAATACTGTTACAGTAAGGAATAAGTTCTACTATTTGATAATATAGTAAGGTAGCTAATATCACACTGTACCCTCTAAATATGTACAACTACTGTGTTTCAATTAAATATAATTTTTAAAAAGCAACAGGTCCCAGCATGGATTTATGTTCATGCTGCCAAAGATTTCAACTCAGCAAGACATCATTGTCTCCTGTGATAGTACCCATTTGGAATCATATTGGTTTATAATTTCTTCTTGGTTTTATGATCCCATGAACGTTATATAAGGCATTTTTATCCAGTTTATTTATACATACACACACATACACACATTTAGCAACACTGTATTAGAACCAATTACCTGGAGGGATTTCAACTTTTTTAAAATAATTTATTTATGAACTCCCAATTCTACCCCAAATGCAGACTGCAGAATCATCATAACTCACTTCAATCTAATGTATGAAATATGATATGTCAAGAGCTTTGTAATGTTGTGAACAACCAATTAAAAATAATAATAATTTATTTAAATTAGTCTCTGCATTAGTCACAATGGAAAAAATATGTGATTAGCTTCACAGATAAGAAAGCTGGGTCTCAAAAAAAAAAAAATGATCTGAGTGGCCCAGGGTCACAGAACAATTTTCTTAGCCAATATTCCAGGCACCTGAGTCACTGCTCAGTCACAATACCAATCATGAAGTCATTTCTATTATTCTGCAATGCATTAGAAAACAAAATTTGTAACCATCTATGGAATAAATGCAAGTCTCGGTTTTACAGTTGGAAAGAATTTTATCGTCTTCAAAGCAGAATTTCATGCACTGCAAAATCATACACTGATTCAACTCAGTACCATTTCATCCTGAGGAATTGAAGAAATAGTACATTAACTACATACATAGATTGTCAGATAATGTAAAATAATAAAACATGCCCAAAAAAGAACAGACCTAGATTAATGATTCTCAAACTTTTATCTCAGGATCTTAACACACTGTAAACATTGAAGACCTCAAAAAGGTTTTGACTATGTAAGTTATAGCTAGTGGTATTGATCATTTTGTAAATAAAAATTAGGAAAAAATGAGTATTTATTTATTCACTCATTTTAAAGTAACAATTATAAACCCATTACATGTTAACATAAACAACATGAGTTTGTGAAAACTATTTTACAAAACAAAGCATATTTAATAAGGAGTATGCCACTGTTCTGCATTTTGGTTAATAGAAGACATCTGGAATCTTGTATCTGCTTTCACATTCAATCTGCTGCAGTATGGTAAAGTACATCAGTAAAAATATACTTCACAAATATGTACAAGAAGGAATAGTAATTTTAATATCTTTAGATAATCATAGATATTCTTTGATATCAAAATGATGAAGAATAGTTTCTCAGAGGTCAGTTGCAATATGTATATGACCTTTTTGTTATATTAAAATCTACTTATCTGTCTCACACACTAATGGGATCATATACTCATGAAAAATTCTGCAACATTATACATTTGGAAAATATTACGTATTGAGTTATGCCACTCTTCTAAATATTGATATATTTCTTTATACCAGAAAATCACAAATGCTAATATCTCTATCCCAATCTCATCAGAAGAGTGTTAAGTATTGGGAAACTGTCACGCTCACAATGAAATACAGGTTTCCAAAATCTGCTTTTCAGTAGAAAGTTCTAATTTTATCTTTGGAAACAAAGAATGTTAGTTGTTTGCCTTGTTTGACAGGCTCATGTCATTCATTTTCGAGAAATCTTCTGCCAGACCCTCTGTGCCTGAATAACCAGTTTTTCTGACTTCCTTTCAAACAAAGCCCAGTACCAAAATAAATAAATAAATAAATAAAAGTATTCATGAGAAAAAAGCTACCTCAAAATGCAACACAAACCAGCACAATAAATTCTTCAGGACAACTCCTGATCTTGAACAAGCAGCAGAAGTACTGGATGCCTACTCCCCACTTCGTAACATAAAAGGCTAAAAACCTGTGTACTCCAGACTCATGTGGAGAACCATTTCTGTTGTTTCATCAAGAACAGTGAATGGACATTTTTTCTTTTGTTAAACTGTGAGTGTGGGAGCGTGAATAATACATTTACTGCCACTGCCTTTATTGGTACCACGCAGTCTACAATTTACCACTCAGAGTCTAGGCAACACTGGTATAGATATGAACCCAATCAATAACACAGAGAGGTTCTCTCCCCCTCCATCCCCCACCACCCATCCCCACCCCCATCCCACCCCACCCCCACTAAGGATTAAATCAAAGGCCTTGTGCATGTTAGGCAAGTGCTCTAACACTGAGTTATACTATACTCCTGGACCCCAGAACATGTTTTAATGATACTCTGAAAAACAGTTTTGCCCTCAAAGCCTCACCGAAGTGATTTCCGTGATCCCTAATGGCCCACAGGACACACTAAGAATCGCTGTCCTAGACTTGTGATCCAGGCACATCAGTTCACCTCTCCAGGCCTTAGTCCTAATTTATAAAATCAAGAGGCTTCACTAACAGGTTTAGTAGATGCCTTTAATATTAAAAATGTGCATTTCCATGTATGTTTATACACTCCTCACCAGGACCACCCACCAAGCATCACCTTAACAGAACTAACTATTTGTGAACAATATATTTGAAAAAAATTTTAAAAGCATTTTGAAGCAGTACCAGCAGCCATTATCAAATATCCTTAAAGGTTAAAATATCATTAGCAATGGAGGAGAATAAAAATACACAAGGAGGGGGTATGGGTGTAGGGAAGACAGTGGAATGAGATGGACATCATTAGTACATGTATGAAGACATGAATTGTGTCTATCTCCTTTGCGTACAACCAGAGACTTAAAAACTTGTGCTCTATATGTGTATATGAACTGAATTGCATCTTTCTGTCATATATAACTAATTAGAATAAGTAAATAATTTTTTAAAAAGTCTTTTTGAATGACCGTTTTAAAGGAGGAGCACGTTATGATTTTTGAAACTTGCATGTACAATCAGATGTAGAAGAAGCCAATATAAAATGTCCATCTCTGCATCTAACATGGGCCTTTTTAACATCCAGAGGAGAATAAAAGCCAATTCACACAGCATGTGGATTAGGCATGGGGGATACCTGAGAAGTTTTAATTACTGTTTAATACTTAGTATGACCCTAAATAATTATCATGAGTAGATGCATAAGACCATGAATGATTCATTTAAGTAGAACTATATATCAGAGATAATTATAAGGGATATCTGGTCTACACTTCAGATTACAATGAAGCTGTATTTTACCTATGATGGATGAAAATCAACACTCAGCCTTTAATTTTTTAAGTGGTTCTGTTCATTTTACTAAACTTTAAGCATAAAACACCTTTTATTACAAAAAAAAAATACATAAGGTTTGTAGGAAGGGCACAGAAGCAGCCACAAACAGCATGTGGTCTTTGGACAAGCTGAATCTGATTTTAAGGAAAGAGATCACAATGAACATCTTATCAACAAATTAAATTAAAAAAACACAACTGTCTGTTCATGTGAAAGGGTTTCCATCTCTCACCATCCTGAAAAAATACAATATTGCATAAAGAATGAAATTTTACTGTGGCCTCAGAGGAATAAAATACAAATACAATATTCTCCCCTGTGATTTGCTAGATGATTCTGGGCCCTGTGGACTGTTTTAACACTACTAATAATCTGATGTCATTTGTGTCCGTTACAGTAATTAGAAATAATAGGAGCTTCTCACTTAAGGCAATTTGGTCATTATTATTGAAATTCTTCAACCACAATTTTAGGAAAATTAATTCATTTAAAAATATGATAATAAAACTTTCTAACTTTGCAATCTTCTGATTTATTTAATATATAGATGTTCAAAGTATATCTTCTGAAATATTAAAAAGAAAATTCAAAGATGACGATCTTCAATAATTAAGCTGCTGGATGAAGCTCAGAGGGACCGGTGCGATGTCACTGGGCCTGGGACAACAGTGGATGCTGTTTGATGTCTACACAGCTTTGAAGAGTGGATAAAACAGCAATAAACCCTCATCACACGATTTGAAATTCTCTGTGGCACTAATGCACTGTAAATATTGATTTGTCTCTCTAGATAACATGCTTTTTAAATAAGTGGAAGAAAGGGTAAATCTAATAATGAATTAGAGCAAATACTAAAAAGCAGACATATACATTTTTAAGTGTTAAATATCCTACCTCTACTTACCACCGTCTGGCCCAATGCTTCTCTTCTCTCATACTTCAGGTGATTTTTAAATTATTTAAGCACTCAAGGCAATGAACAAACCTTTTCCAAGAAGACAGGCATAAGCCGTCAAGGTGTTTAATCAAATCTAAAAATAATATGCAGTTACACGTGTTCGATTAGAACTTATGGTGCAAACAGCATAATTACTCTTCATGCAAATTTAAGACTGTCTACCCCATCTTCAGGGCAATTATACATTTCCTGAAGACACATCTCACCATGGGAAGAATCAAGTTATTAAAACACGCCATGGGGATTAAAACCTGTCATCAGGATTATAAAACTGGCCTTCCAATATATGTTGTCCCTTAAAAGTATTTGACTGATTCGAGTACATTCCTTGGAAGAAATCTGTGGCAGCCATGGTAGAAAATATTCTTTGAAAAGCAATGAATGAGGGCTGGAAATGAAGCTCAATGGTAAAAAGCTTGCTCAGCATGTCTGAGACCCTAAGTTCCATCCCACCATTTGGGGATGGGGGAGGATAAAAGTAAGGAAAAAAAGAGAAAAGCAACAAGGGAGAATATGAGTTTTATCACCCTATCATTGATTTTTCTTATGAGCAAGCAATAAATACAGAACACTATGGTCAGAAGGTGCCTTGGAGATAAATTGATAAGTCACCTTTACAGATGAGTACACCAAGGCCTAGATAAATAGCTTAGGGGCTGGGTCAAAGGTGACTCTGTTTTAGGATGTCCTAGTTGCATCTGGCACCTTTGTTAATTGATTCCTTATCCAGTACAATTTGGATTAGATCACAGTGCTCTCCAGGAAGAACAGATGTTACCAATTGACAAGATGCTGACCCTCCACTTGAGATAACAGGTGGTAGCTCATGAAGCTTAAAGAACATTTTTATACATAAGAGGATAGTTTCAGTGGTTCCGCTAAGCCTGGACACATATAAGGAGGTGAAAGTAAGTGAAGAAGAAAAAATAGAAACAAGTGTTCTAATGTCATATTGATGCTTCTGGTAGGGGGGCGGGGGACGGATTTTTTGAGACATACTAAACTTGTAGCATTAAGATTCTAATTTTGAAATTAACAATATATCCACCTTGACAAACCTTTTAAATGTTCATTGATTACGAATAAAAATGGGGAAACCTAAATAAGATCAGTGGCTTCTATCAATATTAATATTGGGACTGTGATTAAATACTACCATTTCTCAAAATCCTAACATTAAATGAAACATAAAAAATAAATTCTCTGTGTAATTTCTTACAACAGCTTGTAAACATGTGAAATTTATTTTAAATTTAAAAAAAAAAACCAAAGAGATAAAGAGAAAATCCCAAGTGAGATCTTCATCGTGAAGAGCTGCAGCAGTCCAAACCTCAGGTTGCTTTCTAACACTGTTTTCTGTACTGTTTTTCTCATAGACCAATGCTCAGCCCCTACACATAGTGGTGCCTGGCAGCCTCCCCACAATGATAGCTCCTTCACCAGGTTTCAGCATGGGAGGACCCAGGACTTCCCAACACAGAACACTCCTGTTGTCAAGAACCTAAGTGCCCTTCACAGCCACTTCAGGGAACAGTGTGACCTGTGCCCTACAGATGAGATCTAGTGTTACCATGCCAGCAGCCACAAGCTGGCCAACTGGGAAAGGAATGAGTAAAGAAAGTTTAAAGGAAGGATTGTTTATAAATATATGGCAGGACTAAGGACAGACATCAGGGATGACTCTCCTCTGCTCACAGAAGGCCAGGGGAGCTGTGGCTGTCCCTGGAGGTTCACAACTGCCCACAAACCACAGCCAGGGTTGTAGCCCAGCAATGAGAACCGCCTTTCTCCCTGGGCTCTCCCTCAGTGCCCTCTGCTGGTGCATTCCCTGGCCTGATGCAGGCAGTACAAGGGCAGCTTCTGGGGTACATGGGTCAGAGAAGAGTGGTTTTGGAAGAATCAAAAATGAACCATCCGCCTCAAAGATGCTAGTGCAATTCCTCTACATCTTTCTCCCACTGCACTTTGTTTCTACTTTTTTAATAGCATCAGCCAGTCATTCTGCTAGAAGGCTAGAAATTATGCTTTAAAATGGCCCAGTTTTCCCCACCTCAACACACACATACCCTGACAAAGCAGGAACATTTTTTGAAGTGACTAAAACACATTCATCAGTAACAAGAAACTTCACCATTGTTAAAGAGTGGTGTTGGGTGCAGAGCAGGCTGAACTGTGTTGTCTGCAGGGCAGGCTGAACAGATGTTGGCTGCAAGATAGCCCACGCACTCAAACCCCCCTCTATCTGGTCCTTTATCACCTGTTTGTGTCAAGTCCTGCTCAAGGCTGAGCACTCAACCCCCCTTGATCCAACAAGGCAGCTTGCAGACCCAGAGGCCCCATTAGATTTGGGCTATAAAAACTCCCTCCTGCCAGGCTCCTCTCTCTCTTGCTCTCTTTCTCTTGCTCTCTCTCTCTTGCTCTCTCTCTCTTGCTCTCTCTCTCTTGCTCTCTTTATCTTTCTTGTACGCGCTCTCTGTCTCTCTCTTGCTTTTGCTCTCTCACTGTTCATCTCTTCTTTCTCTCTCTCCCTCTCTTTCCTTCCTTCTTTTCTCTTTGTTGCACTGCTGCAATAAAGATCTTTTGGTTGCTCCGAGTGTTGTGGTCACTTTCCTTTCAAGTGGGGTGCAGTGGCACACACCTGTAATCTCAGCTACTCAGGAGGCTGAGGGAGAAGAATCACATCCCTGTCTTAAAAAAAAAAAAAAAATCAAGCGAAGAAAACAGTGGATAAGGTGTAAGGAAGAGGCATCTGGGATGAAAAGTCTTATTTCTTTTCCTGCTTCCTGGGTAAATGTGTATATGCAAATATCCAGTTGCTTTAAAAAATGTATACACTAATGAGTTATGTACATAAGAAACTAGTGTTCCCAAATCTTTTGCAAAGTTAGCCAAAGCTCAGAAGAAACAATTATGTCAGAATCCTGAGCACCTGCCTGGTTCATCAGGGAACACTCTGGCAGCCAGAAGAACACAAAGAAAGCAAGGGTTCACAAAGATGAGCTTCTCTCTTTTATCTAGTTACATCAAAGAAGTCTTATTAAGGAATTTGGTGCCTAACCCCACATGATGGAGATTAGGGCCTACTTTTTCTTCTATTAGACGCAGGGTCTCTGGTTTTATTCCTAAATCCTTGATCCATTTTGTGCATGGTGAGAGATAAGGGTTTAATTTAATTTTGTTGTACATGGATTTCCAGTTTTCCCAGCACCATTTGTTGAAGAGGCTATCTTTTCTCAAATGCATGTTTTTGGAACCTTTGTCTAATAAAAGATCATTGTTTGTTTGTAACAAGAGTACTACAAACCTACCCCTCTTTATCAATCCATGTTTTTGGGCACCATGTCCCCACATTTCTTAGAAGATACAATACAGACCTGGTCTCTGTGCTCATGGGGTTTTCAGTGCCCTGGAGCAGGCAGACAGATGATGCAGCCCTTCACAATGTGAGGATGGTGCTCTAGAAGTACAGTGGGTAAGGTGCAAGAGCACCCAAGAGCCAAGAGTGGCACCTCCTTGAAGATCATTAGCAAAGATTCAAGACAGAGGTGACAGCTACAATTTACCTATTATCCTTCACACTCTCCACTGTGTCCCCTATGTGAGCTTCTGATTACTTCCACATGAGCTCTTCCCCCCAGGCTGCCTATTCCTATCATGACAATTGCCACATACATCAAAGAATTTAGCATGCAACTCCTAGAGAACATTTTGCTTTCCATTGTCCTTAACTGTGCCCTTAACCAACACATGCTGCACCAGGGAAAAAGTGAGTCAAGAAAGTGAAATGTTCAAGTTTATGTAATTTTGGTTTTGTTATGGGTGCTGATGATAGTTTCTAGGCCAGTAAGATTGGGAAAAAGGGTGAGAACATGCAGTTAGAAGAAAGTGGAAGGGTAACGGAAAGATAAATCTAAGAGAATTAAGGGACACACAGGAAATTCAGTATGGTTAGAGTGTGGAGTTAAAACGTGATGGGAGAATGATTTTTTTAAAAAAAATGGAAATAGCCCTGAGTAATGCAACTCAGGGTCCTGTGAATTTAAGATTCTCAAATTCTAATGTGTATATGAACCACCAAATGATCAGTTTCCAGTGTTTCACTTGGTCTTGGGCAAAGAAGACCTGAAATTCAGAGTTTCAACATCCCAGTAATGTCAAGGGTGGTCTGAGCAGGGCTCATCGTGTTGAAAAATGTTTCTTGCTGAAATAAAGGAGCAGGACCTCATACTGCAGGTCATGAGCTCTTATCATTTTTCAGCTTGATTGACTCCAACCCTCCAGCCTTGGATCTCTCCAACTCATCCTCCAGGAAGTACACACAATACCTTTTTAAACCACAGATTGAAAATGTTCTAACTAAGAATTTTTGGTCTGGATGGGTCACAGTGCCATTAGATTAAGCCCTGAAGAACACCTCTACCCCATAGGCTCAGATCCAAATGGAATGCTTTAAAGCAAACAGGAGACAAAGGACTCCCAGGCATTCCTACACATTGGCCTTGTCACCCTGCTTCATCTCTCTAAGGACAGCTTGGTGGACCCCGCCCTAAGTCCAAGAGGTTCCAGCAGCAGCAGTGAAGTCATGTGTGTGCTAATTTCACTGGTTGGGACTGGTTCTTTCTTTCTGTCTCCCTTATTAAAATCTATCTCCAGCCCAAGAAATAGCAGTTTGAAATGTTTGTCAAAGTGTTGTTCTATAAATAGAGAAGAATGTGACTTTAATCTATCTCCATCCTTTTCACATTGATTATCTCACTAATACTATAAGAGCAATCTTTTAGCAAAGAAGAAACAATTACAAATATTGGATGGCTCAGGGGAAAGGAAGGAAGGAAGGAAGGAAGGAAGGAAGGAAGGAAGGAAGGAAGGAAGGAAGGAAGGAAGGAAGGAAGGAAGAGGGAGGGAGAGAAAGAGGGAAGATCTTCTGAGAAAGGACAAAGAATTGCTGCCTCAAATGCTGCTGAACTCTCTAGCCAGAAATCCTAACAAAGTCTTCTTTCTTTTTTTTTCTTAACCATTACTTTTTCACTATTGTCTTTCATGAAATAATGACCCCCCCTATGAGAATACTTGAGTAAAAGTCACTCTAAACTAATTTTCCATGTACAGCTTATATATATATATATATATATATATATATATATATATATACACATCTGTACAAATCCCTCAAATCACTTCCACTTTACCAGTTCAGTAAACAATCATATAATTAAATTTTTAAATTATCAATTTCATCTGACAAGCCATTTGTCTTTCAAAAACTGATATTAACTATTGATTTCACTGAAGATATTCTCTAAATGCTCAGTGCCCTCTCCTTTGACATTTGCCTTCTATTATGTTATTAAGGATTCAAGTACTTCACTAACTGCCAAGTTAATTTTCAATAAGCATTATTTTCAGATTCCTTTATTATTACAACCTTTTTTCCATACTACTATATAAGTGTAATATTATTCCCTTTCCTAAGTAGCAATTCACTTATTTCATTAGCTGGTTTTCTTTTATTTAACAATGTTCATTCTATTACCTCTAGATAGGGAAGAGAGGTGGGAGAGAAAGGGAGGGAGAAGGGGAATTGCATGGAAGATGGAAGGAGACCCTCATCATTATACAAAATATATGTATGATGATGTGAGGAAAAAAAAAAGGATTGTGTCACCTTAGATTGGGTAGAGAGAAGAGATGGGAGGGGAGGGGAGGGGAGGGGAGGGGAGGAGGGAAAGGAAGGACAGCAGAATAAAATAGACATTATTATTGCTCTGGGTATATACGTGACTGCATGACCAATGTGATTCTGCAACTTGTACATTCAGAAAAATGAGAAATTATATCCCATCTGATTCAAACGTATGATATGTCAAGGTCATTGTACTGTCATGTGTAACTAATTAAAACAAATAAAAAAAATTTAAGAAAAAACAATGCTCATTCCAAACTCCACTACTTGATTTTATAATTACTCCAAGAGAAAGTTGCTCTTTTCTTTTTGACTTTTGTTTATTTTTTCCAGTGCTTGCACATGTTGGACAAGTGCTCTACCACTGAGCTATACCCAAGCCCAAGTCTCTATTTTGTTTTGGTCATGCATGGACATCTGTTTCTCGAACATGAATCTTCATATACTACAAACGTTATGAGAAAGCATGAAGTCATCTGTTCAAGACAATTATCTACTGAGATTTGAGTATGTGCTAGGCACTCTTCTGTTGCTAGCATTCAAGAATCCCGCAAGGACTTTAGATTCTGAGAAGAGAGAAAGACAAAGGATAAACAAATAAGCACAGTCTGTCAGAAGCAATGAGTACTATAAAGAAAAGTGAAATAGATTTAAAGAATCAAGGGCTGCTGGTGACAAACTTATGTGACTCCATTTTTTGAGAAACCAGCCTCTACCTCAGAGCAAAGCCTGTCCAAGGAAGGGGGCATGACCCTTGTCTTTGGAAAAACCCACTGAGCACTCCTAGGCACATACCCACCCTGCTGAGTTGTTTATCTACAAATAACAGGAGAGGTGTGCTGTGCCAGGTGTCCCTGACTCAGACAGGCTAGGTGAGACCCCATAGCAACCCCCTAGCAACCACCAATCAGCATGAGACAGGGAAAATACCTGGGATGCCACCTCCCAGTTGTTTATGGTGGTTGACAACATGTTGGGAAACCTTGTAGTTCAGCAGGTACTCCTCTCATGGCTTAAACCAATCAGTCCAAACAACTGTACTAGCCAATCACCCCTACCCAACTTGTTCCTGCCAGTGAATGTGCTAATCATGTTTTAGAGTTGTTTTATGATTTTCCCGGCATGTGTGATGACTTTCTAAGAGATGCTATGATGTATGGGAAGTCCCTGCCTTCCCCAAAGAGTGTAAAAAACTGCTGCAAACCCTGGGCTCGGGGCCTCTCAGCATCACCAGTTGCTGTGTGTGCACGGAGGATGGAGCTAGCTCGCAATAAACACCTCTTTGCTGCTTACATCGATCTTGGTCTCTGGTGGTCTTTTAGGGGTCTCGAACTCGAGTATATCACTGGAAGTTGAAGAAATGCTATTTTATATATTTATTTTGTGACAGAAGCACTTTGAAAGCATTCAAATAGCTCATTATCAATTTTTCTGTCTTGAGTGTTCTGGTTACAGATTAATTCCTTATTATTGGGCCACGTACATACTGGCTATTAATAATACCATTTGGCACCAACTGGTTGCTCCAAGGCAGCAATAAGAATTCATGCTTCTGAAACATATGGCTACATGTCTGTTTATGTTACCTTTAAAGTGCAGAGATCTTTCATAGCTAATTTAATCCATTCATTCTCCTTAAGGGAAGAGTAATGGGCAAGTAAAAATATTAGGTCATTTATAATAAACCAATTAAGTCTGTAATCACTAACATTTATTGAGCATTTACTATGGTCATATATGCGCTAAGAACTTTAATGCACTGATAAATCCTCAGAACAAGGCTACAAAGTAGGTCATATTACTATTCCCATTTTATAGGTAGGGAAACAGTGTTACAGGAATAAGACAGTCTGGCTAAAGTTAACCTATTAGTAGCTGATAAAGACAAAAATCTAAGCCTCAGTAGGTGGGTCATAGAGAAGAAATCCTGGAATTCCAAGAACTTACAGAGAAGAACTCTAACTGGTTCACTCCTTTCTCACCAGTATCTGCCTTCATGGTCAGTGTACCCCAGCAATGCCATAAATGCACATGAGTTGAACTCACTCTGAAATTCAGAGGAGAAAAGAAATTCACTGCCCCTGAGCCAGTGACTTACCTGTGCTTGAACCTCTGTGATCATTCCGCATGTTTAAAGAAACCCAAGAAAAAAATTAAGAATCAGACAACTTCCCTCTAGATAAGACTGGCACACAAATGAGGTTTCTACTTTCATCATAATTTATCACATTATTAAGGGACTTTTATAAGGGAGAGGGGAGTGACACATTGAAGCAAGGAGACCTCATTGTATGTATGTGTAAAACTAAAAGCTTCATACTTCATAACTATGGCAAGAACACTGACTTGGATTAGCAGAAATGTGATAGATACCCATAATCTATACTTTTCACTATAATCCTGTAGAGTAGGCTTGTTTTCACCCAAAGAATCTTTTCTATCAAATGATTAGCCAGTTCAGGGTAAGAATGCCATCATACACTAAGCCTCAGGAAAGGTTCTCTCTGACCTACACCCCTCCTATTTGATCTTAACCAAAGGTGAGAAACTCAGGTCAGCATTACAGATCTCCCCTTCTCAGCTATACGCTTGTGTGTTCACACTTTGATCAACACCAATGGTTCTAAATAGTCACTAGTCATTAAAGTGATCTGGGAATATTTCATAAAAGACTAACCCTAAGGCTCTCACCAAGAAATACTAAAGATTTGGCCTCAGCTGAGGCCCGGGCATTATTTTTACAAGCTCCCTAGGTGGTTCCAATATGCAGCTAAGACTAGGAATCATGCTCTGGAGAAGAGCACTGCAAGTCACTTCACAGGGGATCTTGACAAGAACACAGATTCTGATTCAGTAGGTCCAGAGTGGAGCCTCAGATTCTGCTTTTCTAACTAGCCACCAAGACTACCCTATAGTAGCAAGACTCCAAGCAGTACTGTCCCATACCGTAGCCACTATCCATGCTGGCTATTAAAATTCAGGCTCTAGCTGGGTGCAGTGGCACAAGCCTGTAATCCATGTGACTCATGAGGCTGAAGCCAGAGTATCACAGGTTCAAAGACAGCCTCAGCAACTTAGCCAGAACCTAAGGGACTTAACCAGAACCTATCCCAAAATAAAAAATAAAATAGGTGGGGAGGAGTCAGTGGTAAAGCACCACTAGGTTCAATCCCCAGCACCTCCCCACCAAATTCAGGTTCTCACTCTCCTTCACCACATTTTAAGTCTTGACAGATACATAGGTTTAGCAATTAATGTATTATACAAATACACATCTCTTAAATGTTTTAAAGAATTTTGTAGAACACTGAACTCTGCTACATTGTAGTGAGATTAAACAAACATAATTTTTTACTCTCAATTTCATTCACTTTTACTCAAAAAGGAAAAGATCTAAGGCACTTTTATTACCTAAAACTTCAACTTGAAAAAAGTTTTCTAAAGGGAATAGTGTCTCTATTTATCAAATATAGGGTAAAACATCCTGCATTTCCTAACATCTCACTTAGTATTTTGTGAAATATTTTATGTTTATATTTGTATGTTTGGGAAATCATAATACATGTCCAGAATCCCCTAAGGAATTAAACAAATATCTATGTAAGGATTTTTTTTATTAAAGTACTATATTTGGAACTAATCCACTGTGACAACACAAATCCAATTGCAAATTTGTACACAAAACAAAATCCCAATAATAATAAAGAAAAATAATAACCCCACTATTCAGTATTTAAGGAAACCAAACAAATGCTTGGCTGCTTTTCAATTGAGGAGATAAAGCACTTTAATATTGATAAAACATTTCTAATATTTAAGTAGCACTTTTACAATTCTAAAGCCAAGAACTTTTCCCATAACTCTGCCAGTCTGACAACCAAGCAAACAAAATTCAACCCAATAACGGTTTCCTAGGCAACAAGCACAGACAGGGCCACTGGAAAAAATGAAATCAAGAAAAAGCATTTCAGCATTTCCAGTAGGCTTAAGAAACACATTCTAATTGTCCAAATGTCACAAAGACAACAATATTGAAAATCATTTCATTGGAAATGATTCAAAGCAGAATGCCATTTTCATTATAGCAAACAAGGTATGGAAAAATAGAAAAATTAGATTCCTTTCCTTTGCTCTGAATTAAGTAGGGGCAGTCATCAATCTTATTTGATTTTTAAAAAAGTATCTGTTAATGCAGATTTCTAATATGCCTCTTTTTTCCTTCTGCAAATGTGACCACACATTAACTCAACATAAAAAGAAGCGTCATCCAGGATACAGGACAGCACAAGATAATGTGGCTGGCAGTCATAGGGTGCAATGACAAGTTCAAGCACATTTAGGTCTTAATTCACATGGTAAACGACACATTTCAAAAAAAAAAAAAAAAACAGATTTAAAACAGGGCTTTGCTGTCCATATTCTTGCTTGGCTCCAGTTTCTTCATCTATAACAAGAAAGGCTTGGATTTAATCTTAAAAATTCTTTCAACATTTGATTTTTAGCAATAAAGTATGAAAGTGCTGTTTTTTTAAATTTGTTCTTTTTAAATGTACATGACATTAGAGTATATTTTGACATATTATAGAGTATAATTTATTCTAATTAGAATCCCATTCTTGCAGTTGTACTTGATATGGAATTTCACTGGTCATGTATTCATATATGAACATAGGAAAGTTATGTCTAATTCATTCTACCATCTTTAGTTTATAAATATTGCTAATAAAATAAATGCTATATTCTGTGGGAGAACAACCTTACATATGACTAAGTCACACTCCTGGCTGGGTGCTGAGGCGCTCAGTCACAGAAATGTGGCAGAGCTTTCCCCACCCTTCTTGGGTTCTAGGGTCGGTGTCTCATGCATGAGTGTGTCTTGCTACAGCCCCATGAGTGAAGCTATGCTCACCTGTTCCTTTGTAATATAATCCCTTGCCCTGTTTAGGATAGAATCTTCCATGGAAGTGCCTTGTGTGTGTCCCCTTCTCTTATTGTGCCCTTGGGTATGGCCTACCCAGGTGTCAGTCAACCTGCTGATGGTGGACATCATGAAGACAGATTCAGCCCCCTGAAACCTGACCCCTTGCCTCATTTGAATAGTTTCTCCTCAATAAAACGGGTCAGCGCATGCTCTCGAGCTCTCTCTCTTTCTGCGGACCCTTAAGGTCAGAGGAGCCCTCACATCGACCCCAAAGAAAAAGGTATTTGTGTCTCTTGTGTGGTTATTTCGTGCAGCCCAGTTAGCCCAGTTTAACTAGAGTGACCCCTGAGCCTTTTAGTCGTGATAACAGAAACCTGGAAATATTTCAAGTAATTCATAAACTTTTTCAATATAGGACCTAATTTTGATAGTTAACCTTTCTAAAGTAACACTGGAAATGTCCTACTATATGGCTAATAAAATTTCTAAATTTTATACCAACTTTTGTAACCACGATGGCATTTGTTCTTATAGCTATGTGAGGACATATTACTTGGATCAACACAAATGTGCTGGGTGCCTTTAATCTGTACTTTCACACAATATGCTACCAGAAACCTGTGAAATAGTCTATATTTTCACTCAAAGAACCTTTTCAGCCAAACACTTAGTCAATTTAGGAACTTAAGTCGAATTGATCGAGTAATTCAGTCAAAACTACAGGCAAATATTGCAAAAGCGTTCTTCTGATAATTCACCTCTCAATAATTGACAAATTAAGGGAATGAACTGCAAAATAGAGAGTCCAAGAAATAAACTGTTTACTGTTTTTTTCTACTATGTATATCCAACAGAGCAACATTAATATATTAAAATTCATTTCCCAGGCAATCACCTGCCTCGGAACGTCAGAGATCAATGTTAATGCCTGAGTGAATCAACAGCATGACTGGAGTGGCCTAGGGTATGTTGGCTGCATTTTTATATACTTCCGTTTGGATACAACTTCTTCTCATATAAAAGCTTGTGCAATTCAAAACATGCAATATTCCAGAAGAGGCTGATAATTCACAACAAAGTGAATTCCAATAATTAATAGCATATATGTTTGTAAATGCATTCTTGAAAATTAATTTCAATTCAATTGTATTCTCATTTTGTTTTTATCTTACTCTGTATTATCCTATCTCTGTATTTATCTTACTCTCTATATTTATCTTGCTCCTTATATTTGCATTAGTAGTTATTACTCAGAACAGAGTACATTAATGCAATTTGATAGGATAAGAAAACTTGTACATAATGCAAAATCAGCCCAAAGAAAATATAAACAATATGGACATTAAAATGAGGATTAAATCCTAAGAATCTCACTTGACTGATAAGATGAAATAAAATTACACGTGTATCTGCCAGGATTCTGACAAGGCATGTGTTTGGTCAGGAAGGCAGAGAATAGGAGAAATGTTAGAAGACTGATCTTTTTGCCCCCATTTCCTATTATGTGCCAGGAAGCAAATGCAAAGCTTTGGGAATCTAAATAATATGCAATAGATGGTTTGCAGATAGGTTAGATACAAATAAGAGTTTCTTCTCACTTGTCTTAGTTTTCCACTCCAGTTTATGTTTTCCTATTTCATTATTTCCTACTAATTGTTTTGACTTTTATTTCACCAAATGAAAGCACACACATTATTGGTTCTATACAGCATTAACTGTATATTTAACAAAGGATTGTAAGCTTTGATGTGTCAAAATCAGTGGGATACACACAACTGATTTACTTTAGCATATCAAGAATTTAGTGCTCAAAAAAGTACATGTTAATTAGAATTAATTTATTCCAAACCATAATCTTCCAGTTATACTTTGTACAGTTCACAACAGGCCAGGAACTAAATACTGCTCTTCTTTTATAAGGAAAAAAATATCTCAAAAAATTTTAAACCTTTGAAATCTCAGATTTCAAAAATATCTCATACACTCTAAAGCAAATGATGGGTAAAAATTATCATGACCCAAAGGGAGTATTTTTACAAAAGATTAAACAATGTTTTGACAAACCACACTCTTTTTGTGCTTGCATTTCTAAAAGGAGAAAACTGAAATTCCTACTGGGAAGTAGTAGTATTCAATATCTGTATAAATTAATCATAAGAATCATTAAGAACAAACTGGCTATTCGAAGGATTGGCTTCATGTCAAAACATATCTACTGAATTAAAATACTAAAAAAAACACATTAAATATTTTGATATGACAGCTAAATCACTAGAAAAGAGCAAACACCAAGAAAGAACACTTCTTTCACTTCCCATCACTGTGAAACTCACAGAGGCGAGTATACCACTTGGAGAGCAAGAGTACATGCCCTATCAGTTATTCTACAGCAGATTCCTGAAGGGGAAACCATCAAAAAGGGTTGGGAAGATAGAATGCCTCAATCCATGCCTATCTTTGAAATCCTAAATGTCTACAGGTATACCATGTCAAGAATAAGGTGAAATTTTAAAAAGCTTGATGGAATGGTAGAATCTACAAACTTTAATAAAGTCATAGTCAAATCTATTAGAATATTCTCTTTTCTTTTCTTCTTTACCCATTCCAGCCAATGTTTCAACAGATCTACCTTAAAAATTTCCCATTTCCTCCTTCACTGAATCATCCAAAAATTGTTTCAGGAACCACACCATTGGATTATCTGTGGTAACCAACTATTCAGTGTTTTCAATTAACTCAAAAGTACAATCCATCTGTTTAACACAAGGGATTTCTAGACTGAGCTGTACCACTACATGCAAGCAGATTATTAAATCTGCAGGAATTTTTGAAAAATGATGATTAAACAAACTCCTTTTTAAAAATTAAACTGCAGGTGGCACAGGCCTGCAATCTGGCTACTGGGAGACAGAGAATTGCAAGTTTGAGGCCAGCCTCGGCAATTTAGCAAAACCCTGTCTCAAAATTAAAAAATAATTAAACAGGAGAGGGGAGTAGCTCACTGATACAGCACTTATCTAGCATGCACAAGAACCTGGCTTCAATTCCCATTACCACAAAATATAATAAGATTTTTTAAAACTATATAAACTTCTAGCTAAGTAAATTATATTAAAATGATACTTGAAATCCTCACTTTCTAATTATTTTACTGTATTTTATTATATTGATACAGTTTGGATATGAGGTGTCCCCAAAAAACTAATGCAAGAATAATCAAAGGTGAAATAAATAGATTATGAGAGGATAATCTAACTGGTCCATCCTACTTTGGACATACTGAGTGGTAACTGTAATCAGATGGGGTGTTCCTGGAGGAGGTAGGTCACTGTAGGTGTGCCCTGACAGGGTGTATCTTCCCTATGGCTCCTCCACAACACCCTCTTTCCTGCTGCCATCAGGGGAGCTACATCCCTCTGTCATACCTTTCTCCAATGATATTATGCCTCACCTTGGGCCAAAAGCAATGGAGTAGGCCATCTATGGACTGAGACCTCTGATGTGCCCAAACACTCTTTTTCTCCTCTAAATTGTTCTTGTCATGTATTTTAGTTACAGTGGCACAAAAGCTAATTAAAACAATAACCTACGTTCATGATGCATCTACAGCATCTTTATGGTTGAAATACCATGTAATGGTGTGCTACCATTCCGCATTTAGTAACATTACCTTGGTAGCTTGAAACTGGACATGATAAGAATGTTTACACTGTAGAAAGGCCAAATGCTATCAAGCAGGTCATTGTGAACTTCAGAGAGATAGTTGTTAAACATTTACCAGCACACCAATGGATCTACAAAACCCAAATTCTATATGCACCTGAAGTCATAATATTAGACACCATGGAACTACTACATAGCAAACTTCTAGAACCAGGAAACATCTACTAGAGAAACTATTACCTGAGAAGTGGCCTAATTGATAAGAAAGGTCAGCCAGGTAGGCAATTAAGACAGAGAAGTTTAATAGGCAAAGGGAAACTAGGCAATTACAGCTAAGTAGGAACAATGCTCAGCCAAGAAACTCAAAAAAAAAAAAAAAAAAAAAGCCTCAGGTGCCAGTTGGGAGTAGAAATAGATAATGCTCAAAAGACAGACCCAAGATAATTCTCCCAAACTTTAACATATCATGCTAATATCAACTCTACTAAAAACACTGGAAGTCTACTAAGGGTTTGCAACCACTAAGATACAAGGAAGCAATGTGAATTATTAATCTCTCTTGACTAAGATAGAAAATGAGATGAAGCTTCATTTATAACAGGATGCAGAAAGACTGACCAAGGAGGCAGGCCAGGGACTCCAAATTTTCCTGAAAAATTTGAAGTTATTATTTTTTAAAGTGCTAGGAACTGAACCAAGATTGTGCACATACTTGTCAAATCCAGCACAAATTTACGTGAGTATGTAACACAAAGCATTCATATTTATTTAAATGCATGTTCAACTCTACTAATATAAATGTTATTAAACATATACAAGGAATGGGAAATTTTAAAATAGGAGATAATAAAGACATGTGAATTTCTAATTTTTTTCCCCACATTTCAATTGTTCTCCAGCCCACCTCACATACCCCTGGTGAGAACAGCTTTGAGAGATGAAATATAGAACCTAAATTCAACAGGAATTGATGAGGATTACATGGACTTGAAGCCAAACTCTAAGGGAAAAGGAAATCAGGAAAAAGTTCTTCAAAACGTGGCAATCCTGACTATGCCCCATATTCACTCACAGTTTGCCCACTGATGATATCACAATGGTCTGGAAAATTTTTCTGGCACTCAATTTCACCAGTGGCAAATATAGAATGTTAAGCAAAAAAAAAAAAAAAAAAAATGAGATGCCATTTCTTCTTCATTGTATGAGTTTAAAAAAAAAAATCACCGTGGCAACTCTTGTGTTCTGGCATTTTACTTGAGCCCAACAGAACTGCCCAACAATGCTTCTTATCAAATGCAAATATAGTGCACACAGAAGCACTGGTCTTTAATTTACTTAAAATGTCCATCAGAGTCCAAATAAAGGAAAAATGTAATTGTTATGAACAACACATGTTTATCAGTACCCTTGGAAAAATTCATCTCCAAATTACCAAAGGTATATTTGCTATACTGACAGATATCAGTTTAAAAACTGAAATTAAGAATCCAGAATGCTCGTAATTATAAGTTATATTTAGGCTTGAGCAAAATAAGAATAATGTATCCAAACAGTGGTCTGAATATTCTCTAAGAATTGAAGCCAAGGGTGTTGCTTAACCACTGAGCCACATCTCCAGCTTTTTGTTGTATTTTATTTAGAGACAGGGTCTCACTGATTTGCTAAGTGCCTTACTAAGTTTCTGAGGCTGGCTTTGAGCTCGAAATCCTCCTGCCTTAGCCTCCCAAGCCGATGGGATTACAGGTGTGCACCACTATACCTGGCTACTCTACCCTCTTAATGACACAAGACTATTTGAAAAAATAATTCTGGATACAGGGCATCAAATATGCAAGATGAGCACAGACTACACTATCATGACAAAAAGCAAAGATACTATTACCAACAGCCCTCAGGAGCCAACCTGGAGAGATCTCAGTACTCCAACTTGAGTGTGAAAATGACAACCTGAGCGTCAAGAAGAATAACACAAAACTTTGAAACAATAACTATATTAATATTTATGAAAACTTAATGAGAACTTTTTTTATTTAATGAAAAAAAAAAAGTGAAAAACTCAGGGGAGAAATATAGGCCTAGGAAAATCAACTTCTTATTCTGAATAAGGAACTGCAATTATGCATTTGACCTTTTTCTGTACAAACTGTACTTCTAAGTAACAAAATAGTTAATAATGAAAGTTTCTCTTTGTAAAAAATACTCCAATTAGTAAATAAAATATAAAATATCATGATGTTAAAATCATATAAAAGATCCACATAATAATGACCAATGGATGCTCATAAAATAATAAGAAACCACACTTTGTGCACCTCCTGAACAAACCCTACCTAGAGACACTATGATAGAAAAAATTAAAATCAAAATTGTACCAAGCCAAGGACGGGTTTTTAAGAAACACAGCGGATATAAGAAAGTGGCAGGGCTGAAGATGCAGCTCAGTCAGTAGTAGAGGGTGTACTTAGCACGCATGAAACTCTGGCTTCAATGCCTAACACTAAGGGGGAGGAGGGGATCATGGTAGGCTCTACAGGGTGGGTTCAACAAAATCCAATTGGGGTAAAACAATACAGTGGGAGCCGGGGATGGAGGGACAATTTCAATGAAGGAACTTCAAAAAGCAACAGAATTTCTCTCTTCTCATATATACACACACAGACACACACCAACATGTGGGCCTGTGTGAGGGAGATTTAAAGAAGGAAGAAATTTTAGAATAAAAGAAACTTAAGAGACATATCAACAAACACAAAGCCAAATACAAAACCACAATAAAAAAGACATCAGAAATGGTTTAATAATAACATTACATAGCATTAAGTATTGCATTTTGTTAAGCAGCATTGGACGATATAAAGTTTGATCTTTCAAAAACGTATATTAAAACATTCCAAGTCTGGCACATATGCCTGTATTCTGAGAAACTCAAGGAAACTGAGGCAAGAGGATTACAAGTTTGATTACAAGTTTCAGCAACTAAGAGACACCCAGTCATAAAACAAAATAAAACGGGCCAGGGACATAGCTAAGTGTTAGAATTCCCCTGGGTTAAACCATCAGTAATACAGTATGAAATTTGCTTCAAAAAATCAATTTGAAGAAGTTTATGAGATTACTGATGAAGTAAAAATAGACAAAAAATTGACAGTAGTTCGAACTGACAATTGGATAGAGGGTTTTATTATAGTACTTTTTTCAGCTTCGTATATATTTACATTTTTTCTATAATTAATAAAAATTGGCCTAGAGATGTAGCTCAGTGGTAGAGCACTTGCCTAGCACACATGCAGTTCTAGATTCCATTCCAGCAACAAAACAAACAAAACCTACAATGACCCAGCAATGTAGAAAATTATAAAGAAGAGTAGAAAATATGTAATGATATCAAATAATAAATAGTCTTTTCCCCTGTTAGTCTTGAATTTTTCAAACAGAAAGCTGTCAAAAGTCACATATTGGACTCTGGTTGTGGCTGAGTGGCAGAGTGCTCACCCAGCAAGTATCACGCACTGAGTTTGATCCTTGGCACTACATAAAAATAAATAAATAAGCCAGGTGTGATGGCTCACACCTGTAATCCCAGAGGCTCAGGAGACTAAGACAGGAGGATCTCAAGTTCAAAACCAGCTTCAGCTAAACAACTCAGTGAGTTGTTTAAATAAAAATAGAAATAGGGCTATTGGTCTCTAAATAAAAATAGAAAATAGGGCTGTGGGTGTGTCACAGTGCCCGAGTTCAATCCTCAGTATAAACAAACAAATAAACAAACAAAGGTACTGTGTACATCTACAACTAAAAATAATTTTTTTAAAGCCACATATTCACCATAATGATATATTCAATATTTTCTGTTTCACTGTGCCAAATTTATACACTACTCATGCCAGTGAGGTTTGGTGCTACTGAAAAGACGTATTAAATCAAGCTTCCTAAAATACTAAAAATGAGTAAAATGACTTAGATGCAACATTAAATTGAACAACATGATTAACATGTGCAGATGAAATTTGAACTTTGTTTACTTACGATTTTTTCTATATTTTTGTGATATATTTATACATTAATGGCTGGATTTATTGTCATATGTTAAAATATGTACATTACTTAGATGCACCTTGACGATTTTAAGAAAGATTAAGAACATTTGATGATAATCAACTTATGAATAAAAAGCAGTTGCATTTTGGTAGAACTTTCTGAAAAGTAATTTAAAGGGCAATGAAGCAATGAATTACTTACACTAAGTAAACTGTAAAGAAATGTGAAAAAAAATTTTTATAGTATAAACACATGTTTAAAAAGATAATGCTTATCAGTGAGATTAACAGATATGTAGACAGAAAAAAACAAAAATTTTCCAATGTGAGCATAAAAAATAGAAAGAAGCTCAAAACCATAGGAATTGACAGAAAATTATAAAAAGCAGTCAGATATAGATAAACTTCAGTATTTATTAGCTTCATGTGATTAATAACCTCCTTAAAAGTTGGTCTGGGACAAAAGGTGTATGTGTAATATGTATTTCAAGAACAGAATTCATAAAAGTATATCAAGAAAAAAAAATCCTGAGAATATTGCATATACTTAGAGATATACATTAATCCCATTGAGGGAACAAGAAAACAACCACCACCACGAGTCCCATGGGTTTTATAAACATTTTTCCTTCATATATGCCATTCATGTATTCATGTTTTGAAAATGTGAAGTTGAAAAGCCTACATGGATAATCAATTTTCAGTCAATACATAAGGATAATTATTTAGGCAGGAATATACAAAACTAACGCATGCATGAGCATGAGCATACACATACACACACACACACACACACACACACACACACATACCACTTTTGCAGACTCTGTTAGAACACCACTGTCCTACACTTGTATGAGACACATATCACCAATTTTGTTACCAATGAGGACAAAACATCATCTACTGCAGGTGAGTGAAAAAGAATAAAGGTCTGTAACAGCTTAAATTTCGGAAAATAAAATCAGTCCCTAGAAACTATTCAACTTGTTTTAAAAAAAAAAAACAAAGCATACCTTTACTTTTCTAAGTACATATTCTTTCTTTAAAGTCGTTGAAGAATATCCCCCAACTTTAAAACCAGATAAACCAAACTTCATTTCTGAAGCAATAATACCTATATTGAGATCTTCACAAAAGTGCAGCGACTTACTACACCTTGATAAGAAAAGAAGAACATGAAGAGCAATTATATGAAATGTGCTTTCCACAGATACATATAACCTTGGAGAATGTATAAAAAATAAAATTTATAAAAGTGTGTCCAGTGAAAAATATTGTGAAACATTTTTCTACTGTAAAAGAAAAAAAATTCTTCCATTTATTAAAGGAATTTGGTAAACTAAATTAAAAGATCAAGTCTACCTTTGAACCTGGATCTGTTGTTATTTTATTCAATATAGATAAATAGTCTTTGATCATGCTGCATTACCTAGAACCTGAATTTAATAGAATACACTGTCTACCCACCTAATCAACTCTGACCAGGCCATTCTTTATGCCATTACTCTTGATGCCGTTGCCAGCCAATGGGACTGGAAGGGAAGGGAACTGTAGTCTCAGAGGGAAAGCATTGAGCCAGTTGGCACAGAGATGATGAAGAAACAATTCTCTCCTTTCTTTCTTTGTGTTTAAATAGAGTCTCACTATTGCCCAGGCCTATCTGAAACTCCTGGTCTTAAGCAATCCTCCCACCTCACCTTCCCAAATAACTGGGACTACAGGCTTGTGCCACCAAACCCAGCTTGATTATACAAAAACTTACATAAATAAGTAGCTATAAAATAAAGGAAAATATAGGAATATAACAAACTAGAAAAGGGTGCTATGTGTAAGACAACTTTAACCCTTTAAAAGATCAGGATATGTCCAAGAAAACACTTTTTCCCAATCAAAAGAACAAAACAGAGTAATACATAAAGACCTTGAAGCGACTGTGTTCACAAGGCCCACCAGAACTACTCTTCAGTCATTTCTAAAGCCCGTTCAAAGCAGAATTATTAGAAACTTCTAAAATAGCATGAGAATAGCAATTGTTGCAGAGATTCATGAATGAAAATTACATCCAATACACAACTTAGTTAAGTTACAATAATATAAGTTACATCACCACAAAATAAGTTAAATTATTATATTAATGCTTACAAGTAAAACGAATCACAAGGAAAGATAGAAAGTGTAAATAAGAAAGAACTTGGCCCTGCTTAAGGATGTCCACATCCTAATCCATAGAGCTTGTCAACTTACATATCAAGATGGAATCCAGGGCCTCAAACATGCAAATCCAAATTACCAGAATCACTACTCTGGTATTTGGGGGCCATTATTAAGTAAAATAAGGTTTATCAAGTAAAATAAGGTTGATTGCAATAACAGAAGTCAACCAGGTAACTGAGATGACTACAAACTGACTAATGAGTGAATATCATATACAAAGTGGATACAGTGGAGATAAACTAAGGCAAAAACCTAAACATGAGATTATTCTTATGCTATAGAGAGAAATTTTACATCCCCTAAAAATCTTTTGTTGAAATCATAATTCCCATGATGATGGTATTGGGAGCTGGCCTTTCGGGAGGCACTACCTTCATGATTTAAACCAGAGATCTTATTTACACCTTCCACCAGGTAAAGAGGCAACAAAAAGAATATATCAATGAAAAACAGGATTTTATCAGACTCCAAAATTGCCAGCACTTTGTTCTTATGCTTCCAAGACTCCAAAACTGTGAGAAATAAATTTCTGCTACTAATGAGCTACCAAGTCTAAGCAGCCTGAACAGACCTAGACAATCAGATTATCTAATTGGACACAAAGTAACCATAAGAGTCCTGAAAATTAGAAGAGCAGAAGAAAAGAACTGGAGAGAGAGAAATGACCACAGAAGAGTCTAAGAGATGCAAGGTAGCTGATGTTGGAGATGGAAGGATCATGAGTGAAGAAATGTAAGTGGAAGCTTCTAGAATCCAGAAAAGGAAAGATATGGATTTTCTCAAAGCAATGAATGAATTAATACATGAATAAGGCAACCCTGAAGGAACCTAGATTTTAGCCCAGTGAGATTCATACCAGACACTGACTTATAGAGCTATAATAAATTCATGCAGTTTTAAGCCATTACATTTGTGGTAATTTGTTAGAGCATCAATAGGCTAATGCTTATATATAAACAGATACATACCTTCAGAATTTATGCACTCTGCTAGTCAAAATTGGGGCAGATAAATTAAGTTACAATAAGTTGGTTAAGAATATTCAAGAAATGCTAGGGTTGAACCAGCACCTTTTCTTGTTGGAGCACAGATAGCAAGCCCATGACATTTCTGCCCACCTGCTTGCTCTCCCTGACCGCCTGCCCACCTGCTCTCCCTGACCGCCTTATAAAGATTCATGATCCTCTCAAGCCTCATCCAAGGATCAGAGATCCATATTCAGAATTCAATGCTGACCTGTCCCAAGATTTTTAATTAATTGAGGATCTTGTTTCTGCTTCCCATTCCCAACCCTCTCATTCTGGTTAAAAAAGAATGAGTATTATCAAAACATTATTAGGGTAGATTTTCATATACAACTTAGGCAAACTAATCACCAGCTGGTTTTCTTATTCTAAGTCATAAATCTTCAGGCTGCAATGTCTCTGCCAAGCAAGAGGATATTCTTTTCCAATTCATTAACACAAATTCTATATTTAAAATAAATACTTCTTAAGCTGATTTAAATAACAAATTAACCCATGGATCAGCCATGGCCCCAACTGACATTTTAATTAAATGTGAGGATAAATTGCATAACCTAGCGCTACTCTAAAATGCCCTTTAGTTACTGTTTTCTCCCATATTATGGTTGTTCTGAGGCTTCTGTGACTGACCTGAATGTAGTTTTCCATCTTTAAACATGAGAATAATCTTTTAAAAATTATTTATTTTCCTAAAGTTATATGCTGCTTTCATAATCCTTCCACACATAACCTCACTAAATACCAGCTTCATGGGTGCATCCATACAAAAACACACTGTATGTATGTATGTATCTATGTACATACATGTATGCCTAACAATTACAGGAAACGACTGTAAAGACAAAAAGACATCTTGTGAAGAGCAGAGTGCATATAATGTTGTATGTCTATGTATGTGTTTAAATATATATTAGTGTATCGATGCTGTAACAAATAAATCACAAACTTAGAGGCTTCAACACACTCTTGTGATTACTGTATTTGTCCTTCACTCTGTAAGATAAAGTGGAAAAATAAAGAATGGCAGCAGCTGAATCCCTGGAACAGAGAGAAGATGTAGGGTGCAGAAAACATTCTATAACTGTGAAGAGAAATTAAAAAGAAAGGAAGTTTATGAAGTACATATATGGTATGATAGTACTTTTGTAAGACCCGTGGCTTATATTTATGAGATAAAGAGAACGAAATAGCAGATGAGGTAATCAAGTCATAGTCCTTTTTTTACAGTTTTATGAAAATTCTAGATTTTCATTAAGTTTAGATGCTTTCATATGTCAATATGGGGTAAATGTTGAAAGGAAGCATCAAATCTAAAACCACACACACACACACACACACACACACACACACACACACGGACCTATGTTTCTGAGAAGGTATTTTCATGAACTGTGATGAAGCATGTTCCTCGAGCACACATGCACATCTGCATTCACAAGGCAAAGAGTGTGAGCACACAACAGAGTCTTTAAGACACCTTCCTAAAAATAATAACCTTCTGATATGTAGGTGCTCAGTTCTTATGTGGAATATCCCACAAATGCCCATGTATTAAAGATTTGGTTGCCTGAATGTGGTGCCATTAGAAGGTGCTATTAGAACCTTGAGGAGGTAGGCCAGAAGAGGAAACTGAGATCATGAATACTCTTAATATTTGGGCCCTTTCTGATTCCTCTCTTTGCTTTCCAGTGGTCAGGAGGAGAGCAACTCTGCAGCCACAATGTACCAAGCTAACAAACACCCAAAGCAACAAAGCCAAATGACCGAACTAAAATCTCTGAAATCATGAGTCAAAATAAAACTTTCCTCTTATAAGATGACTATCTCAGGTAGTTGGCACAGTGATGGAAAACTGACTAACATACCTTGCAACAAACTGATAAATAATAATTGATTAATTGCTAATTTACAAATCAATATAAATGATTTGAGTAAATACAAAATAATACAGTGATTGAAAAAGTTGTTGTCCCCCCCCCCCTTTAAAATACAGCCCTTACAGGCTGGGTTGTAGCTCAGTGGTAAAATATAGCCCTTACAGAGATGGCTACTTGTATATTCCATAGAAAAGCCAGAGGAGGTTAAAACATCAAAGGCAGATTGACCAACACCTTGTTGTCTTTTGTGTAGTTTTCAGTCCTTCATCACTGGGACTGACAGAATGATTCTGAGATACAAAGCACATCTCCAGCCAGTCCAGCTGCCAAACAGAACTGAGAGTGCAAAGCCACTGCTGACATTAAAACCAATGAAGAAATAAATAAGCAAACATAGTCTCAAGAAGTAAACAAGAGATCTATATCAAGTGCAGCAAGACAAGAAGAAAGGATTTTATCTGTCAGGTTTTCATGCTGACACAATAATCCGCCATATGAGTCTCTCTGTGACATGCACTGACAGAAAAAAGGACCTAAGTACTTGGATGGAATAGAAGTGGAAAACAAAAAGAAACCTTGTTTGTTGACCATCATATAAACTCTATTGAAACAAATATTTTCAAAAACTTATTTTCTCTATATAACAAGATACTTCTTTTCACCATTTGGAAATGAGCTTCCTGGCTTTGATTTAAATTGTACTTTTTTAACGCAGTCACAGCTATACAGCCATTACAATTTTCTTCATTTGGTAGACAAGATAAAGTACCTGGGCATATCAGGCAGATAACCACACAAAGGCAAGGGTACAAGGCAAGATCTCGGAGTCAAGTAAACTGTGTAATCATCAAGGATAAAAAGTGAGGAAGGAAACTTTGATCAGGCAGTGGGGAAATCACTGGACAGAAAGAGTAAATCTATGAAACTGTTCCTAAGAAACCTAAGATTTTGTCAGGTTTTAAAAGATGTAGAGAGCTTTTTGCACAATTATCCAGTTCGACATGGTTTGGGTCCCATGCAAAAGCCACTTCTAGTGAAGTCTATAGCTCCATTTGTCCTTGTGTCACAAATCAAGGGTGTGGAGATAGACTACTGTTAGCACTAAACACCCACCAGGAAAACCATTCTAGAAGAGTGCCAGGGTGCTGTCCAGGGATCCCTTGTTACCTCGAGGCCATGTCTATGCCTGATTATATGGTGCAGAAATTCTCTAAAACATCATTTCCTCAGGCAAACGAATTGTCAGTCCCTATTAAGTATAAAATATCTTTTACATATGTGTTTAGATTTCTTTTAAAAATGTAAGTGCTTTGAGGTTGAGGTTGGGGATGTAGCTCAGTAGAAGAGTGTCCTGGGCCAAATGTTTACTATATTTAAAGAAATCAGGAAATACTGATGCCAGACAGAAAACAAAGGTATTTAGACCATGAGTTTTGGAAATGCCACAAATAAGTCAATAAAGGGGTTCTGATGTATATACATTGAGCGTTCATACATTTTTTGTATTACTTGCTCAACTTGACTGAAGATTGGAGCTGTGGCTATGCCTTAAGCATATCATTATTTTACATCATTGAGCCTCAAGTTTCAAATGATACAAACAGAGAAGGTGAACTGGGAAGTTTCCTAAGGGATCATGAACATTAACCAACGTAATGAAAATCTTTTACAAATGTCCTTTAAACCAGAGAATATACTGATGGCCTCAACGAGGAAAAGGCATGCACATGTCTAAATTTTCATGTGTTCAATGGGAAGAAAGGACTCCTGGGTAAAGTGAGCATATTTGACACAGTACATTGAAAAGACAATAATGTTACTTTGGAGTGTTCGAATGTAAAGACCACAGATGAAACGTTGCAGTCCACTGAAGCAAGTGATCACTTATATTTTATTAGTGTGTGTTAAAGCCCAATATCATTTATGTTCTGATGTGGAGAAAATATGTCCTATTCATTTTTTATTGATGAAACACTTGAAAAGGCAAGTTTAAAAATAATTTTACAATCTAAACCACCATATATTGACTGCTGCTTATTTAAATGGAAATCTGAAGAATAAAATATACATACTTGTGATATCAAACATCAGTGAAAAAAGGTTTAATTTGTGGTATTTAAATGTAGTGCTCTGGAACAAACAACTATGTTCACAGGCAGCGCTTCCTCGGCTAAACTGCCGTCACCTGACAGGCTGTCTTATCTGCCAAATTGCTCATTAGGTTTAGCAATTTTCACCTGCGCCTCCAGTTTATATTTCAGCAGGGAATAAACATCAGTCTGCTTTTACCATCTTCTGCAGTAAGCCTCCAACACCCTCACATCAGCACGGCACCCCTGCACCGCAATCCTCCAACCGCACTCACCTTGTGTTCATGCCATTATTTTTAAAATGTCAATTCAGCTTCCAGCTTTAGAAGCTAGCTTAAATAAAGCAGAAATGCAAGACAGAATATGCAAAGGAAGATCTATATTACAGTACTAAATTGGCTGACCAAGGATTTACTTAATTTTTTACTCAAAAAAAAGGAACATGTAAATCATATGAATTAATTTTTTTTAAGTGCTCATTTCAGAGACTATTGTAAATAGAACACAGGTGACAAGAGAGCAGAGAGAATTCCTCTTCCAACTGGATCTGACCCATCCAACCTTTGTTACAGGTCTGAAAGGAGAGTACTCCAATTTATAAATAAACAATAGAAGTAGCATGGCAACCAGAACAAAGAGGAAGCTGAGAGTACTACTCAGCTGCCTGCCCCCTCTACATTCCCAGATCCCTGCCAATGAGCACTGTGACATTCAGAGGCAGATCAATACAAAAAAGAGATACTTGGTGGGCAAAAAGCACCAAAGATATAAAACAAAATGTCTGCAACCCCATAAAACAACTTCTGATAGAATACTGTTTTTCATTTTGCAGAAGTAAAATATTCACCACCAACCCTGCAATTAGCTAGAAAATTACAATAATTACAGCAATTTTGTATCCCATCTCCAATCCAATTAATAGATATATGACCTTGTCAACATGTAATAATCAGATTGCATCTACAACAAAACTGGATGGGTTTTATATGCTGAATAGAACTTGCACAGTAAGAAGGTAATTATTTGAAATACTGAGAATACCATTTGTATGCCATGCTCTACTTCACAACTTAAAAGGAAATACAATAGGAATATTATTTCTTTTTTTCAATATATATTTAAATGAGAACTAAAAATTAATATTCTAATACCAGTTAATGTTGAAGGAACAGAACTACAAACCAAAGGTCTCAGATCTTCTTGAAAGATGAAATCAATCCATATGTTCTTGAGCAGAAAAAAAAAAAGAAATTATAAGACCAAAAAGTAAAAGAGATGTGAATTTATGATACAATACTTTTATAACAATCATTGGGATAGCTTTAAATTCTAATAGATAGGAAGTCAGAAAAATTACAAATTAGAAATGTATTGCAAGTGATGGATAAAAATTATTTTTAAAATTAATAAAGCTTATAAATGACTAAAATGTTAAAACACTTAAATGGTAACAAAATGAAATATAATAATCAAATACATAGCCCAAAAAATTTTAGCTATACTATTTCCAGAAATTTTGCCATCAATAGGGCATATGACACTTCCAAACAAACTTGAATCTTCCACTTGATCTTCTGGAGCTGATATTAAAAGACCAGAATTCTAAGATGAAAAAGAATCCTTCCAGAAGACTAAAATTAGGCCACCTATCCCCCCCAAATCTGACCTTTTGGTAAAGTCATGGAGAATTAAAAAAAGAAAAATAAAAAGAGGAAGGAAGGAAAGGAGGGAGGGAGAGAGGGAGGAGGGAGGAGGGGGGGAGGGAAGGGGAGGCAGGAAGGGAGGGGGAGGGAAGGGGGGAGGGAAGGGAGGGGGAGGGGGGAGGGAAGGGAGGGGGAGGGGGGAAGGGAGGGGGGAGGAAAGGGGGGGGAGGGGTGAGGGAAGGCGAGGGGTGGGGGGAGGGAAGGGAAGGGGAGGGGGAGGAGTGGGAAGGGAAGGGGAGGGGGGAGGGGGGAGGGAGGGGGGAGGGAAGAGAAGGGGAGGAGGGAGGGAAGGGGAGGGAAGAGGAGGGGAGGAGGGAGGGAAGGGGAGGGAAGAGGAGGGAAGGGAAGGGGGGAGGGGGGGAAGGGGAGAAAAGGGAAAGGGGAAGGGGGGAGGGAAGGGAAGGGGGGAGGGAAGGAGGGAATCTTAAAGTGAAAAAAATTACTTGAGTTAGACTCATAGATTTACACACAAACTCTGTACTCCTGATACATTAGGTTTCCCCAGCTCAAATGGTTTAATATTGAAAATACAAACATACCACAAGTGGCTAAAAATTGCACCATTCCCAATCAAGTGTCTACTGACCTAAAGAAAAGGCGATGAGGTATAAGCCTATTTTTTTCCTATAAATTCATGTTTCCCAGGGCAACATGTCCACTCTGCATGTGCCCAAAGCCCACAATATTTTTTAAGTGCACACAGCAAAGTTTTAATTCCTTTTAAAATCAGAAGAAAACAAAAGGAACTTTTAAAATTAAAAACAAAGTTTTCATTTTTTTCTCACCTCAGAAGAAAATAATTTGAGAGCCTACGATAATTTGTTAAATTAAATAACGAAATAAAGTCATACTGAATAGAATTTTATTACTGGTATTATTATGGCGGGAGACATCCATGAGAGCCAAAGTGCCCAGACTAGACCAAGAAAGTCATATGATGTCCTGGACAGGCTTTACCCTACTTTATAAAATGGGTGGGAGGGAATCTTATAATTATAAAACAACAAAGTAGGCATCACCTCTCCCAAATGGTGCAACTAATGAAGAGTAAAACCATAACAACTAACAGAATGATGAACAAAGCATATTTTGATATAATTGCCTTGAAGCAGAAAGGTGAGTATAATAGCAAACCTTCTGACACTTAACTTGAATCATTCATTCTTTTCAATAAAAATAAAGGACATCATAAGCCAAGTCGTTTGCCCATTAATACATCAACAATAATAACTTTCTGATGAAGGATTCCCAGTTGTTATTTAACATTTAACTTGGAGAGAATTAAAAGAATTGGGTAAAACTGCTAATAACACTCCATTTAATACCTAATTTTTTACCTGCTCCCAGCTTAAGAAGCATAAGGGAAAGCCAGATACAGCTAACCACCGTGCCCCTCTTCTGGTTTGCTCACCTAACTAACTCACACCAACAGTTTCCAATTGTGGAACCCTTTGCTTTTTTTCCCCATCCCTGGGATCTGGCCTCCTTACCTTAACAAGCTCTCAGTACAAAGCCTTTACATGGCCTCATTTGGAAGGTCTTCATTTATGTACACATCAAAAAAGCAAAACTTATTGCATATTTGTATGCTGATATTTGATCATATACTAATAATTATGCTCACATATTAAATTCAATTTTATATAAAATTTGAGCTAAATTTTAATTATTTTTTTAAAAGGAATATGAAGAGATCATCAATAAAAGATATTCAAGCCTGAGATATACTGGGTTAAAGTTTGGGATTATAGAAAAAGGAAGAAAAAAACTTTGAAGAGGAAAAGTAATAACTAAACTTTCAAAATATTAAAGAAGTGCCATATATAAGTGTGCATTCTTTAAAAATAACTATATAAAGATGATTTTAAACACATTCAAAAGTAGACAGAATGGTATACTAATTCAATGGAACTCATTCCATACCTAGGCTATTATGAAGAAAATTCCAGATACATTGTTTCAACCATAAAGAGCTCAATATATTTGCTAAAAGATAGTTCTTTTAAAATATAATTCCAGGGGCTGGGGATGTGGCTCAAGCGGTAGCGCACTCGCCTGGCATGCGTGGGGCACTGGGTTCAATCCTTGGCACCACATAAAAATAAATTAAAGATGTTGTATCCACCGAAAACTAAAAAATAAATATTAAAAATTCTCTTTCTCTCTCAAATATATATATACATTTATAAATTTATATATATATAAATTCCATCAACATTATTATACTCAAAGAAATAATAAGTCCTTAATAACAAATGCCAAATTAGCATTCAACTAATTAGCACATAAGTGCCATTTTTTTTTGTTTCATTTTAATCAGAATTTAAATAAGACCCACACATTATGATTATATGTGATGTCTCTTTAAGGTCCCTATAAATTTATAAGTTCCCTCTCTATGTCCTTCCCCTTCACCACTGATTTATTCAAGAACCTGGGTCATTTGTCTCAAATGGTTTCCCACAGTCTGGATGTGGCTGGTTAACATGTTTTCAGGACTCTGTATTTCCCATAAATTGGCAGTTGTATCTGGCTGTTTGATCAGATTCATGATTAATTTCTTTGTCAGGACTACTATATAGGAGGCATTGTGTTCTTCCATCAGGAGGCATGCAAGGATTAGTTGTCTTTCCATCTAGGTTGTTTTGTTTTGTTTTGTTTTAATGGTAGCAGCAATTGATGGGTCTTAGTCCACTTTATGCTACCACAGAATTCTACCTGAGAATTGTTAGTTTAATAAAGGACAGAAATTTTCCTCTTGGGTCTGGAGGCTGGAAAGTCCAAGATCTAGATGACAGCTTCTGATGTGGGTCTTCTTACCATATCCTCACATGGTAGAAGGCAGAAGAGCAAGAGAGGACAGAGGTCATATCTTCACTTGGCAGAGTGAAAAAGACAGATCTTACCTCTGAGTCCTTTTTATACTGACAATAAGCCATCATGAATTCAGATTCCTTATGATTTAAAGACTTCCCTTTAGATCCCACATGCTAACACTGTTGCATTGGTGATAAGTTTCTAATATTGGAAAGGCACGTTCAAACCCCATTAACAATCAATACCTAGAGTCATGATTTCATGAAGCAGTTGCAAAATAGTAATATTCAAATTTTACCATTACTTCTTCATTTATTACCTGGAACACTCATATAAAAATAAATTCCTTCTTAGATACTATTTTGTTATTCAGTGATATCATTAATATTGGAAATGCAGAATAGATAACTGATTCCTTTATCTGTTTTCTTAAAAATTTGATTCACTAGCATGCTTTACCTGGCTTGCTTGCATATTTATCAACATTATAAATGGGTGAATTTATTTCTATTACTATCCTTACTGATGTTCTAATTGTCCCATCTTTGGCCAGCAGACACTTAAAGTAGGCTCCTAGGTCCTCTGAGACAATCCCAGTAATATTCCATAACTTCATTATTTTCTGATATGATGGGATTATCTCATATCATCTTATACCTTTTCTGTCCAGAACTAAATTCAGCTATTTCTCCACCAAAGAGCTCTGATCTCTGCAAATGGCAAATGCTATTTCCAGAGCACTGAAAGAAAATGAAAAAGGCTTAGGTACTGGGCTGATCTTCAATTCTAGAATGTTTTAGTGAACACATGCCAAAATGGTCCTTCCTTCCACCTTCCTTGTTTTTAGAAATAAAACACAGCATGAATTCATTACAATATGCCCTATCGAAACTGAGGACTACTGGATTTTTGTTCATTCTCCTCTTTCATCTATACTAAGGATCCTGTGTCCACATTATTATCAGAAATGACAGAATTAGAATAGAAGTTAAGAATCCCTAACCTGAAAATCCCAAATTCTCCAAACTTTGAAAATTTTTCAATGCCAACATGATGCCAGAAGGGTAAAATTTCATACTTGACATCATGTGATGGGCCCCAGTCAAAATAAAGGTGCACTCAATTCACAATGCTAAATTGTGGATCTAACCTAGATACCCTTCAGTAGATGAATGGATAAAGAAAATGTGCTATATGTACACAATGGAATACTGCTCACCATTAAAAGAGAATAAAATCGGTATTTACAGGTTAAGTGGGTGGAGTTGGAGAATATAATGGTAAGTGAAGTAAACCAATCCCAAAAAACGAAATGCAGAATGTCTTCTCTGATATAAGGATGCTGACTCATAATGGTGATGAGGGTTGGGAAGATGGGGAGCATGGGATAGGGCAAAGGGGAGGGAAGGGAAGGTTAAGGATGGGAGTAGGAAAGATGGTGGAATGAGACAGACATCATTACCCTAAGTACATATATGAAAACACAAAGGGTGTGACTCTACATTGTGTTCAACCAGAGACATGTGCTCTATTTGTGTAATATGAATTGAATTCCATTCTGCTGTCATATATAACTAATTAGAATAAATTAAATAATAAAGGTGCACTAAAAATACTGTATAAAATTTCCTTCAGGCTATGTACAAAAGGTGTATATGCAACATTAAAAAAGTCATGTTTGGAATTGAGTCACATCATAAAGATATCTCATTATGTACATGCAAATATTCCAAAATACAAAAAAAAAAATCCTATGCAAAACACTTGTGATCGCAAGCATTTCAGATAAGGAATACTCAATTTATACTAAACCCCTTATTTACTTTATCCCATAATGTCCACCCATCAATCAAATTAACAATGCCTACATAATCAACAACAACCAGTTTTAGGGTTCCTGTTTGTTCAGTAGTTCTTCACCACCACCCCTTGATATACATCTTTCTTTAGTTATACAAATTACTGTATTATAAAGTGATTAAAAATAGTTACTCCTGTATGTTTGGGTCGCCAATTGGAAACATATTTATGTTGGGATGTTTCACATTTGATTCTCATATTAAGAATGATTCCTTATTAAAATATTATTATGAATAATCACTAATATTAATTATTAACTTGTTGTAAAACTTAAAATGTGATCAATTCATAGCTGTGTAAGATATAATGTGGTTTCAAAATCAGAAGTAAAAAACAAGGTAGTATAACTCTAGGTTGAATTTCATCTCTTCCATCCTATTCTCTCCTTTGCCCAAAGGTATGTTTTTTTTACTCAACTTTATTGTATCCTAAGTACCCTTAGGGATTAAACCCAGGGGTGCTTAACCACTGATTTACATCTCCATCCCCTTTTGATTTTATGGTGAGACAGATCTTGAATAGCTGCAGAAGCTCCTCTTGAACTCAGGATCCTCCTGCATCAGCCTCCAGAGTAGCTTGACTTTCAGGGTGCACAACTGTTCCTGGCCATGTATCGTTTTTATATCAACAGACTTTTCTATATGGCTTGTTTTATTTACTCTCTCATTTGCTAAAATACAATTTTTTTGCATTTAGGAAATTTATATTTTTGTTATGATAATCACATGTATACTAATATTTTTGTATGACACTACCATAGGCTATTTTTTTAAATTGTCCATTAGTTATTCGCTAACAGTAGTACTGGTATTGGCTAAAAAATATCACATCATTGTCCTACACTTATACAGTACTTTACAGAATAGTAAAGCACATTCAATATACTGGATTTCAATATACTGGATTCAATAGTTTTTCAATAAAATTTCAGGTAACTGCAATTTCGGTTATTAAGATGATTCATTTAATTCGAGGTTTCTAAGCTGTAATCTATACTGACATTTGGGTTGGGCAGTTTTTTGCATGATGACTGTTCTGTGTTTGTAAGATGTTTAGCAGCACTCTTGTCCTTTACTAGCTGTCAGTAGCATCCCCTCCTCAACCAACTGTGAAGATGAAAAAATATCTCTGAATACTGTCCAATATTCCTTGGAGTTTCAAAAGCTGCTACCAGTTGAGAACCACTGATTTAACTAAACCAGAATTCTTGTTTAAAAAAAAACTCAAGGGCAAATTAATAGCAACTTCAAAGAAAACAGAGATAATAATCCTATTTATTAAACCCAAACTTAATATTCACTATTTTATGGAGGAAGAATTACACCCTACATACCCTCTGCAGCATCCAGTGATTCTTTGTGAAACAAAGGGATGACTGAATTCGCTCACTGGATGATACAGAATAGTTATCACTCTTTCTTTAAGGCAAAAAAAAAAAAAAAAAAAAAAAGCTTTTATTAATCATGCCCCCAATTGATTTTTCCTCAAACAGATTTTTACTATTGTTGGCTTCTTTATTTTCAAATCTGTAAATAAGAAAGCCAACATATTTCCTTGATGGAAAGCCCTACGCTTCATTAACTCAACTCTGGCCACTTTCAGCATAACACAATGCCTGGCAAGCATACAGACAAAATCATGCTTCCTGTTTGAATCTCAATATATTTTATGAGAAATCATCTTAATAAATAGATGACATGTGTCACGGGTAACTTTTACATAGTCATGAGCCTTGTATATGGTACATGCTTAACATATACATACCCGGTGCCAGCCAAGGCCATAAAATCTAAACAACCTTAGCATAAAAAAATAAAAAATAAAAATCAGAGCCAGAAAATGAGATCTGCATATTATCCCACTGATGGCTGGAAGACAACACATATGTTTGAAACATAACTTCTTTTTCCCAATAAAAACAAGATAAAAGAGATATTTCAGTCAAAAATAGTGTTTAAATTTTAACTCACAGGGCCAGCCAAATGCAGGTGTTTGTGAGAAATGTTGAGGAGTCCAGAGAAGACAAAAGATAAAAGTTGATAGAAAGTACACCATTCACATTTTTAACATGAATATAAATTTACCATTCTGCCAACATTTTCTTTACAATGCAGCTAAATAAAAGGTGCATGTTGCTTTAGAAAACACATACATACAAAACTATAAACATAATCCAACAAAAAGCCCTATATTTAATTATATATATTAAGGTACAATTGCTCAAATTAGGACACTGTTTTCCAAAATTTAGGTACCTCAATACTGGTAGTATTATTTAATGAGAAAAAAAATATTTTTAATCACATCTAGAAAATCTACTTTTTATACAAAAGTTAATTCCAAGCAGATATCCACTTAATACTGAGCTAGTTTCTAATTTGAAAAAACTTGAAGAGCCTGGGAACCACCTCACATCACTTTGGATACTATGCATGACATTTTCCTTGCCTATAACAATGCCTGAAGTAAATCCAACATGATTTTTTTTTAAGTGTATATCCTTAGAGTAATCAAATGTCATTGCCACAAAATTAGTTTAAAACATACTCGCTTATACATGTGCACAAACAAACCAAAATCTTCTGCATATAAAAAAAAATATTCAAGATGGGTGTGGTGGTATATATCTATAATCCCAGCTACTCAGGAGGATGAGGAAGGAGGATAGCTTGAACTCCTGAGTTTGAGACCAGCCTAGGCAATGGAAGAGGAGGAGGGGGAAGAGGGGGAGAGGGGGAGGGAGAGGGGGAGGGAGAGGGGGAAGGAGAGGGAGAGGGGGAGGGAGAGGGGAAGGGAGAGGAGAAGGGGGAGGGGAAGGGGGAGGGGAAGGGGGAGGGGAAGGGGGAGGGGAAGGGGGAGGGGGAGGGGGAGGGAGAGGGGGAGGGAGAAGGGGAGGGAGAGGGGGAGGGGGAAGAGAAGACTGGGAAGGAACTTGGGAAGGGAAGGAAAGAAAATTTAACTAAACCAACTTAACTAACAACAGCTGTTCTACTTCAAGGTCTCTTACAAACACTAATTATGCCAGGGTCTCATCTGTTACAGAAAATATGAAGAAATTGTAGGAAGTGGTTAACATGAATCTGCATCCAGACAGAACCCTATAGTGCATCAATTAGATTCATCATCTTGCAATATACTTCTGGATCCCTACATATCTTTATGGTAATCACAGCATATTTTTTCATAATTTCTGATGGACTATCAGAAATTGATAGTCCTATTATCCCAATATACATTATTTTTTCAGTCCTAAGTATTGAACCCCAGAGCCCAGTTCCATGTTAGGCACACACTCTACTCCTGAGTTACACTCCAAATCCTCATGTATAGCCTCAAGGATCAATGGAAGCAAAAGTAGTTTATAAACATCTAGAAGTAATTGCTAAAATGGTATAACCCGACATCAATGCAAAAGTGAGAATAAGGTTGAAATTCAGGAGATTAAATCAAGTATCCTAAGTATTATTTACTTATATTCTCTATGCAAGCAACATAGTGTATATGTATGTATGTGTGTATGTGTGTGTGTGTGTGTGCGTGTATTCATTCCACCTAAATGAAGATTCACTGAAGACTATCAGTAAACACATGCAAGACCAAAATGTTCCACTTAAAAAAACTGAAGTGTTTACACACAGAGGTATCTAAAAGATAAATGAGCTTCAAAATTATAAATGTCTTGAAATGGGCCTTCCTATACTTTATAACTCCTCAACTATAAGATTTTACAATAAGAAACATGAAATGCTATTTCTAGAAAAAGCCTCCTGAGTATACCTTCTAGAAATGGTTAACAGAATTTTCCAAACAAATGTCTGGAAGTGGAATACTCTAGGTCACAGGATTCATAGCACAAGTTCTCTGTTCCTAACCTTCCTTTCCTTGAGGTGTGCTCCAATTGCAGAACCCTGCAAATTCTAAATTCCAGACTTCTAAAGATAACTTTGGTCTCTTCTTCCCTAGTTCATCACGTAAAGTTCAAGTATCATAAGTAAGAGTTGTAACCAAGCTGATTGTGAATCAATGGTGCTGTGTTTTATTTCAGTGAGAAACCCTTCAATGACTTCTATCCATACTAGTTAATTCAGATGACATATATATAGAAAGAAAAATCCAGGTAATTTTACTTCTTCCATTATCCTTATTTAGCTTTTGTGAGCAATAAAAAGTTTACTAGTCTAAAGTAAAGTAATCCCAGTCTATTAAAATATAAAGAGTTGCTTGCTGATCTTGCAAAAGACATTGGCCCAGGTTCTAAACTTAATCAACTGCTGATAAAAACAGATAATGAATTCCATTCACGGGAGCATGGATGGATAACAAAAGTTGGCATCCCTGTAAATTAAGATGAAATGTGTAGAGAGAACGAAGAACTTTCACTTACTTGCTCGGAGGACTGAAGGTGTAACCTCAATTTCACTTGTTGCTTGATAAGGCTGAAAGGCTGAAACACTGTTGGTACCAAGCTCACTACCAAACACCTCTGGACTCTGGGTACCTGTGGAACTAGCACTGGTGCCATCACCTCCATGATGTGGATCTTGTTCATCAAACACAGCTACCAGCTAGAAAAGAAAGGCAAATTTGCATGTATAAATAAAGGCATTTAAATTACTGCCAAAATGTTATCTTATTTTAACATAAATTCACAGTGGAAAAATACTGACATTAATGCACCCGGGGAAGTTATGTTTTAGAAAGCAAAACCCCTCAAAAATAGTGTTTTCCTTAAGCTTACAGCTTTACTTCTACAGTTCTAATTTGTACATTTCATATCCAAATTTCTATGGATCAAATATATGAAAACAGGTTGGTATCAGAGAATCCTAACTCAAGGATGGATTTAGTAATTTGTTTGTTTGTTTGTTTGTTTTAACACAGCTTACACTGTTACATGGAAAGGAAAAATGTGTATATGAGAGTGTGTGTGTGTATAAATGTGTACACACAGCAAGAAGGGAACTTAAAAACTATGCATGACTGCTCATTTCTATGCTAAAAAAAATGTAGGATAAAAGAGAAATAATAAAATGAGTTACCTACAAGCAGTAAGTAGGGATATGGTAGAAAGAAAGGAAACATGGGAATAGGCGATGGCAACAATGAGGAATTGATATTTTTATTTTTCTGGGTCTTTTTTCTGTAGACCACTGAAGCTCGGAACCATGATAATGATTCAATTACTTACAACAGAAGTGAAAATTTTAAACAAACCAGGATGCCAATGTGAGGTGAGGAGAACAGGGAGAATTGAAAATGTCTCACAAACAAATGAAACCAACCACGTACAAATGATCATACATTAAGTGGGACAGGAAAGAAAAGAACAACTAGCTAAATGTAGGAAAACCATTTGCATTGTTTAATGTAAAGCTAAGACGAAATGAACTGTCACACAAATACTATATTCTTGCTAGTAAATTTGCTTCTGACAAGGATATGATTTAGAGATTTTGCTACTGTACACAAACACACCTACCACGAATGAATGAGTATATTTCGGGAAACAAAAACCAACATTTTGATGATCAGAAACCAAAGTTACAAACAAGCAAAAGTTAACTCCGTGGTATTATCTGGAAGCAGAAGCCCATGGAGGTAGTGGTGGTTGGGGACAGGGGGTGTTTTTTTTTTTTTTTTTCTTTTTCCTGGTTTTATGGGGATTGAACCCAAAACTTTGTGCATGCTAGGCTACAGCCCCAGTCCTTTTTTTTTTTTTAATTTTGAGATATTGTTTCATATAAGTTACCTAGAGGGGCCTCAAATTTGTAATCCTCATGCTTCAGTCTTCTGAGTAGCTGGAATTATAGGTGTGCACTACAATATTTAGCTCAAACTCATGGTTTTTACAAATAGGCGCAGTCATTTGTCACTTACAAAGGGGCACATTCCAAGCAATGCATCACTGGATGACTGTCATTGTGCAAACATCCTGGAATGTACATACATAAGGCCTAGCATGGTATAGACCAATGTATCCAAATGGCTTCTGATGCTATCAAGAGAGATGGTAAACTCTAGAAGTAAAGGCTGATGCTACAGGGCATACTGCTTTACAAGAACCTTTATTTTTAATAAGGAGCATACTCTAAAATAAAGATAAAAATCACACATGTCCAAACTTATAAGTTGCTTACTATCAAGTATCACATGCTATAAATAATTGTATGTATACTTTTACACAACAGGCAGCACAGGAGGGTTGTTTACATAAGCATCATCACAAACATGTGAATAATGTCTTGTGCTACAACATCACCAGGCAATCAGATATTTTCAGCTCCAGTGTCATCTAATGGAACCACCATCATCTATGTACTCCCTTGTTGACTGAGATGTCATAATGAGAAGCAGGACTATAGTTAGGTAGAGACATGCATAGATAAGTATAGGCAAATATTGAATGCATGTTTGAGTATGCAAATACATATTTCCTGACTGTTCACTCAAAGGTCCTGAAAGCAATGACTTCACAGTACCAACAAATATATTTAATACCCAGATCTTTGTATCTGATATCATTCTCCAATAAATTAACCAGGGCTTCTTGGAAAAATGGCTGATTTTATGACTGAAGGCAAGGATAATACATGATGAGCTGGAACACCCTGTGATATTGAGAGTAAAGAAGTATTCAAAGTGATGGAGGCACAAAAAAGAAAAGAGGTGACAACCTAAAGGTGATCAAAGCTGACACAACTTATTATAAATACCTATGTTCACACTGATTAAAAAATCCAAAGAAGTAAACTAAACATGCATGATTCCATAATGACTTACGAAACAAATGGCAGAGAATGAACATATGATCTCTATATAATATTCCAAATAGTAAAGATAATGGAATAATGGAATGAGAAGTCATCATTAGGCAATTTCCATAGGAATAATTGTTTTATGTAAGATCTACAAATGGATGCTAAAGTTAATGGGTAAGAAAATGATGAGAAATAAGATATTTGCATATCTCAGAATGTCTCCCCATCAGATATATATTAACTAAAAGGGGGGAAATCTTTTCAGTGGAGAAACTTTGCAATAGCACTTGAAGATATAAGAGATGTCAGTATCATGTTCTATCGGATAACATGCACTAGGAAGGATAATGACTTTTGAAGTTCCTATTTCTGCCAAAAATGTTTACCTTCAATTTAATTATGAAACATTAGACAAAACCAAGTTAAAGGACATTCCACAAAATAAATAAAATGCTTTCAGATTGTAAGTCATAACAGTCAAAGAATGATAAAATTATTTAATTTGGAGACAGGAAAAATGAGAACTACATGCAGTATGATCCTATCCTTGAATGGATCCAGAAGTAGAAAAAGGATGTCAATTCTAAAAAAAATGGCAAAATTATTTAAATTAACTCCACAGGTTAGGTGACAGTATTGATGCAAAGTTATTTTACTGTTTTGATTATCATATAAGATGAAAATTTTAGAGGTAAATGAAGCAACTTGTATGGAAATACTCTATTTTTCCTACTTTTCTGAAATTTAAAATGATTTCAAAATAAAATTTTTAAATGTAACTCTGTACGTTGATCTCAAAATAAAAGTTTTGGTGGCCAAAAAAATTATGAAAATAAAATATATTCTTTTTCATCTTATGACAAATACAGTTCTCAAAAGAATAATGAATTTCTTAAAATGAACAACAATAGCCATCACATTGGTCATTCACCTACAATCCTGGTTCTAGTAATGGAGAAGCTTAACATTCCAAAGAAAAGTAAACCAATGACAGCCAAAATGAACCACCCATTTCTGTCTTGAATTCAAGCTTTTTTTTTTTTAATGCCAATAGCCCTGACTATTTTTCTCTCTAAAGCATAGTAAATTTATAAAATATGAACAGTAATTATAATTACAAACCTCATTACATAGTTTTGTCACTTTGAACAAATCCTATTTCCATGAATGCTTACATATTATTAATCAATTCATGAAACAAAGAAAGCCATTATAACGTCATAGAGACACGTAGACAAATAGGAAGTTCAGAACCCTTCTGCAGTACAGTATATAATTAGCTGATTAAACAATTCAGCAGGAGGTTAAGTGGTAAGGAAAAAGCACAGCAGAATGACTACTTGGCTACTCAACCTTATAATGAGCAACGTAAGTGGGAAAAGAAATCCATAAGTTATTTAAAAAAAAAAAAATGGAAAGATGTTTGTATGCATATACCAGTTTCCTTATACACTAATAAAACCAATGTGACATTGACTGACAGTTGTCTTTCTGTAGTAGAAGCCCAGACTTTCCATTAGATCTGGGATCAGCAATTTCTTCCTGAAAAAGGTCAGAGAGCAAATATTTTCAGACATGTGGTCTCTATCATCTCTGTCAGAGCTATTCTAGTTTTCCATGATAGCATGAAAGCAGTCAGAAACAACAAATGAGTGTGGATATGTTTAAATAAAATTTTATTTATAAAGTTAGACAGCAAAACAAGATTGTAGGACACAAGGTGCTGGGGTTGTGGCTCACTGGTAGAGTGCTTGCCTGGCATGTGTGAGGCACTGGGTTCAATACTCAGTACCATGCATAAATAAATAAATAAAATAAAGGTCCATTGACAAATTTAAAAAAAAATTAAAAAGATTGCAGACTACAACTTGTTGACCCTCCACTAGATTGTCTATTTTTCTAGGAACACTCAACTTTAAACCAAGTACCTTTGCAATCCAGATAAGCTAACAGTATCTACTTCAGACTCTTCAACAGGTTTTACGATTTCTATGCATGATTTTAATATTATTATATTCTTCACAAGGTGTTTGGCTTAATATGCATTTTGAAGATATTAAGTTTTGACATTTTGGTGCATAATAGGAAGCAAATGAAATTCAAGTTTGTTATTAACTTTCCACAATGATATCTTCTCTCAAGAATCAAGTCCTTTTTGCAAACTGAAAATGGAAAAGGAAAATTACAAAGAACAAGTCTTTAAATGCCAAACATGATGGAAGAGCTTATACATGTATATTAATTTCAATAATTATCTCCAGCATTTTTAGAAAACACAAGGATTATGAAATCTGGACTGTGTCATGAACAAATGCTGCTTGAATTTCAGTGGCAGAATCACAGTTGGTGATTTGCAATATGCCAATAACAGACAATTTTACAGTTTTCTTTTAAACCAAAATTTAAGTGCCAGGTGCAGATATGAAGTAATTTTGTGTTAAATTAGGAAGGATGTATAATTTTAGAAAATCTACTCTATAAGAATACATATAGTAATGCAGCAAAAGAAAACGGGACCTTCACAAAAACATCACATATTAAAAGTATCTATTATGTCCTTCAAAAAGTAAAGGAAATGTCTTTTAAATTTCTGAAACACAACCCAACTCCACTTTTAACAGATGGAATCTTCACTGCTGTCCATGAAATAGATCATTTTTGAAAGTTCATTTTTAAATTTTCAATAGTTATTACTTAAGTCTCCCTTCTCTTCTATTCATCCATTAAGTCTCCATGAGAAAAAGACAAGATGAATTTGGATAATACCTGCAATAACTTCAACATTAAAAAAAAAAACTGATCATTGACACACATATCCTCCTTACTTCAGGACAAGTCATTTTAACTCTGAAACATCAAAACTTTCCAACAGAAAACCTGACCTGTTATATAAGTATCACACATAAATGCTTACAAACAATTTGGCTATAATGTGGCCCCTTTAATGTATAAAATTATAACCTGAAAGCCCACAATTGGATATATCAAAGTGGATAAAAGTAGAGAATTTGGAGTCAGCTGTGTTTTTACCAGCTCTGACCTTGTTTATTAAATGGCTGTTCATGAATTCACTGGTCTCTGTAATATCTCCAAGCCTTTCCTTATCTGGAAAAAGGGTGGCAGTTGTCCTAGGGCAGAACAATGGTTTTCCACCAAAGGTAGCCATGTCCAAATTGCTAGAATCAGTTAATATTACCTTCCATGTTGTAATGGGCATTATGGATGGGATTCAGATTAAGGACCTTAAAATGGAGAGATAGTTTATCCTGGATAAATTGGTGAGCCCCATCTAATCACATAAGTGTGAAATTGGTGAGCCTTCCCTGGCTGTGGCCAAGGAGAGATGTGATGGTAGTCAGGGAAATACTGCGTTGCTGGCTTTCAAGATCAATGAAGGGACCCAGGAGTCAAGGCATGTAAACAATATAGCTTCTCCTCCAGAAAGTTACATGGCTCTGCTAATATGATTTTCCCCCAGTGAGACCCATGTCAGACTTCTGCCATCTAGTTAGTAAGTTAGTAAACTTACATTGTCTTAAGATATTTGTTTGTGATAATTCCGTGTAGCAAAAAAAAGAAAACTAATAGTGGCCATGCCTACCGTGACAAAGAGACAAGGCATATCAACTGTCTGAACACAACGTCACCAATAATTAGTTTTCCTTTTTTAAGGCATCACACTAATAAATTCGAAAAGTGAAGGATAAGTGCCAGAAAATGCTTTATGCAACATCTAACCATGGAACAGAATTCTTTTGCACATGCCCCCTCCTAAGTGCCTTCAATTTCACTTTACAGAAAAACTAAGAGTCAGAAAGACTAATTTAAACAGAGTTTAAGTAAGTACAGATTGGAAATCAAGTCTCTTGACTTCAAACATCCTATTTACACCAATGTACCTTCCTGTGGATTATCTACTACATGAATAGCACTGGGAAGCTGCCAAGTATGATCACCTGTAAGTCTACGAATAGGATTCTATTCATTCTTGACTAACCAAAAGTAATAACCTATCTTGCAAATCAATGTCATTTTGATGTCACTATCTAAAATGCTTCTTAATATATTTGAATTGGGATAATTGTGAACAATTTCACAATGGTGGTATCATCACTCAGTCTTAATCAGAAAGCTCAAAAGAATGTTCAATTTCTGTCTTCCTACAGGAAAATGTCAAGCAATTTAGGTCAAATGGTTATCTTGAAGACTTTTAGAGGCAGAGACACCTTTTCATTGCCATACCTCGTGAGCATACTTTCTGTGTTCCCACCATTTTCTTCATGTACAGGTTGAACATATCCAGAGGAAAGTTAATTATGATGGATCACAAAACTGTTTGTCAGATCTTCAATATTAATACACAGAACTTTTTGACTATGAAGTAAAAGACATAGTTCTTTAGAAAGACATTACATTATTCACCCCATGGAAGGACCAAATTATGTGGAACAATATTAAAACTCAGAAGGAGCTTGAAGATGCCCTAAAGCCTTCTCTTCATCTGAGGAAGACCGTGCAACCTCAATATGTAAAGCAAATTATTTTTATCATAACAAAGTCAAAAAGGAACATAAAACAGAAAGTGCCCCTCTGGGTAGTGGCAGGCAGATTTCATGGGCAGATCTCACAATGAGATAACAACACAAAGAAAATCCAACAGGAATGGGAAAGCTATAGCACATTGCAACAAGTTGTTAAAACTTAAGAATAGAAATCATGGAGGTACATGTATTTTAAATTTGAAGTGAAACTGTTCCATAATGAATAATTCTGAAATATCAATATTCCAGAAGTTGCTTTTCCTTCCCACAGGATAATCTATGGATTACTATAATTAGAATCACACATATCAGTAACTTTAAGATTTTCTGCCTTTGCACTGAGGGATTTTTTTAAATGAAAAATTAGATCAATATTTGGGCTCCCCTTTACCAATATTTTAGTTTTAAACTTTTTTCATTTATAGCTATCTCCCATAAAGCATGCTTGATAACCTGTGGCTCTAAAGGAAAACTCAGCAGGCATTAAAATGCTTACATTAGTTAGCACTGCGTTATCCAATGCAAGGAAGGAATGTAATGAGAAATAAATCTTTAACTGTGCCATTTTAAACAATACATATCATGTAGGAAAGGGCAAGACATTTCCATTTCTTCCTGATAAACTCAGGAGACTGCCATGAAAACTAACTGTAAATGATCAAAAGTCACCATCCACAGAGCTAAGAGCATCCTTTAAGAAGGTAGTATATTTCTTCATCACAGATGCCTGAAAAGATATTCTTCTCCATCTTCAAATTACAGTGAAAGATATTCACCTATGATACTTCCCAGCCCTGATGCTTATACATTTCAGAGTTGAGATTTAATTTTGCTATCCCTCAGGGTGACTCACACTATCACCCACTGAGCCTTCAGACTAATTAGATTCCCAATTTAAGAGTTATGTTCAACTAATAGCCTTGAGTATGTCAACCACAAACCACAATGAAAATATGCAAATGAATACAGCCATAAGCTAGCTGACCCAATTGCCACATATAATGTAAACCCATCTTACAAGGGCCACTATTCCATTTGTACCTATGCATGAGGTTATAACTAGATTATACTACTGTTTAAGTGATAATAAAAAGCAGGATAATATAGAAAGATAGAGAAAATTTATTCTGAAATTGACTAATAATATATAGAAAGGTAGACTCCAAATTGGAGAAGATGATAATGATTGTAATTTTTTATCAGGAACACATGCATATTTCCCTCAGGGACCACAAGAATAGGAAATAAGCACATGAACCTCAAAAGTAAATGTAATGATATAATAACTAATTATTTTATAGACATGAAAAAAGGAACTATAAAATCAATTTGTAAGCTTTCTGATGACTGAGCCTACTTTAATGACATAGAGACAATGCTAAATCCTTAATCATTCTCTGAGCCTTACTTGCTATCATGGTTCATTAAAAACTCATTTAAAGAGAATTAGCGTTTTAGTGGACGAGTAAGCAAAACAATAGTAAAAGAATATACTTGAGCCAATGATGTTCTGTAATAGTAGGAATACAAGTTATGCCAATAAAATCTAACTCACAAAAGGAGAGTCTCAAGCTTGCCATTGAAAAACTTCAATGCTACACATGCAAGATTAACTCTGTGCTTCATCAGCATGTTAAGAATTAAGTACATTTTAGCTGATTTTAAAAAAATGGAACATAGAAGAGAACTAAAAAAAAAAATAGCAAAAGCACACTAAAATAGCACTTTTCCTACTAGCTAAGATATAGCAGAGTAGCAACGAGTTAGGAATCTTTTCCCTGAACTGCATCATGAGACCTCACCCTTTCCTGCCTCCATCTCAGTTCCACGCTTTCAGATTTTGGAGGCAGCAGCTCCTCTGCTCCTGGACACCCAAGAAACCTTCCAACATATATCCCATCTAACAGCAAGTAGCACCTGGAACTACAAGCCAACAACATGGTGTTTAAAACCTATAGACAATTTTGCCTGACAATTAATAATGTGTTACGTGTATTGGGGAATAGCCGCAATAATAAATGGTAGATAAGAAAATTCCTGAAGACTAACTCCTTTGGTTAAAAGAAAAAAAAAATCTATTAAAGTCAAACAATCCAAAACCACAGATATATGTACACACACACACACACACACATGCCTGTCACCCCACCTGCCTTCTCAATGTCTTATTCTAAACTGCAACCAAAAGACACAATACCAATGCTAGAGATACAGCGCAGTGGTAGTGCAGTTGTCTTCCATGTGTTTGGCTCTGAGTTCAATTCCCAGTATGGAAAACACACAAACACACAACCAAAATCTTCAGCACCAATCATGATGTTACCTGAACTTCAAGAAACAAGTATAGGTGAAGTAATACTTGCACCTTGTTGCTAAATTGAATGAGTCACCTGCTCACTTTATCACAGGTCCCTGTCAACATCCTAAATTCTTTCCCATCCCTGACCAGCAGACCCAAGGGATGAGAAGCTGTTGGTGGGATTACTCTATCCAGAAACAGTCCTACAGTTACCACCATGCAGGAACACAACCCAATAGCTTTCTTGCTTATGAGATTTCTGCCAACATCTGTTGAGTTCACCAAATGAAATTTGAACTCCTTAGTAAGGAAGGCCTTTTTTAGTCTCTTTATATTTTAAGCAAAGCTGAAAATCTGAAGTCATGACCTGTTTCACTGTCCTAGAAACCTTTGAGATGAAACTTTAGAAATGTAGAGAGAAAACTGAGTCTCCAAAGGAAAAAATCTCCATGTTGGAACAGGGAATGTGCACCTTGTAGTCAGCCTGTGAGTCACACAGAGGAGCCAAAAGGGGTAAGAGCAAAAAAGTATTCAAATACCCATAAATTACTTTGTAACTTTCTGTTTCCTGTAAGTTTTCTGAAATGTAGCAAGGCACGAACACAACGTCAATAGAGAGCATTTAAAACCTACTACATCCTTAAATACTTTTCTGCAACATAGTCAAAAGCCTATAAGAGTACAGATCTTCCTCAGACACCTTATGGTGATACTTTGTCTTGATACCCTCATGTCACCCTCAAATACTTCTATGAAACCAGCAATGGTAGGTAGCAGACAGACATGATCAGTAGGGACATGAAGTTCAAGGGATAGTTCTATAAAGTGGGCCTGCATGCTGGTTTTTAAGTAATTTTTTAAAAAGTAATTTACCCAAGGTCATGTTTTGGCTTAAGTTAATAGGTATGCAACATTTCTTAACAACCTGTTTTACACAGGGCTATTCTTTCTAGGTCAAAAATTTAAGACTCTTCCCTGTTGTCTCTGTCCAGTTTTTATCAGGTATCTTTAGAAACACAAGTAAAATTAGCCTAAAAGATTCATGACATAACACCATCTCTGAGGAGTTAGACACTTTCATACTGTCCTTAATATTTCCATCACCAACTTCACTGTTGATCATGTTTCTAAAAAGAAAAAAGAAAGAAAGAAAAAGGCATCTCTAAAGTTTATTATCAGTTAAATTTGGTGAACTAAAATACTTTATTTTTTGGCAATCAGTAGTAAAAAAAAAAAAAAAAAAAAAAAAAAAAAAAAAAAAACTTTCCTTCCTAAAATAGAAATTCGAAATTTGAAGGATCATTTCCTTAGTTCTAAATTTTGCAAATTATGTTTAAAATTAAGAAAACTTGGCTATGGCTTCAATCAATCAAGAAAGTTGCTAAGCAATTTGCACCCAGCCACAAAAAAACAACTCCACACAATGTTAGTACTACAGAGGATGCAACAGAAGTAAGCAAACCATTATCTCTGGCATTTAAAGACAAGATAATATTTCCAATCCAAAGAACTAGGCTTGTTTCCAAGGCAACCTGCCATGTGTATAGGGGACTCACTTGAGAGTCATTAATCCCTTTAACTGCTGACTTCACAATTTGAACAAGAACCCCACTGGTAACTAGTTTCCATCTAAAAGCATCAACAGAAAAAATGAGTTTAACTGATTTAACAGAAAAAAAGAATTCAAAGGACTCTGTTAAGACATGGGGGTGGGGGATGCTGGGGGTTAAAAGAAAAAAGTAACATAAGATGAAAAAAGTAGAGCTGAGTGTTGCTACTTAAACAGTAATTTATTTTCAAATTAAGATGCATCAAAGCCACTAGTTTTGTTCACTTAAAGTTCTGACTGGCAGTTCAGTTTTAAATGATGCATAATAAAGTCAGTATTCATTCTGACAACCACAAGCCAATACTAGCAAAAGATCAAAGTTCAATCAATTTGTTTTGTAAAATATAAACCCAACATTACAAAATGACTTTCAGTGTAATTTGCATGCAAAAAGAGTGTGATTTTTAAATATCCACCAGGGGCACAGATAAAAAACTTCAAACATATTCTGGCTCCTTTTTTACTATACTCATTATTCCAATACCTTCTACAAAGGAGAAACAACAGTGTCCTTGACATTAGCCTAAATTATCTTCAGCATGCAATACAATACTGATTAAATTAAGCTCATTTTAATCAGCTGGCAGGTTTATTCAAAAACTAAATAAATAATAAAACTCTTTTATCAACTCTTCATTAGTATAACCTGTTTAGCAATGTTTCTAAAAGTAAACACAGAACAAATACTAATTGTGTTATCAATCCCCTCCCTGACCACATTTGATAGGTTTAAAAGAAAAGAGAGAAACCCTCAAAAGTTAAACATTTCCCCCAATCCAAAGAACACTTTAAATACTGAAATTAAATGCAAATTTTTTGAAAGGTAAATATCAGTGCTATCTAATGCACATAGCTAAACACAAGAATTTGGAAACTTTGAAATTTAAAGGAAATATATTCTGAGGAAAGTCAAAGTCTCTATTCAAAGTTTCTCACACAAAATATCCAGACAGGTGACCTGAACAGGAAGTGAAGTCATTTCATCCTGTGATTACCAGTACATTCTACCCAAAAAAATCACCATAAGGCTGAGAGTTGACTCACCAGCTGTGTGACCCTAGACAGTTTCTTCAACTCTCTGGGGTCAGTTCTGTAGAAATGCTGCCTATGTTGTATCATTTAAGGATAACAAGTTTTTCCAAATATTTCTTTCAAGTACTTAATAAATGATAGCTATTATTATTTAACATATATTATTTAACACCCTAGGGTGCAGCCTTAATTCAAGGCAAATACACATAACTGCCCGATGTCTGTAGTTAGGTGTGGTTGACAGTATAGATTTAATTAATCTGAGGTGGAGCATGTATAGAAATTAGGACCAAAGTTTGAATAAAGCTAAGATTTCAGGTTTCTCTTCCTTCAATTCCACTATCAAAGAAATCTGAAAACCAGCAAAAGAATATAAGTTAAGGAAATATGATTTCACAGAGACTAGAAAAAGGAAAGTATCATGGGTATAGTTATGAGTAAATAATTAAATACCCAAGAAGGTACATTAGCACTTTCTCATAAGAGATTGTGTGTGTGTGTGTGTGTGTGTGTGTGTGTCTCCATATATATAATTATTTTAGCACTGTCTCTACTTCAGATTTCACAGCAGTGCTAAAATAATTTTAATCACAGCAGATGAATATAAAAGCAACAAAAATAAAAAATTTTGTCCAACAATGTATAAAAAATAAACATTCAAATATTTGTTCAAGTAACACTGAGGAGACAAATTCATCTTTACAATATTCTTGTCTTAATGGATGAAAATTCTGTAAACAGTTCTTGATTTTCTTGTGAAAGACTTTATTTCATCTTGGTATTCTGACCTGCATTCCTGTCCCACAGAAGCCCCAATAAATAAATACTTGATTAAGATCATTTATCATACCTACTTTGCAATCCCTTTGAAAGGTGAAAGCAAGTAAATATAAGCAAATAATGTACAACAAATCCTCTGGACATCACTCCCTCACCTCACCCCTCCAAAGGGAGACTCAGGAAATCAAGCTCTTTTCAAAGCTGCAGGAAAAGAGAATTGTAGAATGCACCATAGTCCAAGGAATGATAACAACCAAACACAACATAATCCTCTATTTTTCAACACTCTAAGTAAAAATTCAGCTCTTATTACTCTCTGTCAACAAAGTAGGTATGAAAGAGGCTAAGCCTACACTCTCAGGAAACCATAGACAAATGCAAAACAGACAGCTCATGTTCTTGCAACTCCCCCCTCTCTTTCCTGTGATTCCACCTTTCCTCTAGTTCTCATTTCTGATTACCAAACTTTGCACAAGCTTATAAGACAATGATTCATTACCTATTCCATTTATTCCTTTATTCATGCCTTGTGCCAGGAACTATGAAAATGCTGGAATAGACCACATTGATAGTTTTTAAAAGATATAAATGTACAGAGGTATTTAAATCTAGATATACTGCCAGCAGATTCAAGATCCCATCTCTTAAGAATAAAAACTATATTTTCTAACATTCAGTAAATACCAATAAACTTTTATTATTTTATCATATCATTATAACATCACAATATTACATATTAGAGCGTAAATCTCTCCAAAATAAACTATAAATCTATTTTCTCACTGAAGTGTCTCTTCTAGATTTTCTACTCCATCTTCTCATTTTACTAAGTAAACGTCCAAAGGCAAATCTCATAATTAAGCAATATTCAAGCAGTCTACAACATTTAGAAGAGACTCATCAATATTAGATATCTGAATACTTTAAATGTGATTAAAATAAGAAGAGCAATAGTAGCAATACTAACAATCATAACGATATTAATTGCTGTAGCTAACACTTCTTCCAACTGCTATGGTTAGGCCTTTTATATATTGTTTTATTCTCAAAATAAAGATGGCTACCATCTTACCTATTTTATACCAAAGAAAACTGAAAACTTGAAAGTGTAAGTTAGTTCACCATGGTCTACCACCCCAAGGTCAGAAGTGCCCTAGTGCACCTCTGCCAAAAGTTCTGCACATAACCGCCATGTAACACTGTCAACAATGTCCAGCACAGAACCACAACAAGGTCAATAGGATGACTGTTAAGGATGGGTGTGTCCCAGAAAAGTCAAGTTTTCATACAAAGCAAGATCTAAAAAGAACAAGGAATGAGATAGGGAGATAATCTCCCCAAAATACACTGTCACTCCTCTGATTAACTCGGTATGCCCCAAACACCTATATCCACCAGAAATGGTCAAATAGCCATGAAAGTCACAAAGCACCTCTTTTTGGATGAGCGCTTCTCTTTCAAAGTTGAGGTGGAGAGGGAGAGAACTATAGTGAGGGGGTGTCCTGGGAATGTTCCTCATCTGAGCAGAGGTCTAATATTCCAGGTGCTACCTTAGAGGCAGGCCCGCAGAGACTAAGGTATCCCTTGTGTTGTGGTTTGAACAATGAATGTTCCCCAAAGGCCATGTGAACAGGCTGGGTCCCCAGGTGGTGCTGTTGGGAGGTAACGGAACCATTAAGGAAAGGAGCCCTGTGGGAAGCTTTAAGTCATTGGGAATATGCCCCAGAAATGGCTTGTGGGACCCTGGTTTCCTCCACGCCCCCATCCTCACATGTCCTGGCCAAGAGGTTGAGAGATTTTACTCTGTCACTCTCTACCACCATGATATACTGCCATGCCACAGGCCCCAAAGCAACAGAACCATGGAATGTAACCTCCAAAACTATTAGCCTTTTGTCTTTATTAGCCAATTGTCACAGAAATATAGTGTCATGATGGAAAGCTGACTAACCCAGAATCTGAGCAAAAAAGGGTCTAAGTCAGAACTAAAAACAAAAGGAACTACTTTTTCATTCCTCCTATTACTTCAAAACCTAGTCGATCCTGAATTGAGTTACGTAATATATAAACTAAATAAGGCAAAAATGCAAAAAAAAAAAAAAAAAAAGATTCAAAAGACAAGGAAGACAATGATGAGAAGTGAGTAACCATGGTGGTAGAAGATCAGAAACAAAGAGCCCCTTCCCAAAGCCAAGGAGGAGACACAGGGTGTTCACAGAACCAAAGTCAACTAACCCAGTCTATGCCTGGATCAGGATCCCCACTTCTCATCAATAATACTATCTTTGAAACCTTAGAAAATGCAGATAATGACCCAGAATCTGGGAACTACTGAGACAATAAAATTGCTCTTCCACACAAGTAAAGAGGAATGATAACAAATGTAAACAAAAGTCAATGCTGAGACATTTTAAAATTTTTATGTGTTTAAATACTAACATAAAAATAAAGGAAATAGAAACACAAAAATTGTCTGATTAGACAATTAACATCAATTGTCCCGTAAACAATCTCATGTAAACAAACCATTAATAAGCAGCTGCCTTTCCTTGTGTGAAAAGAACATTATTTATAAATTGCTGCCACCTAAAAACTGACCTGATTCAATTCTGTCAGGCAGTGAAGTACACTTAGGTAAGTGGCAAACGAGAAGGGGAAAAACTCATCACAAACTGTGACACCTCATTCTAAGTGTAACAAATGCACAAAACAGAATCCTGCACAATGAGTGTGTGAAACCTTTATATGTAATACTTTTCACCAAGAAATGCCTAAGGCTGAATTAGACTTCGATGTAATGTGGTTAAAATATTTGGTAATTAGTTTCCTTTTATAAAAACAAAATATCAATGAAAACCCCAAAAAACTATTAAGTGAGAATTTGTGAAATATTCCCTTTGGAGCCTAAAAAAACACACAAGAGAATAAAGAAATCACCTAGCACAGATGCGCACACCTTGGGAAGAACCGGTTCAATTGCTACCACCCCCTAACATTTCGCTTCCTTTCTGGACGCCACAAGCAGCTAAAGTCCTTCAGAGATGACAAACAAGAGAGGAGTATAAAGATGAGGGTAATGACTGGTGAGAACCTATCAGAAGCTCTCTCAATCACAGTAACTGAAAGAAGCTTTTAAAGACATAGACGCCAATATGCCAAGTAGTTGAAGAAATGTATTTCTACCGCTGGGTTTATTATTCAGAGGTAGTGCTAAGCTTCATGCCACTCTCTCCTGTGAGCTCAGGAGCTCAACCTGTGATTTCATGGCCTCTTTATGGTCAGGGGTTGGCAGCATACATCAAACACAGAAGCTATAGAAAGGCTGTAGTGAGAAAGGAAGAACTGAATAAACTGGAGTGGAGCACTGGAGGGGCACCAGGCAGACTTGGCAGAAAGAAAGCAACTTGGATTGAGTTTTGAAGGTGAAGGAAGTCAAAGGAGTGGGAGTTTTCCAAGAGGAAGAACCTGTACAAATTCAGGGGTGAGCACTTTTCCTGCAGGGATCTCCTACCTTTGCTACAGGTAGGAGGGCATGCCAAGTTTCTATTCCTCTCCATAATGAAAAAGCAAACACAGAGATTCTCTAGACATAGAATATAAACTTGATTTGTAAACAGTGATAAAGGACAGTAACAATTCCAAAGTCAAATATCTGTAAAAACCAGGGTTTCCCCCCACCCCCAGAAGTTTATAAAATAAACATTTGGAGGCAGAACCAAGCCTGCACTGATGCTAGATTATTTATATGTACTTACTCAGTGAATAATCACATGTGTTGCTGCAGAAATATCAATGTTTTGATTAAAGAGATCTGCCTCAGATGTCCATCACAAGAGGTGTTATATTTTATGACACATATTCCATTTTATCTTTCTGAAATCTGAACAGTTTGGACTCTGACATCTGACCATAGTGATTTTAGGTAAGGTGTTACAGTGCTCTTGATTGTATACTTCAGCTAGTGAGGTGTAGCTTGCAAGGACTCAGAGTTAAACTTTCAGAAATTCTGACACTAGTTTTTAATAGACTAATTATTATAGGTTAAATTATATAAACTTACAATTAAATGAATTAAAATCAAAGGTGACAAATATATAAAAGTCAACACTTCCTTATTACTTTATTTCATTTTACTATGATATATGGTCTTGAATTTATGTGTGCCTATTGTATCTGTATGGAAGAAATATTATATATTTACATATTATATATACTATATATATAGTACATGATGATGTGTTGCCCAACTCCAACTCACACTAGAGTACAAACCCATTCCTAAATTGGAAACATTAAGCTTAAACATAGAGTCACCATAGCTACTTTTTCTAGCTAAGATCACATAGCCTTAAATTAAAATATAAGTACGATTTTAGCTGGGCTGGGTGGTGCGCATCTGTAATCCCAAAAGCTCAGGAGGTTGAGGCAGGAGGATTTCAAGTTCAAAGTCAGCCTCAGCAACTTGGTGATGCCTTAGGCAACTTAGCAAGTCACTATCTCTAAAATAAAATATTTTAAAAGGAATGCAGACGTGTTGCTATGGTTAAGCACCCCTGGGTTGAATACCTGGTGTCAATTGTAAAATTTTGAAACACAATTTTAAAATTAAAAATTTCATTAAAAAAATTAAATAATCCAAACATCCCATGCCAATGTAAAAAGTGGACATGATTTTAAGAAAATAAAATTAATGTTTATTTTTCCAACACATTATTTAATAAGGCATGTGGAGGATTTCTTATCTACTGGCTAAGGAAACCCCTTTATCCTGTACATAACTATGGTATAATGGACATTTCACACATGGTATTTATATAAGAAACACAAATGCAAAGAGAAAGCCAGGGCTTCCAGCACTTAAGCTTCTAACACTATAAATGCTTCCTTTATAAAAATGAAAATTTAAATCTCCCTAATCTGCAATATAGGATTCCAAAACCATCTGCACCAACATCCAATCTATATTCCTAAAGGACAACAAAATTCTCTCACTCTATGAGCGCTCTAGAGATAGATTCAGAATTCACAGAAAACTTCAACCTGAATCTTGAACAAATCCCTGAAGCCAGAGAGGCCACACCTCTTCATGCTGACAGCATAACCTCCAGCTCCTAAACAAAGGCAGCCACATGTTTCTGCCACACCAGTGACAATGTGTCTTGTGTGTTACACCTCGGATCACAGGGAAAAGGGCACCAAGCAGTTCTGGGCCTCCAGCCAGCTGTGTTTCAGAATCATCACTTACTTGTGTGAGGCATCCCTGGTAAGCACAGAAGTCATATCCTGCCATTCTGGCATGCCTCACTTTAACAAAATCCAGAGAGATTGAACCAGTGATCTCTACCCCACAGCAACCTTAAAAAAATACTAAGTGCCATGGGGGCCACCCTGTCCAGAAATATATTCTTGGGATGATTTTTAAATAAAATGACACAGGATAGACAAAATGGAACAAAATAAAATAGAAAATATCAATGTACGTTTTTAAGTAGGGTGGCTACTCGTTGGAGGGAGGACTGTACAAGCACAGGCATTTAGTCTAGGGCAGTGGCTCTCAGTCAGGAGGTATCTACCCAAGGAGACATTAACAATGACCAAGACACATTTATTTTTTTTATTGGTTGTTCACAACATTACAGAGTTCTTGACATATCATAATGCATACATTAGATTCAAGTGGGTTATGAACTCCCATTTTTACCCCAAATACTGATTGCAGAATCACATTGGTTACACATCCACGTTTTTACATAATGCCCTATTAGTAACTGTTGTATTCTGCTACCTTTCCTATCCTCTACTATCCCCCCTCCCCTCCCCTCCCATCTTCTCTCTCTACCCCATCTACTGTAATTCATTTCTCTCCCTTGTTTATTTTCCCTTTCCCCTCACAACCTCTTATGTGTAGTTTTGTATAACAATGAGGGTCTCCTTCCATTTCCATGCAATTTCCCTTTTCTCTCCCTTTCCCTCCCACCTCATGTCTCTGTTTAATGTTAATCTTTTCTTCCTGCTCTTCCTCCCTGCTCTGTTCTTAGTTACTCTCATTATATCAAAGAAGACATTTGGTATTTGTTTTTTAGGGATTGGCTAGCTTCACTAAGCATAATCTGCTCTAGTGCCATCCATTTCCCTGCAAATTCCATGATTTTGTCATTTTTTAGTGCTGTGTAATACTCCATGGTGTATAAATGCCACATTTTGTGTATCCATTCATCTATTGAAGGGCATCTGGGTTGGTTCCACAGTCTAGCAATTGTGAAGTGTGCTGCTATGAACATCGATGTGGCAGTATCCCTGTAGTACACTCTTTTAAGGTCTTCAGGGAATAGTCTGAGAAGGGCAATAGCTGGGTCAAATGGTGGTTCCATTCCCAGCTTTCCCAGGAATCTCCATACTGCTTTCCAAATTGGCCGCACCAGTTTGCAGTCCCACCAGAAATGTACAAGAGTACCCTTTTCCCCACATCCTCACCAGCACGTGTTGTGGTTTGACTTCATAGTGGCTGTCAATCTTACTGGAGTGAGATGGTATCTTAGGGTGGTTTTGATTTGCATTTCTCTGACTGCTAGAGATGCTGAGCATTTTTTCATGTACTTGTTGATTGATTGTATGTCCTCCTCTGAGAAGTGTCTGTTCAGGTCTTTGGACCATTTGTTGATAGTTCTTTGTATACTCTGGATATTAGGGCTCTATCTGAAGTGTGAGGAGTAAAAATTTGTTCCCAGGATGTAGGCTCCCTATTTACCTCTCTTATTGTTTCTCTTGCTGAGAAAAAACTTTTTAGTTTAAGTAAGTCCCATTTGTTGATTCTTGTTGTTAACTCTTGTGCTATGGGTGTCCTATTAAGGAATTTGGAGCCTGACCCCACAATATGTAGATCGGAGCCAACTTTTTCTTCTATCAGACGCAGAGTCTCTGATTTGATATCAAGCTCCTTGATCCACTTTGAGTTAACTTTTGTGCATAGCGAGAGGAGGGGATTCAGTTTCATTTTTGTTGCATATGGATTTCCAGTTTTCCCAGCACCATTTGTTGAAGATGCTATCCTTCCTCCATTGCATGCTTTTAGCTCCGTTATCAAATATAAGATAGTTGTAGCTTTGTGGATTAGTCTCTGTGTCCTCTATTCTGTACCATTGGTCCACCCGCCTGTTTTGGTACCAGTACCATGCTGGTTTTGTCACTATTGCTCTGTAATATAGTTTGAAATCTGGTATCGCTATACCGCCTGATTCACACTTCCTGCTTAGAATTGCTTTTGCGATTCTGGGTCTTTTATTTTTCCATATGAATTTCATGATTGCTTTATCTATTTCTATAAGAAATGCCGTTGGGATTTTGATTGGCATTGCATTAAACCTATAAAGAGCTTTTGGTAATATCGCCATTTTTGATGATGTTAGTTCTGCCTATCCATGAACAGGTTATATTTTTCCATCTTCTAAGATCTTCTTCTACTTCTCTTTTTAGAGTTCTGTAGTTTTCATTGTATAAATATTTCACCTCTTTTGTTAGGTTGATTCCCAAGTATTTTATTTTTTTGAGGATATTGTGAATGGAGTGTTTTTTCCTCATTTCTGTTTCAGAAGTTTTGTCGCTGATATACAGAAATGCCTTTGATTTATGCGTGTTGATTTTATATCCTGCCACTTTGCTGAATTCATTTATTAGTTCTAGTAGTTTTTTTTGTAGACCCTTTTGGGTCTTCTAGGTATAAAATCATATCATCTGCAAATAGTGATAATTTAAGTTCTTCTTTTCCTATTTTTATGCCTTTAATTTCTTTCGTCTGTCTAATTGCTCTGGCCGGTGTTTCGAGAACTATATTGAATAGAAGTGGTGATAGAGGGCATCCCTGTCTTGTTCCAGATTTTAGAGGGAATGCCTTCAATTTTTCTCCATTCAGAATGATGCTAGCCTGAGGCTTAGCATAGATAGCTTTTACAATGGACCAAGACACATTTAGCTGTCAGAATTGGAGGAGGACTGACATCTCATTGGTACATGTCAGGCAAGCTGCAAAACATTCTACATTGTACATGATGGTCTCAGACAACAAACAATCACCCAGCCCAAATCTCCTTACTGCAGAAACTGACCCCATACTTCTGCCTACTTGTCATTCCTGTAGAACATATATGAATTTGAAGTAGATTATCTTAAGTGGAGTATACTAATATTTAAAAAGTAAATAACAGGTTCTCTATGGGAAATGCCAAAACTATTGTAAAGTATTTTTTCCTAATTATAAAAATAATGGATGCTGATGTCAGAGAATTGTGAAATCAAAAAATAAAGAAATAAAGCATTTTATTATATAGGAAGGAGAATGGTACAATCATTTGTAAATCTTTTGCCAGAAAGTGATAAATTCCTGGGATATACATTCCGATTTTCAAAGTTCTTTAGACTTCACAACTTTTGAATAACATGAATAATAGGACTCTCACTTTTCTCATCAAAGCATAACAAAGAGTTAGATGTTAGAATTAATTCAAGAACATCCTAAAATTTAAGCTGATAAATTAAAAAGAGAAGACCAGAAAGAAGAAACCACCAAACAAGGAAAAGACACAAACCTACTTATGATTCATCACAAATGTATATTCAAACCACAATGTAACAAAGATCTGAGTCAGCTAAACCAGTGTGCACCCTGTTTAAGGCAAGGCCACTCTGATAGAAAACCACAAAGTGGTGAAGGCTTAACCATCAATAAGCTTCTCTTTGTTTTCCAAACTGTTAAAAAAAAAAATACCCAATAGTAGAACAAAATATGAAGTTGTAAGTTAAGAGTGTTTTCAAAAATATTTTTAATCACAGTCTGATAAATTTTAGTCATTATATTTAAAAGAAGTCTAATTGCTTGCCAAAGAAAAGTGGAGATGCACATTGTCACTAATGAGATTTCAGAGGCATGTGAATTATTTCAGAAGCAGCAGCTAGTATCCTAGGATACATTTTTTTTGCTCATCATTTGCATTAAATAGAAGTTTTATCAGAAGGCCAATTAATAGTCAATTTAATAGCTTTGTGGAAAGAGTACTAAATTAAGTGTGTCAACACCATATATTCACTATCTGCCCCTGTCTTGCACTCATCAAGAAAATTACATGAAGCTCAATTCTCACAGATAGCAGATCCCTAGCATTTCACAACAATACTTGGATGTTTTAAACATCTGGTAGAAATGGTGCCATTAAAAATAGCATAGTCCCTGCAAGTCTTTCACAGGGAACTAAAAAATAATTAACTAAAGTTCATAGTCTAATATTTTTTTTAATTCTGAGGGAAAAAATGAATTGAAGTGAACTAGGTGCACTAGAAACATACAGAATATCCATGTCCGAGGAAAACAACTTTCATTTAACAACTGTCATTAGAATTAATCCAAAAGTCGATGTATGTGCAACAAATTCTATGTATGTATAGTCAAATTTTTCAAAAATATAGATCATTCTAGCCATAAAATAACTAAGTAATTCTAGTTCTACATCTCTTTTACTCAAAACATTCAGCCTTGACTGCTAGAGGAAAATGGCACTACAGGATATCAAGTTTATCTACCACCTGGTATCAAGTTTGACCATCTTAAATTTTCCAGAATTGAAAGAAAAGGGTTATGTAACTTCCTGATTCAAAATAGGCCAGTAACACTAGTATTACCTGGATATTTGTTAGAAATGCAAATATTCATATCCCATTCAAGACCTTGCTGCATCAGACAAAAATATGGAACTGGGTCTAGAAATCTGTAATGCAAACTCAAGTTTGGAGAACAGTGCCCTTAACTTTTTTGGATAACAACATGAAGATGAAAAGGATCAGAACAAAGAATAACAAGAATTCTTTTAAAGACTTACTGTATTGAACAACAATCTACACTTTATCTAATTTAGTTATTATAATATTGCTATGATGTAGGATCTACTTTTCTCATTTGCAGTGCAGCAATTCTGGCTCAGTGATATTAAGTACCTAAGCCCAAACACACTAAGAGGCAGGGTAAAGCCCAAGTTCGCAAGTAACCACAATTCCATGCGCACAGGCAAGAAGCATTCCCCCATACACTGTGTTCTCATAATACTGAGTCCATGCATGCATTATATCACCAAAGATTTTAGGAAATGATGGGTTTTGTTAGGACATAGCTTCCGACCTCTATTACATGTGCATCAGCAACCCACAAGCACTGATGCTATCCCCCTTTCAGAAATGGGCAGGGTGCTAATGGTCATTTGATCCCTCTTTCACTAGGTCTTTATTTAAATAATTACCTCACTAAAAATAACTTACATATAGCTCACCTTGCCATCCTTGCAATCTGACCACCTGGTGCAAAATAAAGGAAAATTTTCCACAATTGATTCATCCCAAACCTAAAACTCAATACCCACAACCCAAGGGTCCAGACAGGAGAAGGAGAACTTCAGCTTTCTGGGTTTAGGGTTTTTAAAGTGGCATCTCTTAAAATTCATGGAAATCAGAGGTGTTAGGGCCAAACACCACCAGTGCCCAACTCATTTAACAAAAGAGATAAATATATATATATGAACAAGATGTCAGTAAAAACCTATTAACAGGGCTAAGAGTATACTCCAGTGGTAAGCTCATGCTTAGCATGCACAAGGCTCTACTTCTGTACCCAGCACAAGTAGGGGGAAAGAATCTGTCAACATTCATGCTGAAAGGAAAAATATTTATAATTGTTTTGTTTAAAAATTGTTTTAAATACATAAACTTAAATCAGTTTACTGTCACATTGTTTAAAAGCTATCTAGGCACTACAAGTATATATATATCCATAGGCAAGCAAAGAAGAGCAAAAAGATAGTGTTATGGTTTAGATGGAAGATGTCCACAAAAGCTCATATGAGAGACAATACAAGAAAGTTAAGAGGAAAAATGAGTGGGTTATGAAAGTTAACCAAATAAGTGCATTAATTCCCTGATAGGGATGAACTGAGCAGTGACTACAGGCAGGAAGTGTGTGTGGCTGGAGGAGGCGGGTTAATGGGGTTGTACCCTTGAAGTTTATATTTGTCTGTGGGGGGAACACTGTCTCTGCTTCCGGATGTGATATCCTAGGCTGCTTTCCTAGGCCACCCTCTCCCACCATGATGGCTTGCCTCACCTCGTGCCCCAGGGAATGGAGTTGGCCATCTATATGGACTGAGGCCTCTCAAATCATGAGCCCCCAAAAGAAATGTTTCCTCTTCTAATTGTTCTTCTCAGGTCTTTTGGTCATGGCAGTAAAAAAAGCTGACTAAATCAGATAAGCAGGAAAATATTAGCATATGAAATATTTTGATTTCAGGGGGTACAGTTTCTCCTTTGCATTTTTTTCTGGTTTTCAGTTCTTCACATTATAACATGTTTTGTTTTGTTTTTGTATAAAGGTATATTTATAATGAAATCAGAAAAATACAATAAAACATTGTTTGAAGACCTAGCAAATTATCAACATATAATAAATGTTGATACTAAAGTAATGATGAAAAGTTGTTTTAAAGTTTGACACATCCTGATGGAACTACTGAAAAACACCGACTATACTAGTTGAATATATTTATGTACACAGAAAAATAAGCACTATGTAGGTCACAGTAATTACCAATATCCACCTCCTCAACAGGTTTCAAGGCTCCTCTGGGAGTAAATACACAGTTTTTCTTTTCATTGGAATTAACTGGGCTGTCTTTAGTCTTCTTTCACGTTGCTGTAGATATTTAATGTGTTCTTTGGGCTCAATACAATGAACAAGCAAATTAGCTGTTCAGATCAACCTAAAGGGACCCTTGACAGCCAGATAAACATCCCTATTACTGTCAGAACACAAATGAAATAATCGAAAAAAACAAGGAATTGTTAGTCCATTGTCCAGCTTTCAACATACAAGAGCAAGAACTATTTAAATGTTTAGCTTACGCTAACAAGTTATTTTCATAAAATTCAGTTTTTCAATATTTGATAATAACAACAAAAATTTTCGAGCCCACAATGGCTAATGAAACTTTTAAATCATCATGGATATTAATGGAATGTGTGATATTATTGAACAATTCAGAAAAAAACTCAAGGGGAGGCTCCATTGTCAGCCTATTCCCATTATCAAGTCAACCAAATGAACAGTAATTTAGAAGAGGAAATATTTAAAAACATGATTTAACTCTGTTTATTTTATTTATTAAAACACCACCATTTAAAAAGAGAATAGTACAAATTTAAAGTCCAAATCACAGAATTTTTTACAATACATTTTAAACATGATATAAATAAACTTCCACAATCATGCCACATCATTTTCCCCTTTGGGAAGACTGTAAATGTTACATGTACCATTTATATTAAATAATTATCGCAGTGCATGTATAAAACATAGGGATTACCAAAAAAATCATCCAGAGATTTATTACATTGAGAAATACAGCTTTTAAGCTCTATAAGGAAATCACATGTTTAGCTCTTAACATTACATAGAAATAATAACCAAAGATTGAGAGAAAGAACAGAAGAGATTGGGTGTGTTCCCATTACTGAGAGCTTCCCTCTTCTTTAAATACCAAGTAGCAACTCAAAAATTAAAATATTGATCAATGATAATAGAAGAAATACACTGTGCAGACTGGAAAAACCTATTTGGCGTACTGATTATGCTTAAAAATAGCTAATTAACCAGAACATTTTGATCATCAGTTCTAGTAACCACTGAAAAATATATTTTTTTAGCCCACATAAGTTCTCAACATTAAAAAAAAAATCTGCCATGATTTCATAAATGTTGTTGTGCTTCTCTGAGCTTTAAAAGATAACCAGATGGTGACAAACAAGATACACAATGGTGCTGGCATCCTTAAGCAACTAAATTTCTACTGATCAAGCACACAGTCCTTCCATTTCATTTTTTAGGTTATGACAGTTGTTGGGATTGTACTTTTAAAAATTTACATAGAGCCAAGAATATTTACTAACCCTAGAAACTAAGTTTTCTATATGCCATAAGTAGTCTTTTTCCTCATTTGTCCATCTTATTTCCTATAGAAATTTCTCCACTATTGAAAACAGAATGAAATCCACTATCCAAATAGCATTAAAATTGTACCTGAAGAAGTAGTCACTTCACGAGTGTGGTTGATGAACTCCTTCCTCAATACTTTTAACACAGAGAATGCCATTCTCCAGACTCCAAGAGACCAATGGCAAGAACTAGAGTAAGCCACTAATGAGGCAGCCTTTGACTGATATTACTTAGGTGAATATTTTGAACAAAACTGTCAGTCACCTCCTACAAGTTTTCCTTTGGTCTCTGTCACATCCCAAACCCAAACCCTGCTCATCACTCTCAAAACGAGGAAACTTTCTATTACTAGAAGAGAAATGATCCAGGTACACTTGTTCTTAGACCTTGTTTCAGCTAGTTCAAATAATCAAACAGTGACTGCCAAGCATCTCCAAAGAGGATGAGCAGGAGCAAGAAAGCTCAACTGCAACCATCAAGTAAATCTCAGCAGGGTTACATTTTTTTGTGTGTTTTAGCTGATATTCTCCAACAACAGAAAACTTGATCCAATGTATGTGTGTGTGTGTGTGTTTCCTCCACAGACTACCTGTGATATCTTTTAAATACAGATACTTTGGAAATTGCTTGAAAAGGTGCTTTTCCCCACATGGGAGATACTCCAAATTAGAAATCCTGTTGGGATGTTGATAATTGTTTTAATAGAACCTAGGTGGCTATCTAACTTGAGGGACCTGATCTTATATAATCTTATTAAAGAACAGACAACAATCTATATTTTAAATAATATTGTTTCACTGAAGATGTTAAATTTCATGATAACCCTCAGAGTCTAAAGTCAATAATTAATAAAATATTATCTTAAACACATAGCTTTTATCTTCACTTTGCAGAGGTGAGAATCTCTTATCTTCTGAAGCCTACAAAATAGCTCACAATATAAGTTAAGAAAGATATATGATAAAATTAGTTTCCAAATATTGTCAAAAGCAAGTCAATCCTTCACCCTACCCATACAACTTTGTTCTTTCATCACAGTGGTTAATAATATCAACAAGATATTTATAACATCTTATTATAAATGATGAGGAACCCAGGGTCCTCATCACTAAACTTACACATTGGTTGCAGTTGTATTTAAGGAACTTTGTTATTGTTTTTTAAAAGATTCTACCGTCCTCAAAGAAATATAAAGTTCATTGAAATTTAATTTCAAAAAGTAAAATCACTGTGTATCTTTCTTTTGATCAGGCATGCTCCTCTACTTTCTCTCTCTGTAGATAAGGTGGGCTAAGGTTCTCTGACCTCTCCTCTGTTAAAAATTCTATTTTTTGTTTGTTTGTTTTGCAGTGCTGAAGCTTGAACCCAGGGTCTTCATGCACACTAGGCAAGCACTCTCTCACTAACTCCAGGCCTATAAAAGATTCTCATGCAGAGACTGGATAGAACAGAACTAAGTCCCAAGCCAGTCCATAGTTAGGCTTCTTGTCTCTGACCATATCCAGAAAGCTCCACAAGCTAGCTGGGCCTCAACCATCCATGATTACATAAGCATACCCCAATCAATAAGAATTACATTATCAATAATTCATGTTGCCATTAACCTAATAATAAGGTGAGAGCTCTCCTGGACTCTCTTACATGTAGGCCAACGTGGTTAAAAGAAAATCCCACAGGTTCTGTGAAACAACTCATGGTTCATTTCTTGATAACTTAAACAAACAGCTGCAGCAGCTGCACGTTCTGAGTATAGTTGGATGCATACGAGCACTCTGAAAAAACCAGTCCTTGCCCATCACCCAGCAAGCATATCATTGCCAATACTCACCACCTTTGATGTACATGGACCAAATCCACCTACAAAAACTGAAGCCTACCTTTCAAAAAAAAAAAACCTATATTACAGTGCAATATACATTTCAAGGAAATCATGTTCACAGAAGCTTAAGAAAAACAAATCTCCCTCCTGGGGGTTTATGATATTTTACAGGCACTCCATATTTGGAGATAATTAGGATTTGTTTTTTACCCAAGACAAAAAAGAAACTTTGTTATGCTCTTTGAACTATTAGTTTAAAAATAAAACAGCAGGAGTATGATATTAAAAGTTTTCACTTCAAAAACAGGATGTTTTTCATTATTTAAACAATCTACTCACTCTTCACTTATTTATTATTCTTAAAGACAACATGTCTGCACAATCCCAGTCTAAAACATCTCATGGACAATGTCCTGCATTACACATGCCCTTCACTTTAGAATGCCAATAAGGATTCCACTGCTGCATGTCAATTTAATGTCATAAATACTAGGGAAATTGTATCATGTTTACCTAACTCTCCTGAGCCCCAGCTATAGAAATATGTTAGAATTATCTTCTTCAAAATGCATGCAAAAAAAGATTGAAACTGAATAAGATAGAATTGTAAATGAAAACCCATATAAATCATGACATATGGCTTCATGATTAATAATTGGATGTGAAATTTCAAAGTCACAAAACTTTGCACATAGACATATCAAAGAGGGCAAGAAGAAATGTTCATGTGCTACACACAGCTAACGAGTTTGGTTCTTCCAGAGAGCATGATGGGATGACAGGAGAAACAGACACCAATATCAACAGAACCACCACCACCCCCACCGGGTCCATCCCATGGAACTTGTTGATGCTCAGAAAATGAAAACTTCAAACTCAGGCACTTCAGCAGGGTGAGTGCTACGAACTGATGGATACTAGGTAAACCTCAGAAGAAGTATCTCTCTCTGACCTTTTCCTGCCTTTCTTTCTCCTGCTCTACTTTTTTTCCCAAGGGCAGACATAGAAACCAGAATTTCTTTTTCTCCAAGGTGGGTTATAGAAATTTGAAGCCCCCCCCCACCAGCAAGTCCAGCCATAATCCAAGAAATATTCCTCTTTCCTCACCCTTTCTGTGTAAGAGCTGGCCACGAAGAAATTCTCTCACCTCCCTAGTCAGATAGCAGATCATACGAACCTCATTCCACAAGGGGCCTGCCCTATCCCAGGAAGAAAGAATGATAAAAAGAGACCAAGAAGAACATGGGCAGATGACACTTGCTGAGTTTCCACATTCAGTTCTAATACCATTTCTTTTTTGTCCTGTAAGATTTCTATATGACTGTCCATTCTTCTTTGCACATAAATATGAAAATGGACACTCTTCCCCCAAGTCTTTGAGTCTTCATTTCAAAAGGTTCCCAAATCACATAAAAATTTGATTAAATAAATCTGTTACACTCTTCTCTGGTTAACTTCTTTGTTACATGAGTGTCAGCCATGACCCTAATGATGGGAAAGAAAGGTATCTAACTTTTCTTCCCCTAAAAGCTCAATAATTTTGTAAACAACACGATGGCATAACCAATCAAAATACCTTGAAAGTTGCACATAATATGTATAAAAATAGTCACTTAACCCACTGAGCATATTCATTCACTCAAAGGGACACAAACAACAGTATTTAGTAGGCTCTTTCAGTGCTAAAGAGACTAGAAGTTCATCGCCCCACCTTCATTTTCTATTGCTCCAACCCTAAACTTGAGGCATATCAAAAGATCTGAGCAACTGTGCTACTACATTTGCACACATATTTTTAAAACAAAATATTATAGAGAGGGAATTTCTGGGAGCAATGTTCTGTTGGTGTGGGAGGCCTCCTCCTCCTTCTCCTCTACTCCTGACAATGACCAAACACAAACATCAAGGCAAAATTATCCATGTAGGAGGAACAATAGCAGTTAAGGTGGGTGAGAGCCTCCCGCAGCAAGTACCTGAAAGATAGTGGATGAGCCTGAGAGCAATGGCAAAGAGGGTAAGAAATGCCTGCGTTCTGAGGCAGAAGTAAGCAAATGTTCTATCTGAGGCTTTGGTCATGCAAGGATATGTGAACATAGAACCTCTGGTAGCTAACTGGGCCTAAAATTGAGACTGGAGCCCAGTACCCATGTGCTGTAGGATCACACACTTCCTTGGTGTTTCTATAAGACCCACAAACTGACCCATATGGCACTTGCAAGGGCATATTCCTGTTTCAGCAGCCAAGAGAAACAGCCCCAGTAAGTCTCACTTTACTGCCTGGACCTAACCAATAAACTTTCAACCTACAACCCTATGTAAAATGTCAACCAATCAGGAATGGGCATAGTGGTATCCCTCATTTACATAAAACTGACCACACTTTTAACCCTCATCTCCTTAAGCAGCCTGGAATGGGAATCTGGAGGGACTGTAAAACAACCTCTTTTTCCTTCCCGAGTGCACTTTTGATTTTTACCCACTTTTGTACCAAAGGCTACCTCTCTTTCTAATTTACAAGCTTTTTTAAAAAAACTAAAACCTCCCCTCATCTTGAATTCTTTTCTAGAGAATTTCGTTGACAGATGAAATGTCAGCACAAGATGTACCCTTGGGTATAGCCATGTGTAAAGAGAGGTCAATCCAGTTTGCTTTGCAAAGACTCCACCAAGCTGAGCCACCAATACCACAGGCACAAGGAACTATGGCCTCACAGCAAAAGCTGCCAGGATCAGCCAAAATGTTTTGAAGAGGCAAGAGTCAACTATGTAACAGTAAGCTTTTACTGTCACGCTTAGTTTATATGTTTTGACCCTGCCACACACAAAAAAATAATTGATCCAGGCTTTAGGGGGAAAAATACCGTATAATAATATATATTCAAACTGAGTTTTGGGCAGCACTGTTTCTAAAACATCAATAACCACATTCCAGACTCAAGTGTTTCAAAAGCTATATCAAATTTCAAAGAAAATAATTACATAAATATAACTTTAATTCCAAAGAATCAAATATTTTAACAATTACCAGGGACTGATTTTTAGTAGTAAATGAACTAAAAAATAAAAGTCATTTAAAGGGTTGGGTTGTGGCTCAGCAGTAGAGCACTTGCCTGGCATGTGCGAGGCCCTGGGTTCGATCCTCAGCACCACATTAAAAAAATAAAGGTATTGTTTACAACAACTAAAAAATAAATATTAAAGAAAGCATTTAAAATATTATTTTAACTAGCATTAAAATATAAAGGTAAAATCTATCGAAGGTCAATGTCAATGCTGACTTGAAGCCACTATGCCATTAGATAAAGCAGCCCACTTCACTCAAACACTCCATAAAACAATAAACATGATACAGGCCAACAATTGTACTACATAATTGTATTGTACAGTGGATTCAAATGCATTCTGTGTGACATCCTGGTAAGGATTCAGGAAAATGGCAGCAAATCAGTGTCAACCTAAAGAACCTGGGAAATAGTCTTCTCGACTTCAATTCTCAGGAGCCAGATTCACAGCCATTAAAATGCCCAGGCTGGGGCTACAGTGATTTCCAAAGATGACTCCTGGATAAGAACCACTGAAGGGACTTGTTAAAAAGACTTTTTCCACCATTTACTGAACTTGAGTGCTCAGAGAGGGAACCCAAGAAGACATACAAGAAAATGTCCTGTGAATTGTCTTACATAGAGAGAATATAAGGCATTTCAAAGTCTTTCAATCACAATGGAATTAGTGCAACCAAGTGGAGGAATAACTATAAAAATGGTGTACTGGACAAATGACAAATCTCAGGAAAACCACAAAGAGGAAGGGAGGCTAGATAAACAGATGAATATAAAGGGAAGCTTGGTTAGTGGAGCATGCTCAATGTGTTGACATGCAGTTTTGATGGAACATGCTAAGAATAACATAGTATAAGGAAAGAAAAACCAGAACGAAGATAAAGGCATGAAGAAAATAAAAGCAAGATACAAAAGCTGACGTTAATCAAATATTGGGGTCTTAGAAGAAAAGGTTTTATTTTGTTGTTTAACCTCACAGACCAAATGAGCTGCAAAACATAAGTAAGCCAAATTTTCTTCAAAAGAACAATAAGACTCTATCAAATCTGCTGTGGCTAACTGAGTGGTTCACATCCTAAGATTCTGGTAAGGTAAATACTAAAAGTGTGTACTGCTGTTTTATGTATTTTACTACTTGACTGGTGATGCATTTTATACACAAATGCCAGCAATTCCAGGCCAGGATACAAAAATTTATTGTGGATGTGCTTTAAGTTAATGTTGATTCCAACAGTTTACCATCCATCAACTATTCTAGGGCCAATTAGCACCTTAAAAAAATTGTGTGTAAATATTTGAAAAACATGTTAGCAATTAAAGGGAGGAAATATTCCACATTAAAATCAGGAAGAGACTTTAGGTTAAATGCTAAAAGGTAGCTGCATTCTCAAAACCCTGAGTTTTCACAGCATAACACAGAACGGCATATGCATTCTAAAATAAAAATACAACATGTAAAATCCTATTTAAAATTCAGTAAAAGCCAATTATTATTTACTGCTTTCAGAGCTAATAGGTCCTCTAATTGAATATAAGAGGTTTTAAACTTGGTGCATCATTAACTTATACTCCAAGTTACTAATGAAGTGTTGACAAACGTTTTCAGTGTACTAAGAACTTGAAAGATTGAATTCTTTGTACTAACTTTTAATGACTGCCTTTTTGAAGCAATAGGAAAGTTAGAGTGTCCAACATATGGCTTTAAAGCAAGTTTTATTCTTAATCTAAAGGGGAGAGTATAACATAAAGGCTGGATTTCCTTAACCCTAATGGCTAAAATGGAACTAATACAAACTGAAAGAAATTGGACACAAGTTACAATTAAGGCAATGGAAACACAATAGCCTTTCATTGGGAATCGGAATCTCACATTGGGGTATAGTTTTTTAAATACTGACCTTTAAAATTGGAACAAAAATTATTAATAAGAGGAATTAATGAGAAAAGTAGCTAATAGCATTCAATCATGGAAAGAAACCTATGAAACTGACGGTAAGATATTTAGATGACATTCAGTCCAATGTTTAAGAATGTGTTAACTGGTTGAAAGTAAAGAGATTTCCTTTTTTAATAGTAGTGATTCCAGGGCTGGGAAGAGAGCAGTCAGAACAGAGAGGATTGTAGAAGCCACAGAACTCTACTGTATGATATTATGATTGTGTCCTTTTAAATATGTCCAAATCCACTGAATGCACAACACCAAAACTGAACCCTAACATAAACTATGGGCTGGGTGAAAATGATGAGTCAATGTAGGTGTATCCACTGTATCCAATGGGATATGGATGATAGGGAAGGCTGTGCACAGGTGGCTGCAAAGAATATATGAGAAATCTGTAGTTTCTGCTCAGTTTTGCTATGCACCTAAAATTAGTCCAAAAAAAATCTATTCAAAAGAACAACAAATAGAACAATAATTCAAATGTTAGCTTTAAGACATGAACTATGTGTTCCCATTCTATTTCAGACAGAACAATGCTGCTACTTTTCTACTTGAAGAAAATGAGTAAAAGTTTTTCTTTCATTTTAAAATTTTGTTAGAAGAAAAAAATCTTTGATACTGCATGCATGGGAAAATGATCCGCTCAAAGAATGTAAATCAGAAATAATTGAGGAAAAAAAGGAGAAAATTTATAGGACATAGAATCATGAATATTTTCATCTTTGCTTTAATGGTTAGAAAGCATGGAATCAAGTGGATTGTGTAACTTCCCTATATGGATGCTTATCTTATGTTGTTATTTTATTCTCCTTACTGTTTCTTGTCCCTTTAATATTTTAGTCTTATAATTTTCTCAAAGGTCACTCAGTTCATTCAGGTTTTGCCACTCTCTCCCATTTTCTGGCAAATACCCCCCCACACACACACACACACACACCCCTACAGACCTAGAACCAATCCAAGGAGTGGGCCCCTGGATAGACAGGTTTTCTATATAGCTCTAGCCCCTTCGTCTATGAGCCACAGTCATCATCACTGTCACCACCCCTCCTAGCCACCACTGATGATATTAGGGTCACTTGTTTTAAGCTAGACCAACTGTTAGTCTCTCCCCCGATAACTTGGAAGTGGAACTGAATGACAGATTGCTATTTGTAGAATATTTGTAGTCTCAGAGTTTCTAATGTCTTCAAGAGGATTCTGTTAATTTCCTAGACTGATTGAGAAAAAAAAAAAACCTACAGTACCATTATAACATTTTTTTTTCCTTTTTGTTCTGAAGCTAAGTTGATTTGGCTTTGTAATGTGGAACACATAAAAATTAACCAAATAGTCTCTAACATCCTGTGTGTGGCAAGGATTTAATGTAAACAACTGTGTTGCTTCTCTTCGATCCCTTTAAGAGAAGCAAGATGAATAAAGTGGGAAAAGTCATTTTTTCTGCCTGTGCCTGACCCAATCATGAAACTCAAGGTTAACTAGTCCTCCCTTACAATCCCTTTCCTTCCCCTAGTCCATGGTCCCTCACTGTGCTAAATCCAACACCGTAATTATCTATAAAAAGGTGTTCCTGGTTCACAGACTGTGTACATTCTCACACCGAAACTTCCTGGACACATGGATCCACCTAACCCTATCAAACTAGGTGGCACTTCTTCCTTTAAATGCCCCTGTGTGGTAAAGGAAAGTAAAACTGGCAATTACACATGGGGCTTCTTGCCAGACAATATCAACTCTAGGGTCCACTTTTCTACACCCTTGCCAAAGAAGTTCTCTGTTACTATGTGTGTTTCCTCTCTGAGTGTACTGGTTGCAGGAGAGAAAAACACATTATAACCAACTAAACTACTTATAAAGGACTGTGCTTTATTTATTTTAAGTTCAGTGCTTAACACATCATATAGAATATGGTATATACCCCCCAAATAATTATTAAATAGTAACTTGAAAATATAGAACATGTGATAGTATTAATTTTACTTTTATTATGATTACTATAAATATTTTGACAGATAAAAGATGCTTTTGATGTTACTGGTTGCATATGCAATAACTACAAACACACTCCTCTGTAGAAGATGCCAAACACCTCTCAGCTCCTTTGATTAAAATACTGTCGTGATATCTCCCCTTGCTAAATCCCAATGACTCTACTAGCATTGCTATTTTAGAGGCTTATTTATGATTTACCTTATTCCAAAACTAATTTGAATAGATGCTTTAAGAAAGTTTCTGGTAGCTACAGTCTTTAGTAGAAATTCTGCTCTGTTGGATTACCCAATGTATTAACAATAGAATGACAAGAAAGAATTACAGTCAACTAACATAATTGCTTTACTCTTTAGAATAACTTTCAAGTAATATCATTTCAACTAAAATCCTCAAGTCATTCATAACATGGGAATGAATTTCATCTCCTTTCTGACTACCCCTTTGCCTCCTACATGCTAAATTTGCAAGAGGTTGAATGTACTCTATTCCTCAGAGAATCTCAGTGTCTTAGCTTCCATTTCATAATGACCCCCTTCTCAAAATATATAATGCTTGCTTGTGTGTGCATGTACACTACAGAAGAAATCCAGCACCTTTTGCATACACTTTAGGCCCCCTAAAACTTAGCTACATCCCTAACCCATATAATTCTTTCAAACCAATATATTTGCCATTTTTTCTACCTGGGATACACACTCTTAGAATTGAAAGCTATATTCTTCCCTCGTTCCCCCCCCCAAAAAAAATTAGCTTTAAATCCACCTTCTTTTTAATATTTTTAAGCCCCTTTAAGAAAATTCCCTCTTTTTAATTCCACTGTACTTCTGCATGTCTTTTTAACATTGGTATCACATTCTGCAATATATTTTAGCTAATTGTACACACATCTTACAAGAGCTCAATTTCACTGAATTGATCTTATTGGCAAAGTAGTAGTTTTCATTGATCTAAGGTTTTTAAAAAGACTTGTCAGATAATTGTTATAAAATTGTTATAGTTTCTAAAACTCATGCCTTTGGTGGAATGTCTTGGCTTCTTACTTGTAACTATTAAGGACCTGGAATTACTCATGCATGTTTAGGTAAAGGTCATTAATAAACACTGCAAAAGTGGCCAGTGATGTTTTGTTTTTAAAAGTCCAATTTAATTTTAAACAGTAAGCATCTAGCTCTTTCACGATATCTTTGAAAGCAATGATGTAATATTGAGACAAGAATTCCACCCGAGTTGCCTTAGTTAAGTTAGCAGACAGAAGAACAGAAACACCAACAAAAGAGAAACCAAGATTGCTACCTTTTAAAATTCCAGCAAACAGAGCTATCTTATGTGAATGCCCACTCAACAATGCCACAGCTTCTTCCTCTGTAAATCATTATTTCAAACTTTAATAAATAGAGTTACTCACTCAACAGAAAGACACACAATAAATAATAAAAAGAATGACTCCCTGGACAGTGCTATAACTTGACCTTACCAACTGAATGAGAATAGAAGTGGCCATAGCAACAAAAAGGCACTTCAGAGGCTTACTCTGCAATCACTTGTCAAGTGAAGATGACAATGGGCAATATTTAAGACGATCCTAGCACCTGAACTGAGATTGCTCCTTTTACACAGGGCCAGGCACTAAAAATGAGTCAGTGGGTGCAGAATGATTTTGTTGTTGTTACTGTTTGATTATTTTTTAACACTAAATCTAAAAGTACCATCTTTCTAACCCTAAATATATTTATAAACCAAAACTTATATATCCATAGGTTTTCATATGTATATTTTCACATATACATATATATATTCATATGTATATTTAAGCATGTGATATATAACTTTCAACATTAATCCTAATCCTAACCATAAATCTACTGCTAAAATGAATCCTGACCCTAATGGTAGCCATACCCCTAACCCTAAATATATTTATATATTTATGTATCAAAAAATTTATATCAATATAGCTTTTCATATGTATATTAATGTGCGTTGATATTTGTCTTATAACACTAAACCCTGATTTTAACCCTAATTCTAAACCTAACTCTTTAAAAAACCACTAAATCTAAATGTAAAATAATCCAAATTTTAAATATAACTAATACCTAAATTGGTAAATCCATATAGGTTTTAATATATATTTTCACATATATATATATATATATATTAATGTGCATTGATACTTATCTTTTAACCTTCAGACTAACCCTAAAATTACCCCTAACCCTAATTGTAACTGCACTCCTAACTATACACAATTCAAAATACAAAACTATATATATTGGGGATGGGGTTGTGGCTCATGGTAGAGTGCTCACCTACCAGCATGAGGCACTGGGTTCAATCCTTAGCACGACATAAAAATAAAATATATATATAGAGAGAGAGTGTCCACCTAAAACTAAAAAAATAAAGATTTTTTTTAAAAACTATATATATGTATATAGGTTTGATTTTATGTAGATCTTACAAGTTTAAGTACAGTCTGCCATAGATCAAGTACCTTAATTATTATCATCATGATAATCATTATATCTTACTCCACATACAATTAAGAGAATCTTTCAAAAAATTATAAATCATAGGCTTCTCAGGAAACCACTTAAATTTAAAGACTTGAATTTAAAAAAAAAAAACATAGCCAACTATGATTGGTGAAGAAAGAATGAAAGCCAAAGAGTTTTATGATAGTATTTTCCTTGACTTTACAATCCTGACTTTATCATACTCTGAACATTTCAATAGGTTATCTGCACATATCAATAATATTTCTTAAACCCAGTTGTCTGTTGTTCAAGACTTGGCTATATAGAAAAAGTTAATGATATTCCAGATACCAATATCATTACAAGGCTCAAAGCGATACAATCATGGAATGGAACCACTGAAATCATGAGCCAGAATATACCTTTTTCCTTATTAAGTTGGTAATCTCAGGTAATCTCAGGTAGGTGACAGAAAGCTGACTAACAACATATGGAAGTCATGTTAAAAGGTCATTTCCTCACTAGAAAGTCAATATGTCAATCATTGGAAGGGTAACTGATGTGATACAGCAATCTGTATACGGGGTAAAAGCGGGAGTTCATAACCCACTTGAATCAAACCGTGTAATATGATGTATTAAGAACTATGTAATGTTATGAACGACCAATAAAAAAAAAAAAAGTAGGGGGCTGGGTATGTGGCTCAGAGGTAGAGCGCTCGCCTAGCATGCTTGAGGCACTGGGTTCAATCTCCAACACCACATAAAAATAAAATAAAGATATTGTGTCCACCTAAAACTAAAATATAAATATTTTTTTAAAAAACAAAAAAAGATTAAAAAAAATAATAAAAGGTCATTTCCTACATCAGATTTTCACTTGTGAAGCACAACTGGAATGATGAACTTGAGTCCTGCATTTTCTCCCTTAAGACAGGCAAAGTAGATATTTTAATATATGTTAATACCCTTCCTAACTTTTAAAGAGTTTCAAGGGATGGCATCCTCAAGGGCATGATAATGAAAAGCGGACATGCGCCTCATATGATGTCAAAAGAAATAAAAACTATCCACTAAGTAAAAATACTTTCAGTTTTTGGTTCCTCCATACTCTGCGTATTTGCAATTAAATGTTCATAAATGGTTCTACTATTAACAATAGTCCCTGTATCTGAAAGACAGTATCAACAGACACAAGAATTATATTTTAAAAACTCCATTGGAGACAAAGTCTTTTCAAGAATGGGAGCTTGTATCCTATAACTTAAGAAGAGAAAGTGGTCAGAGAAAAAGCAGAAAGCAAATCATGTCCACTAAGTTCATTTTAAATCTCTCTCTTTTGATACAATGATGTTAAATAAATTATGATCAAGTTTTCATGACCTACAAAGGATGGCTAGTAGAGTGTCAGTACCTCATTTTGATCTGCTGATGTATTTGGAAGTAAGTCATCATTTTCATGCAAAGATAATAGAATTTTAATTCATATTATTCTCAATAGTTTCCCTCAGGGCATATATTCAGAAGAGAACTTCCTCAAACCACTATTTGGGATATGGTTTTTTTTACTTTTTAATTTATATTTTTGTGCTAGCAAGTGAACCCAGGGCCTCATATAGGCAAAGCACACCTTCTTGCACTGAGCTACACCCTAGTCCCTGGGGTAAGAATTTACAGAATGAATGAACGAATGATTGATTGATTCTGGTTCTAAGGGCAGTTGCCACTGCTGTTTAACACTCAGTGTACAAAAGCTAAGTTCTAATTTGAGAAAGCAGGAGGGGACCAAAAAGATTGATTATTTTGTTTAGTGCAAATAGTTTGGTTAGTTGGTTCAGTGCTACAATCAAACCCAGGGCCTCACACATGGTAGGAAAGTGTTCTTCCACTGAGCTATACCCTCAGTCCTAACTCCTAATATTTGAGGTGTATTACGCCCTGTCGCCAATTTTAGCCAGATGAGGTGTAAGGAAGAATAGCAAGAAAATCAGAAGTTCTTTGCAATCCCTTTACTATCATAATCCCAAACTTTTTTATTCTGTAGAAATTAACTTACTCCAATCTTATAATACAGTCTTCATGGTGGCAATAACAATCTTATTTTGCTAGAGGTTTATCAATTGCACTGCATTTTTCTTCTCAATCCCAATATTTGATTTGTCAGTTTCAGTTTCCTTACATAAAACTATTGAGTAAAACCAAATAAGAAGTGTGCTATAATTTGCATTTGGAGTATCCCTCAAAGGCCCAGGTGTTAAAGGCTTGGTCATCAGCTAGGTGCTACTGTAAGGTGGTAGAACTTTTAAGAGGTGGGGTCTAGGAGGAGGTCTTCAGGTCATTATTGGGAGTGTACTCTTAAAGATAATTATGAGACAGGTTTCCTGCTTTTTCTCTTTTACACACCTCACCCATGAAGTGAGCAGCTAACTCCACCTTGCATTCCTGCCATAATGTACTGCCTGGTGAAATGCTCAAAGCAATAGAGCCTATCAATCATGGAATGGAACCACTGAAATCATGAGCCAGAATATATCTTTTTCCTTATTAAGTTGGTAATCTCAGGTATTTGTGATAGGTAACAGAAAGCTAACAACATATGGAAGTCATGTTAAGTCATTTCCTACATCAGATTTTTACTAGTGAAGCACAACTAGAATGATGAACTTAAGTCCTGCATTTTCTCCCTTAGGACAGGCATCCGTGGTCTCACCCCTTGCATGGCATTGGCAGCAGCAAGCCCATGCAAACTTTTATTTTATAAATTCATTAAAGTTATCTGTCTTCTGTTTCATGTCAGAATTGTATGGAAGAATTCCTATGTTTATGTTTTTAAAGTTGCTATCATTTCTAGAAGAATTAAAACTAATTTTTTAACTAATTTTTTATGCAAAAGATAAATATTTTCAAAAGTGTCAACTCAAAAAAAATCTCTTTTTCTAAATCTATGAAAAACAGTTAACTCATTTCAATATATATCAATCATTCTTCTTTTAAAGACAACCATATTTTATGTCATCATTCTTCAAGTCACCTAAATTATAAAGGCAATAATATTTTAAATATAGATAAAACTAGAGAACTTTTCTGGTATCTAGTTTAATATCTTGAAATTATTATTTCAAATGTGTTTTAGAATGAGTTGATGGAAGCACAGGGCTAAATTGAAGTTCTTCCATATTAATGCAAAAGATCTAATGAAGCATTTCACAAATCCTACATCCCATTTATATTTAGTAAACAAGTTAATTCATTAGGAAAAATGTTGATAATGACAATATGGAACACTGTATCTTGGATATAGAATCTATTCACACATAAAAATTCTAATCCACAAAAATAACTAAGGTATGTATCAGTGCTTCAATAACATAAGATTAAGAGTATCATCTAATATCCTGGTGCTTAATGGGAATAAGAAATTGTGTGCTATAATGAGAAAAGCAGGACATTGGAGGATGACATATCTGTCAACGGTTACTTATTCTATCACTTTGTGCTAATGACTCTCTCTACCCATGAAATGAAGTTTATGATTTCTGCCCCTGAAGGGTTTTTATGAATAGAAATTATACATACCTAATTTTTGTTTCAAAAAAAATATCAACTATTACCTGGAACGAAGGTTATATGTACACAAAGGTTGAGATATATATAAAACTAATCTCCAAAAATATAAATGTAAATGATACAACAGATAATTTTAGTTATCTCAGTATCCGTTCCACCTTCCTTCCTCACTAATATACTGTAACTTTTTTCAGGTGTCTATTTTGCCCTGCCTGACCATGTGACACATTTTATTCCATTTTCAGGATTCTCTAAGAAAAAAACAAGAGACTCCAATGTAGCCCACAATTCTTTAAGCCAAGGAGAATGGTTTCTAGAGTGGCTGGGGAATACATGATGAGTTGCTACAACTTTCATGATTCTGAGAAACGCCAGCCTAGATGCTGAGGATGATAGAGAGGAAAGAGAAACAGAGTCTAGCCATTGATAACACTGTTGACTTACACAATTAACACACAGCCCCAGATTCACCCTATTTTCTGATTATGAAAACTGCATAGCCTGTTATTTGAATGTCTTTTAGATGAGGTTTCTGATACTTGCATGTAGGTTGACATAGTAGACAAATAAGATGTTCTTTTTCTGTAAGAATACATAAACATTTTTATTTTCTCAGTCTATATTTGCAAGTCAATGTCATTTTACTGTATTTAAAGAATAAAATAACCATTGCTTTTCTAAAATTCACTGTAACTCAATTCTTAGAACTTTGTTAGATACCTCTCTTACCCTCAATTTAGAGATGGGTAAAGTGAGGCTCAGAAAAGCCAAGGAACTTGCCCAAGTGCAAAGAACTATTCAGTTACAGAGCCAAGATTGAGCTCAGGCAGCTGTCTTAAAGCCCACACATGATGTTAAGCAATATTGTCTAACCAGTGTGGTTTCGATGATCAGTGATATTAATTGCTGTCCAAAATTCCAAGATAATTTATTGTCCAATTATACCCAATTATGAAAGCTAGTTTAATTATATTAAGACAGTTCTTCATCTGGTCACTACTAAAGACCATATGGACAGATAAAATGCATAATATTAAAAGAATAAAGCAAACCTAATAAACAACTTGCTCTTTAACAACTATATGCTTTAGGTCACTTATTTCCAATTCTTAAAATCAAATTTTAAAAAAGTGATTTTAATTTGCAGGATGACTAGAAACAATTTCTTCATATAATAGGCTGTTACTTTGTAGCATTCACTTTTCAAACCAGAAAGAATGGTGGCCTCTCCTTTTAGATTCTGTGGAAACTTACAACTTCAATCAGATCACCAAGCTTTTTATTTGGGGTGGTGGGGAGTTCCCAAAAAAATGAAGAGTTCCAATTAGTCCTAATTTGTCACAGTTTCAAAATTCAAGAAACAAACAAACAAAAGTCATAATTCAACTGTTTTTCTATCTTATCAAAAGGAAAAATATGCCCTTTTTTTCAATAAGTAAATATAGTCTAATGAACTGATCTATGGCAATCCGACTCAATATATTCCAAAGTTACAATATATTCTCAAGTTACCTCTATGATATTGCAGAGAGAGGTTCTTCTTACCATGTAGGGACTGGGGATAAGTTAACTATGCTTTGTGATGGGGCTGAAGAATGAGAGGCCCCATTACCATTACAATGCATAATGAAATCTATTTTGCAAAATACCTTCAACTAGTCTTTTTCCCAGAGGTTGAAAGACATAGCATATGCATTCTTGTAAGTGATGAGAAAACATGAAGCACCTCTGTGAGACATTTCCATATGGGTCACTAAAAGCATCTGTAAAGACAGGCATGCATCCCTTTAGAGGCTTAATCTTCCAGTGAAACACAGGTTTTGACTAATTCCAAAAACAGATTAAAATACTTAAGGACTAGATCACAATCGTGACTTGGTCCTTTCTGACCTGTAAGTGCAAAGATATCCTGAGGGGAAGGAAGCCAGGTGGACACTCAGAGGAGCAATGATCAAGTGTATGGTAAATACATTATCCAAGAAATGAAAGAACATCTGACCAACAGTGGTAAAGAAAGTGGTGCAAAACGGATTGAGACATTTCATCTGTTTTGTACCCCACAAAAGCAGATTTTGAATCTAAGTTGTAACAATACACTTGACAAACATATTTATTTGCTTTTACAATAGAAAATATAAATAAAAGTCCCATGATAGCATTTTAAAGTATTCTATCTAGATATTAATTAAACAATTAATCACAGTATTTTTACAATTGGCACCATTCCTTTCTGCAGCAAGCCAAATCCATCACAGGATGATGATCTGATTGCTTTTAAAGCCAATGTTACTTTAAGATAAGAATAGATAGTTAAATTTCCTTTTATTAAAACTTTTTTGAATGTACTATTTTGAGGGGCAAAAGTTTTTTTAAAAAAAATCTAAAACTGTTAAAATACTTACAGGATTTTGTAATTATATATCTTAAGAAACAATTTAACTTTTCTAAATAGTCACTTTCTCCATCAAATCTCAGGCATAAAGAGTAGTATTGACTAGTTAAGAAAGATTGCTACACAGGAAACTAATAACAGGAAATGTAATTTATAGCTGTTAGTAGAGTGCACTACAAAAAAAAAAAAAAGAAAGAAAAAAGAAAAACACGAGGTTAATGAGATCTTATTGAGAGCCAACCTTTCCTGACAGAATTGCTAGGTAATTTGCATTAGAGGAAAAGATTTTCAATGAAGTGTTGATATCAACACGTATACTTCTACTATATTGTACAATAGTAAATGTTCTAAAAATTAAATACTAATCCATGACAGAATTTTTTAAATGTCAGCACATTCATTTCAAAAATAATGCTAAAGAACTGAGACCATTTCAAATAAAAATGTTATCTACATATATACATGAAGGTTTGCTAGAGTATAAATAATGTTTTATCAATATTATAAAAAATTTCAATCACCAAGTCATTTCTTAGATACAGAGCTTAGAAAAAAATCTGTTCTTGGCCAACATTTTCTTTTTACATTGGTTTGATTTAACATTAAATGAGCCGGTCTATTCAGAATTTCCACCCAGAGTTTTACAAATCATTAGTTAACAAGAACAAAGAGATACAAACATCAGTTATGCACTTTGACAATTTAATCTAATTTTAAAATTTTCAGTGGCTTTTAAAGTAGTAATGGTATTATTCATTTAAACAATAAGATAAAAATAGGAAGATCAGAAACCAGCAGCTACAGCTGGACATTAAGCTATCACTATTTTACCAAAAAGCCTTGTACAATAGATTTGACATTAACATTTTCAAATTTATGCCCCAGCCATCTGTCCTCTAAATCACGTGATACGTGTAATTATTGTAGGCTCTAGCTACCAAACACAATCAGTTTACCATAAGGCACATGTTACAGAGTTCTTATCCAACAAAAATATAATCAAGTTTATCTACTTAGGAACTACTGACAGGTGGATTATGAAGGAAGAAAACCACTGTCTTCTTGTCATTCTGGACTGCTCTTCCTATGGGGTCATCAAAATATACTGCTGTCTCATCTCTCCCTGCCAATAACCAGCGATAACCATCATATTTGTAGTGAACAGTAAAGGAGTTTTAGTAACCGCTTCAAAAAAATGCAATTTTTATGCTGCTGAGAATATCATAGATCTTTTTAAAAGTTTTATCACAATTCAGCCAAATGAAGTGATTATTACAAATGTGAATGATGTTCTCCAACCCATGGATCCAGCACTCAACCAGCCTTGTAGGAATGTATCCTTTTGTTTTGCATTACTATAACAAAGTATCTGAGAGAATCAATTTAAAAAGAAGAAATGTTTATTTTCTGATCAGTCTCAGAGATTTCAGTGGAAAGCCAGGGGAACCCATTGCTTTTCAACCCATGGGAGGATACTCTCAAATATCACTAGATGGAGCAATTGGTGGAGCAAGCTGCTCATGCTCAAGCAGCTGGGAAACAAAAAGAGACAGGATGGGCTAGTGACCCAATATCACTATTGAGGATACACCCCCAATAACCTAACTTCTTCTCATTACTTCCCACCTCTTAAAGGTTCCACAACCTTCCAATGCTGCCAAGCTGGGCACCAATCCTTTAACACATGCACCTTTTTGGAACATTTCGATCCAAAGTATAGCGTCACTATTGGCAAATGAGACCTTTACCCTTTAAAACTCCTTAATTCATTATGATCTTAAATATGTTTGTTATAAATCAAACCTTGGTCATTTTGTAAAGAGAAAAGAAAGAAAAGTTGTCTGTCTGATAATCATATCCTACACCCAACAAATCATATTTTAAAAGAATAGACGAACTTAGATAGGGCAGAGAGGTTGGAGGGGAAGGGAAGGGGCATGGGGTTAGAAATGATAGTGGAATGTGATGATCATTATTAGCGGAAGTACAGGTATGAAGACATGAATGGGTGTGAATATACTTTGTATACAACCAGAGATATGAAAAATTGTGCTCTGTATGTGTAATAAGAATTGTAATGCATTCCGCTGTCATATACAAATAAATAAAAAGAATTCATAAAAATAAAATCATGTGGATTTTATTTTTTAAAAAAAGATACTTTTCATTTCCAAAAATAACAAAATTGAATTCTAAGTATAATGATTTACATAGAGCCGTGCAGCTAAGAGTGGCAGAGCTAGCGAGGTGACCCATTCTGTTCTCAGAAGCAGCAATTTTTAAGTTCAAGAACACAGGAGTCAAACTGCCAACAACTAAAATTCTGGTCTAGGAGCTTGTTCACTGTTTGATAAATTAACCTCTTTGCACTTCAATTCCCTCAACTGTAAAAGGATACCCTCAAATGTCAATTGCCCAATTCCTTTTCCTAAAGTTTTTCTGTAAAAGTATTGAATAAAAACTATTACAACCAATACAGACTAAATTACATTTACAATATACATTATTATGCCCAAACAAAAATGTTAAGGAAAGCATTCAAAAACAAAAAGTGACTGAGGGTATTAATATTCAAATATACTCCTCACATTTTCCATTTTCAACTTTCTACTTTAAAAAGTGTGGGTATGCATGTTTTGTTTTGTTTTTGGTGCAGGGGATTGAACCCAGTTCCTTGTGCATGTTAAACACCTGCTCTACCATCAAGCTATGCCTTCAGCCTCTAAAATAATTTTAATGTCAGATAAACAGTATTTTATAAAGAATTATCTAAAGAATAGCTATAGTTTACCTCATAAGAAAATCACTATAAAGCTCTTCAGAGTAAGCAAAGATAGTAACACAAAATCAGCCAATTACAAAATAACAACAACAACAAAAAAGGTACTGGGCTAATATTTAAACATAAACATACAGAAGCTGCAGAGAAAGGAAAAAATTATTCTGTAGAATAATGGCAGCTCAGAGAGGAACTAATCTTATTACAACAAGAAAATTTACACAGGATATTTAATTTGAATGCAATTTTTAAATATTTTTAAATTATAAGATAAATTTTCACAAAATAAAGTTGAAATGTGTTTTGATGTTAAGTCACAGTATTTAAAAAAAAAAAAAAAGTCCACAACGAGGCATGGTGACGTACACCTATATTCTGGCTTATGTCAGGAGACTGAGACAGGAGGATCACTAAGACCATTCTGAGCACCTTAGCAAGACCCTGTCTCAAAATAAAAGATGAAAAGGACTGGGGATATAGTTCACCAGTAGAGCACCTTCCTCGCATGCATAAGGCCATGGGGTCCCTCAACATAAGTCACAATGACTAAATGGAACCAAACCTTTTTGAAAAATTTCACCTCATCAGAAAAAAATGATAAAACTAAGGTACCCATAGTTGTCTGAGGATTAAGTGACCATTAGTTAAGCAAGTCTTTCCCTCTCACTCAGGCAACTAGAAACAATAGATTAGATTATAAATATTTCCCAGTTGATCACTAAAGGCTTTATATATTGCTAAATAAAAATAGGAGTAGGTGCCTGGCATGGTGGTGCATGCCTGTGATCCTAGGAGCTCAGGAGGTTGAGGCAGAAGGATCATAAGTTCAAAGACAGCCTCAACAACTTAGGGAGGTGCTTAGCAACTCAGTGAGATCCTGTCTCTAAATACAATAATTTTTTTAAAAAAGGGCTGGGATGTGGCTCAGTGGTTAAGCACCCCTGTGTTCAATCATCAGTAACAGAAAAAAAAAAAAAAAAGAGTAGGAAATTCCAATGATACCAACAGATTTTTCTTATTCCCTCGAAGCAAACACAAATAATAAGCTTAGATGAATTTTTCTGTTTTAAATAGAAAGCACATGTATCTAGTCCTATAGTAAAAATTTTAAGTTGTGAATTCCAAAATTTGTTTATTCTCCTAGTTACTGCCAAAATACTAAAAAGCATATTCAATTTTGTACCTGTTATTTTGTAAACACAATAAATGTATTGTTTTAAACACTTCTTGGCAATGTCTCTCTTCTTAGTAATGAAGATGGTATACAAAGGACAAACCAGTAAAAATGAAGATGTCATGTTATTTTTTTCAACATTTAAATAATTATTGCATTTCTGTTTGTGAGAAGGCATACTAATGTGTTCTTACACCAGGGAAATGTGAATTCAAATTGGCACTTTTCTTTTGATATCAAAATGCTCATCTCTGGGATTCAGTGAAAGTTAGCAACACAGGGGAGGTTTTTAATGTTTCATCCTAATGCCTCAATGAGCAAAGAGCATTGCTGAGCTCAGCCTGCCACCTGGGAACCAAGAGTTGGGGTTATTCTTTCCAGTTTAGACTGAAATTTTGATCATCTGGGAACCCTGACACTGAGAACTCCACAGTGTTTATGTGGGTTGTACCCATCAATATTACCGACATATTAGAAATTAAACTGGGGAAAATTTAAAGCATGAAAATAGAGAAACACGCATTGTCATAAGCACAATGTTAGACAGATACCACCATACAACAGGTAAATTCTAGAAAAATTCACTGTGAGCTGAGCTCTAGAGAGAACAAAAGGGAAAAGACCAATAATATCTTGGCAATATTATGAAAATAGCTGTCACCTCGAGAACACCTAAAAGGGTACTGAGAACCCCCAGATGACCCCAGACCTCACCAAGAAAACCACAGTGCAGTGACCATTAGCTATTAAAAAAAAAAGACTTTCCTACATCAATCAGCAGCAGAAGTACCTATAGTCCTATTTATAACAGGGTTAAAATAAAATATTCTAATTTTGGCAAAGACTTATAATTAGAATAATAAACTTCCTCTGTGTATGCGTGTGTGTGATGCTGGGGACTAAACCTAGAGCCATGAACTACACTATGCAAGCATTCTACCACTGAGTGACATTGGCAGCACAAATTTCCCCTTCTTGAGTGACTAGCATAACACTCATTTAATGATACAAATAGGATGATGGTACTAATAAGATGATGGTGACAATGACAAACAGCAACTAACTTTTCATTTCACACTCATTATAGGTCAAGCATTGTTCTAAACCTTTTACATATATAATTCATTTCTTCTTCATAACACTGTGAGGTAGGATTAAGCATTATAAATCAGCTACTATAACATAAACAGTCACAAAGCTTCCTATTCAGCACAAGGGAGAAAAGTAGCAATAATTCTAATGAGCAAAAGCAAAAATCTTATATAAGTGGGAAATAAAGCAAGTGACACACCCAAAACAATAAGCCAAACAGATGAAATGTAAATTTCTGATGAAGAAAGCAATGACTGATTCAATTAAGAATGCTGATGGCCCTCGTAGGGTTCAACCAACAATTCAAGTTTTTAGTACACTAGGTAGTGAAATTACTCACTCACTTAAATGCAGGAATTCATATATATACCAATTTGACGTGTTTCACTTGCATGAAGTTAACTAGTTAGGTAAGCAAAAATATTTGTTTAAAAAAAAAAGTTACCTAACAGGAAAAAAAAAATAATGTTAGGAGTCCAGATTTAGTGAGAGAATGCAAACAATGTTATTATACTCTATCCAGTGAGAAATTATTTGCTAGAGTTGCCCAAGCAACTATAATTTCTGCAAAGAAAAAAAACAATTCTCAAATTATGATAAATATGAACATTTGGAATTCTGAATTACTAGAGCAAACAACTGCTAACTTTAAATGCTTCCTGCAATTTTTTTGATATCTAAAAAATATTACTCACTGCTGTACATAAGAAACAGGTAGATTACTAACAAGACTAATAATTCCAGGAATTATTCCAGGAACGTGACTTAAAAACAGCACAATGAGTTAAGATAATTCATTTGGCAGTGACGGAGTTAGTTTTTCACTCTCTGCTTTTACACAAGACTTCATGAACTGATTTTTTCCCTCTTTTAAAAGAGTGAGAAAGAGATAAATAAAATCTAACTACTAGTTGCAGTATTAAAAGTAAAAGATGATAAAGCCAAGTGAAGTAAAATACCAGCTCCCAGGGAGGCTAAGGCAGGAAAATTGGAAGTTTAACACCAGGTCAGCCTGGACAACATAAAGAAATCCTATTTCAAAAAAAAAGGAAATGATTGGTGCACACCTGTAATCCCAGCAGCTTGGGAGGCTGAGGCAGGAAGATCATGAATTTTTAAAAAGCCTCAGCAAAAAGCAATGCACTAAGCAACTCAGTGAGAGACACCTTATCTCTAAATAAAATACAAAAAAGGGCTGGTGATGTGACTCAGTGGTCTAGTACCTCTAAGAGTTCAATCCCTAATACCATCCTCCCAAAAAAGGAAATAATAATGGAAGTTTTCTAATTTATAAAATGAGGCAATATAATATTAAGTGTCCTCTGGTGACAGAATTTAAGTGTGCGTGTGTGTGTGTGTGTGTGTGTGTGTAAAGAAGTCATTTAACATCATCTATATTAAATAACATATTGAGACAAGGGGGGAACATTATATAATACCCTGGTATTTCAAATTTGGGAGATTTAAATTATTCTCTGTACTTAATATCAAGAATTTCAAGGATATATCATAAGTGGCTCAGAAGGAAGTCACAAAGTCAAATTCAACTCCTTTTTTTTTTTTTTTTTTTTGCCTATAGGCAGTATTTTGGCATGGTCAGGGTATTTATTTTCTAGCTTAGTCATATCTGAGCATTTGGGTATTTGGGTATAATCTAATACATCCTATAATGTTAATGTTATATACTAATATATTCTATAAGAATCCAGACAGTTTCATTTTCTGTTTACATAACAATTTATTATATTTATAGGCAGATTATATGTTGTATGAATTTTATTTCACAACACCTGAAAGAAGGGTTATGAGATATTTATTGCCAAAAGGGATTATTGGAACTAAGTGTTAAAATTTGCTACTTAAAAAAGGCAAAAGTTCTTAATTATCTTAATTGTATGAGAGCTTCCTACATTTCTGCCCCAAATTCACAGTTTTATTCATAGAGATGCACAGTCTTCCAAGACCCTGAACTGACTATCACCAGATGGAGACCATCCTCCACAATTCCTTGTAAGTCCTCTGGGCCTTTGGCCTCACAATGCAGCCCGACCTGCTCATCAGTGGTCCTACTACAAGAAGGCTGGAAATCCTCATCGCCTAGGAATCAAAGACAAATTCAAATTTCAAACTCATGTGACTCCAACATAGGAACACACTCTGGTGAAAAAGGAATGTAATAGAACCAAAAGCTCATCAAAAACAGTATTCAGGCATCATTCAAGACATTTTGTTTCCTAGAGAGAAAAATGAAACAGTTGAGCCCAAATAGCCCCAAGACTTTCTTGGGCTTTATTAAATGGTGGCCCCATGAATGAAGTGTTTATGTCAGTCCTATCTTTAGGCAGGGAATCACAGAATAAAGTCTTAACAACTCCTTCTCCCACCTCAGAACAAATACTCTTAGGAAAGAACAGTGATACCCCTGGAGGACCTCTACACAATTTGGAATAAGAAACATTTTCAAACATTGTCAGCAACAAATGCCATAATAGCCAAGTTCCTAGAAAGCCTTTCAGAGCCACCTGCCTGCTGTTAATATCCAAAACAGTCTCTAGAATATACTTCTTTACACACAAACATTCATAAAATGGAAAAGACTGTCTAAATGCATGTTAAGAGAAATTAAATAAAACACAATTCTGAGGATGCACAAATTCTTACTAAATCAGATTTCATATTCTGTAATATTTAAGACATAGTATAAGGCTTCTTATACTATGTCTTAAATATTATAGAATGGGGAATGAGAACCAGGAGTCTACAGAAAACTCTCTTTACTTCATATATAGTCTGTGTCAAGGTATTTGCTATAGTGACCCAAGGCTTACTAACTCACTATCTTTGTCTTCTACTCAATAGAAATATGAAAAGAGCAAGCCAGGGAATGTGCATTGCTTTTTCAGTCTCTGCAGATTATTTTTATGCATAGTACTGAATAAATAAAAACAAGTATTACAAGTGTTTGACATAGGAGCTAAAGGTAAGAAGGATTCTTTGGACTCTCAACCCATCGATTTCAATGGGGGCATTTATAAAATATGACTAAAGCCAGTGTGCTTAGGGGTCTGCAGAAGACCAAATTAAGATGCAAAACAAAATAATATAGTTTTAATATAGTTTGCTTGTCTCTGGCCTCTCTTCCTCACCCCCAATTCTACTTATCACTACCTCCAAGAAGTATTGTGTGTAATTTTATCTCATCAACAGTGTTCTCTATTTCTTTCAGCCTTTAAGAGCTACTGACAGCCAAATCAAATCTTTAAAAATGAATTCAAGTCCAGTTAAGTCATCCTTAGAAACACATTATATTCATTTCTTTACATTTTAGAAAAAGAAACTTTTAAAGAGGACAATTTGACAAGAATGGGGGGGGGCACTTTTTTGACAATATAAAATTATAGATAACCAGATGGCAGCTGGTTTTCATGTCACCCCTCTCCTGGCCCCTAATTTAGTGTGTCACCCCCCTGACTGCACTAATCAGAACTCTACTAAAGGAGATAGCTGTGTGAATTTACCAGAAACCAAACAAATCTCTACAGCAATAGTCTCCAAAACCCAAAGATAATCCTGTAGGCTGACCAGTGTCAAGATCTGAATACTAAAACACACCATTCCAAATTTAGATACTGCTATGATATTTTTAGTTACAGTGGAATATGTCACTGTACAGTTCTTCTGCATCTAATGCATAAAAATGAAAGGAAATCTAGTTCTCAACCTCATACTTCCACTAAAACAACTTGCAATCAATTAATGTTGTCAGCAGCAAAACTCAATTTTCTCCCCTGCGTGTGGAGGTAAACGTACAGAACAGATTGATAATTCCCGTTGAGAATGTGGCTAAGTGTTTCTAAGCAACCTTGCTCCATCATCTTCCCTGACAAAAACAAGGGAAAGAGTTTGAACTGCAGGCTGATGGAGCTTTGAATACTAATGATGAGGCAAAGAGGAATGGTTCATTACTGACTTCGAGGAGAGGAACCAAGAGCAGCTTCTAGCTGTAAATAAATTCTAATTAAAACTTGGTATGCAGTTCATACATCTGGACCTAATCCTACATATGGAATTCCTTTAGTACTGTCCATTCGTGTGAGATGAGCTCATTAATACACCTGTGTATAGTTAGTTTAGCAAAAGATTCATGTGTGTTTTCTGGAAATTACCTGGGAGGGGGGGAAAAATCTTCCAAACATGTCCATTGATTTGCTGTGGAATTTGTTAAATCCTCTTAAGCACATTTAGACTGACAACATTCTTAAATTAGCATCTCTGCCCAAGAGACCTTGCACTGAACTACTCAACAACCCCAATCAAATTGAACCTTTCAAAGGGCTGGGCACACCTCTGAAGGCAACACAGCACAGTCCAGTGAATCCAATTTGAATGAGAATCAAGAATGCTTCTCTCTTCACATCCCTGTCCTTCTGACGAAAATACATCATTCTAGTAAGAGGTGTATCAGGACTCCTTTGTAAAATGAAAATGAAAAATGTTTTTTCCAATAAAAACTCCACAGGACTACTAAAAAAATAATATTTTTCTTTAAATTTTAACTCAGATCTTTATGTTATTTATAGAAAGAAAACATTTATTTATCTAATGTATGGATTGATAGCTGAATAAACTTATGCTAAGCAAAATAAGCCAACCCCCACACCCCACACCCCCCCCTCCCAGCAAAAAAACAAAGGCTGAATGTTTTATCTGATATGCAAATACTAATTCATAATAAGGGGCAGGGGCACTAGGGAAAAACAGAGATGCTTTACGCAGAGGGGAGTGAAGGGGGCATGGAGGTAGGAAGAGTAGTAGAATGAATCAGATATTATTACCCTGTGTGCATATATGATTACACAATTGGGATGATTCTACATCATGTACAACCAGAAGAATGAGAATTTATACACCATTTATGTATGATGTGTCAAAATGCATTCTACTGTCACCTATAACTAACTAAAACAAATTAAAAAAAAATACAACATCATCTCAGACAACTTCAACTACTGTTCAATAAAATGCTACAAGAATAAGAAGATTTCCAAAATCTTATTCTGGGAAACTTCCTTAACTGAATCATATCCTGAGTCCACTGAAAATTGTGGGTTTTTGTTTTTTGTTTTTTTAAACAAGCTTCAAAAATACCCCAAGCATTACCTGGGTAAATCTTCATTTCTTATTATAAGAATTCTTAAAACATGCCAGTTTTCTTAAAACAAATGATAAGGTGTCCCCATGTTAAGGAATAATGAAATTACTGAAGAATAATTTTTAAAATAGCAGGAGCAATTGAAGTTCATCAAGAACACACAATGTTCATAATATACATACTATGCTTATTGTTTACACACATTATCTCATTTAAACTGATATTTCCAAGGTAAATTCTATAAGCTCATTTAACATGAGGAAACTAGGGCTCAAGGCAGCCACACAGAACACTTTGTGGAGCCAGGATTCAAACTCAGATTATCTAGACAGCCTGTGCCCTTACCAACCCACACTCAAGGTTTCTAACTTCTCAAAAAAATGATGGATCTCAGAGATAACTCATACAGCCTACATTTCTAAGACAAACTGTATTACAAGTTCCCTGATCACACACACTAACCAGATGTTTATGTGGATAAAATTATAAAAATTTCCCCTAAATCAGTTTAGGTTGAACTTACATATTTGTATAGAGAGAAAGGTAAGGGATAAGACAGGCTCAGCAGATAAAATGTTAGGAGATCTGCTTGTTCAACAACTACAGCAACATCCTTCTCAGTGAACTCTAGTAACTTTAGTCATCCTCTCTCAAAAGGGTGGGTACTCCAGTTCTGACATCAGGTGAGTCCATCTGCAATTTTGTCTCCCCCTACCACCTGTACCACACACCCTACATGACCTTGGTTTCCACCTCTGTGAAATGGGTGATCTGCACAGGAGATTTTTCAAAGATAACATGGAAACATATACATAAGGAATTCTTTGGCAAACAGCACTAAATAATATCTACCATTTACTCTACAGAAAATACATTTTAATGCTGTAATTAAAACATTCTTACTAGAATCTCACAAAGCACTTTAATCTGTGGAAAACCATAAAATGAGATTTCTTTTATTATTAAAGATTGTGCATGTTCCCCCAACTTTTAACTAACCTTGGTCATCATCTCTAAAACATATTCCCATCACTTGGTTATCTCCCATATTGTCATGGTTTGGATGGATATAAGGTTATCCCCTAAAAGCTCATGTGCAAGACAATGCAATTTTTTTCCAGAGGCAAAATGATTAGATTATGAGAGGTATAATCTGAAGGATAGATTAACCCACTTGAATGGATTAAATGGGTGTGGCTGTGGACAGGTAGGGAGTGGCTGGATGAAGTAGGTCCCTGGAGGTGTGTCTTTGGGGTTTATATTTTCTCTAGTGGGCAGAGCTCTCCCTCTCTCTCTTCTTTCTGGCTGTCATGTTCTGAGCTGTCTCCTCTGCCAAGCCCTTCTTCCGTCATGATGTTCTGCCTCACCCTGGATCCAGAGGTCAGGAGTCTGCTAAACATTAACTGGACCTCTGAAACTGTGAGCCAAAATAAACTTTGCACCCTCTAAGTTGTTGTTCTCAGGTATTATGATCAGAGGGTGGAAAAGCTCACTAAAGCATTATGTTCATCAACTTGAAATTGTGATCAACACAGGGTCTATAATGATGCACACCAGAATTCAAAGAGCACACAAAGACTGCACAACATGCTCAGGACAGGTCCCACTGCTTCAGAATAGTGAAGGCTACCAGTGAAATGAAACGTGCCCTATTTGAATACAAATAAAATTTAATGTTACCCAGAAGGTTGATAGAATTATTTGCTGAACTCACAAACTATCTCCTTCAACCCTCCTTGTCTGACTTCAGTGACCTAACACATTTATCATTTGATTTCTAACAGAAAATGTATAACATGGTTAGGGTATGGAGTAATATTTTTTTTGTTTCCGCTTCTTTTTCCCTCAGAAAATATAGGTATCATAACAGAAATTAGCTTACACATGCCTGAACTCATAATAAACATCCAATGCCAAACATTTCTGATTTAAGTTCTTTTTAAAGCTAATTGGGGTGGGGATGTAGCTCAGTGGCACAGGTCTTATACAGGAAGCACCAGGCCCTGGATTCCATCCCCAGCATAATAATAATAATGATGATGATAATAATGATGGTCATGTAGCATTCTTTTAATAAAATACAACATTTTAAACATAAATTAATAATTATTTGAGATTCTGAGGAAAGTAGGTCTTAGAATTTTTTTTTTAGATTATTAGAAAAAGAAGCCATTATACAGAATTATAGAATTTTGGAAGTAAACGCTGGTATGGTGGCATACTACTATAATCCCAGTGACTTGGGTGGCTGATGCAGGAGGATCACAAGTTCAAGGTCAGTCTGAGCAAGTTAAGGAGACTCTGTCTCAAAGTAAAAAGACCTGGTGACATAGCTTAGTGGTCCAGCACCCTTTGGTTTAATCCCCAGGGTTAGGGGTGGGTGGATTTGGGAAATAGAAGAAAACAGAATTTTAATTCAACCCTTTGTTTTAAATGTCAAGATGCTGAGAAAGACACAGCAGGGCTGGGGGTGGCTCAGCAGTACAGTGCTTGTCTGGCATGTGGGAAGCCATGGGTTCCATCCCCAGCACTGAAAAAAAAAAAAAAAAAAAAAAAAAGACAGCAAGAAATTACTTCAAAGACACAGCAATTCGTCCAATTTCAAACATCACAAATCTCAAATTAAGCCTGGGTTCTGTGAGAAATCAGAACTCGTTATCACCTGGAATAGACTTGAACCACCACCCTTGCTGGAGGAACTGTGTGAGAGGCAGTGGTATAAGGGAGGAATTCTGCCAGATATGGATAAGAAACAAAATCTCACAATAACAATCTTACTGGCAATCCCTACCGTGCCTGGAAACTACTATTTAGCATGCCTGACAACTGAGACATGCATGAGTTGATTCAGCGGCTAACTAAAGGCATTCTTTATATCACAGCAAGCTGTTTTCACATTAGCTCTGCAACTAAAAGAATATAAAGAATAGAAAGCTGGTATCAACTATTTAAAAATTTACACCAAGAACCAAGGAATTCCCCGGTAGAAATATAAAGACTTGATGGAAGTTTCATTATGTGAATTTATTGCCAATTCAGTCGTCTTAACAAGTTGTGCTATAAAACATATTGTCCTCTGCTGTTCCCAATAACATTTGAAAGAAACAATAACTTTCTTAAGACGGTTGCTGGAATGTTCTTGCACTTTCTAAAGCCAAATCTGAGTCCCTTAAAGAAATGGTGAATTGGAAGCCTGCCCATTGTTCTCCAAGCAAGTTTCTTTTTCTTTGGAGGGGGTGGGTACTGGAGATGTAACCAGAGTGCTTTACCACTGAGCTACATTGCCAGCCCCAGCCATGCCCCCCCCCTTTTTGGATACAGGCTTTCTAATTTGATGTGGCTGGCCTTAAACTTGCAGTCCTCCTATCTAAGCCTCCTGAGTCACTAGGATTGCAGGTATGCACCACTCCACCCAGCTCTAAGCAACTATTAATTCCACTGAAGAATGGGGCAAGGGGTCCACATTAAAAAAAAAAAAAAGTTCTAGCTGCAAAATTACATGTATTTCCTCCTGAAGACTTGAAGGTAATATTGGAAATTAGAAACAGAACAGAAACCTGGTGTGAGGATTACTGGTCAGAAAATGATTTTTTTTTTTTTTTTGAGAACCATCATGCTCTCCAATACCTTATCTAAATGAATGGGGGGTATATATACATGCATACATACACACATGTGTAGAGTCATATAAACATGCACACACACAAATACAAAAAAAAGAAAGAGAAGGTTGTAAATTTACAGAGAAAGGGGGATAATAGGTCACAAGATCCTAACCATTGTAACTGATTGGTAGTAGAGCACAAAAAGATATAAAGCATAGTCACTGCTGATCTGTTGTGAAATGCACTATGTGTGACAGATGGAGAAGTGCCTACAGCAACATCTATTCTGCTCTTCTGTTTTGGTAAGGACCTGATTTTTACATGAACAATCACATGTTTACCTTGAAGCAAGCAGTCTTCTCATTAGTCCTAAAACTAAAATAAGATAAAAGCTGGAGTGCTGTGTAGTACTTCATAAAAGCATCTTAAAAGGGAAAACACATGACCTTCACCCTTCTTTTCTGCTGCCTGGAATGTGAACATGATGGCAGAAGCTGAGGTGCCACCTTGGACCATGAGATAATGTGCTAAGGCTGACACTGCAGTGAGACAGGTATTGAGTTCTCTAACACTGGGGCTATGACACATAATAGCCCTGGACTGCCAACTACTTGACTTCTTTTATAACAGAGAAAAATTAACTTCTAACATGTTTAAGCTACTGCTCTGATGATGAGTTGGGGACTGTGGGGTTGTACACCATCATATTTAATCTTAATGAATAAAGTGAAAAATGTACCAAAATTCCCATATAAATGATAAATATAACTATGACAAGAAAGATATGCACATCTTAGTTTCTAATGCTAAGAAACTTAAATACAGTTTTAGCATAACCCAGGAAAACAATGAATCACTGAGAAGAAAAAATAAATTTGTCCTTACAAAGCGGATATCCAGGTGTTCTGTGGGAAAAAAAAAATAGACATTCATGAAAGCAGCTACTCTAAGTAACAGAATCAGATAAACACATGCTCCCTGCTTTCATTGTTATCTTTAGGGTTCTTTGTTTGTTTGTTTGTTTTTTGGGTTTTTGTTTTGTTTTGTTTTGCTTTTCGAAACCTTTGGAGAAATGAGGGAGGGAGATTACTACTCTCATCACTTCAGGTGTGATTTTTATTATTTAGAATTCTTGCCTCTTCTTTTCCCACCTTCTCAAATATTCCACCAAACAGTTAATTAGCTCAACCTTCAAAATTGAGGAAGTGGAACTCAATCAATCTGCTTTTAGAGTTAAGAAATAGATATTAAAAAACATAATTAGGAAAGCTTATCTTCCAGAGGTCATCACACAGATGAAATATGAAAATATATGTGGATCCACTTTGTAAATACGAAAGTGCAATACAAATGATATTAGTATTGATTCTATATTAAAATAATCAAGATAGGAAAACAGTCCATTTTCCCTCCCAGAAGCAGGATATGCTTTCTAATTTTCTGTCTCTTTAATGTTCCAAAATCTTCTACAAAACTGATGTCTACTAGAAAAAAAAAAATCAAAGTAAATTAGGTACTAAGTTTCATTTCTTCATCTCCACCTATTTGATTCATATCAATAATGCTATAATTGCCAGATATTACTCATTTGGAATCTTTGGTATACAGAAATCACAGTATCAAAAGTTCTTAGTAGCACTCATTATAAAACCCTGGCATGTTCTACTGGTTTTTTGAAGCTATTTTTTCTTCTTGGTCTAAACCCAAGCAAAACGATGTATACATGTGTAACTCTTGAGTCAAAAGGGCATTCCATCATTACTGCTTTGGAGACTGAAACCTTATTTTCTTCTTTGTTCACACAGACGATACGTATCCCTTATAGATATCTAAAATGAAGAATGAACACTGATTCATTGATTGTGATATTGTCTTATAATACCTCAATGCAAAGATCTTTCTAATATATTAAGGAAGAAAGAGCTCTGGCATGGAGCAAAGACCCATGGGTTTGATTCCATTTCATCTGCTTACAATCTAGAACATTTGTTAGAACACTGCACAAGTCAACAGGGACAATAACTCTGATGAAGTGCATCCAGATGCTAGTTCCATGGCACCACTTCATCTCTACTCAAGCAGCTATGGTCAGTCCCTTGAGGAAAAGAGATAAGTGGCATTCAATTAATCAAAAGGCTGAGTCTCCTAATAATTCACATGAAAATAAATATCACCTGACTCAACTAATTTTTCACGCGTCCCTACAACATGCCTATTTTTTCTTTATTTTTGTCAATTGAAAGACATGTATCTTTCAAAGAGTTCCATTACTGCAGCAGAAGTTCTTGTTTGCTCAATCCTAATTCCATCTAATAATGGCTGGTAATTGAAATAATTGAATGGACAAGATGTATAATAGTATCCCAAAATGACTTCTTGATATTCTTTCATTATATGAACTGAAAATCTTTAGGCTAATTGTACTTCCAAGTTCATATCTAATTCATGAAATAACCAAATGTCATTTTACTACCATCTCCCAAAACAGTTACCTGCTCATTAGATTCCCCCCTCATCCCATTGATTTGATTTCTCCCTGGATACATTAGTAATCTTTTTGCAAAGACATCTTTTCCTTTTTTATTTTTTTATTATAGTAAACTCGCACGTATGACCCCATTGCTTCCTTCTAACACTCATGAAAAACAAAAGATTACCATTATCTGTAATCTCATTAATATACAGCTTAGCTAATTCTTGCAGATCATTAAAGAAAATATACACATTATCCTGTGGTTTTCTTCAATTTGATATGCTTTCAATAATCACTATCTCTTGGACAGTTTATTACACATTTACCATTTTTTAATCCAATTCAGTTAATTTGGCACGTAAGATTTCAAAAATACTGCTGTCTCAAAATCATGATATCTAACCACTATTGCGTTTTTTAATCAAGTAATTCTATAAAGCTATCAAGAAAAGCAATCAGGTTTTTGTATGATGATTAGTACTTTAAAGTCTTTAGTCCTGCTTCCATTATCTTATAGATGTTTACACATTCTTGTTAATGTTTATTTCATCAGTCTATTAGGAATTAAACTAATAGACTGGATGCTAATTTTATCTTTGAAAAAAACAACCTACTAACTTTCGCCTGTCGATTCTTTACTATTTCTATACTAAGGGCCACCAATTTTTATCATTTTTCTTTTTTTGGCAAAACTCTGGAAGTCAACAGACAGTACCAACTCTGTGAGAAGACAGAAGATGAGCATGGTAGGTGGGTATGATTTCAGAAGTACTGGGCACACATTCTGCCTATGAAATGGTTCTACCCTCAGTTCTGAAGGCTTTTGCCTTTTATAAATTCCATGTTTCAATTTGTATGAATTTGTAAAAGGTACGAAACAGCTAAGTTTGCAGCTTGTATAAAATGGCAGAGAGGTGCTTATATTTGCATAAACCAACTTTAGACAGACACACACACACATACAAAAACTTACAATATTGATTGCTTCCAAGAAAAGAAACCAAATGACAATAAAATACTGTTGTCACTTATACCACTTAAATTTTGAACCATGTGAACAGTACTTATTCAAAATGCAGGTTGGAATTCCAGACCTAGAGTTTCAAAATATTTTCATTGATTTTTTTTCAAAACTATCTCCCTAAGATCCCGTATTTGAATGTCTATGAGAGGAAAATAGATTAGTCACAAAGTACTGCAAATTACTTCATAGCCTCAACAGAAGGCTATAGAAATAGGACACCTGGAAAACAAGAATATGGGAAATAATGTAAAAAGTACCAACGTTAGGGAACAGACAGATGTGAAAGGTGGAAATACAAGGTTAAGAGAATAATTCTATAAAATGGGCCCACTGTGCTGATCCCCACATACTTTCTTTTCCAAGAAGCAATTTACCTGCAGCCCTGCCTGACCTAAGTAGACAAGATATGTCACATTCCTCAGCAAACTTCCAATTAACTGCAGGAGAAATGCAGGCCCAAAATAATATTGATGAGAGAAACCCAAGTTACCCTGAAGGAGGAGACTTTTGTGACGAGATTCTGGGACTCTGAGAGATAAGAATAGTTCCTCCTAATCATAAAATCTGTAATAATGTATGGTTATGAGTCCAGTTAGAACTAGTCAGCATGGGTCAAAGTGACCTATAGTTGCCATGATAGTGGGGACTTGAAAGTCTGATGTCACTCGAGAGTCAAGAGGTGGACCTGGGTGGACTCTCTGGAAACTTCTCTGGTATCCTCAATAAAACTGGAGTGCAGGAGAGGCAAGTTGTCCCTCTCCTCTCTGAGAGGACCCACTCTCTCCCTTGAGAGTTTCTCATTTCCCTTCTCCCGATCCCTTCAATAAACTCATTCCTATTCCTCTGAGTGAGATGCTTGAATCTTTCTGACTTGATGGCAAGAATCAGGGTTTGTAGTTTGTGGGAAGGCCCCAGCTCTATAACACCAAGAATCTAAAAGAAGTAATGACCCTATGGAAAGCTGATCATTTTCTTTGAATGATTACTTGATTAAAGGAACTTAGTATCAAGGATTTGGAAAAGGACCAAGAGGCAATCTGGTAGGATAAGTAGGAATAGACCTCAGGCCACTTTCATCGTACCTCAGTTCTGGAGCTAACCTTATATGAAAAATCATTTTCTTGGCTCGCAGAATTACATATCTGCATAGTTCCCTTAATGTAAAGGGGGCTGCAGTGGAGTCAAGTAGCAGAAAGTAGAGGAATGAAAGGCAACTCTGAAGATGTACACTCAGTACATCAGGGAATTGGAAGCTGCTTTTGCTAAAAGCACTGACTCTGCACTTGGGCTGCAGGTACCCCATGGGTAACTAAAAGCAGGTTAAAAGCTTGGTATATCTGCCTTTATTTTATATCTGTGTCCTCTACTACCTCAAATTCTGAGTCAGACTCCTGTTGGGCTCTACATGTAGACATGTTAATGACTTGAGGAATGTCTGCCTAAATTCTGGTAATATAAGGTTGATTAACCCTAAATTTACCTTCCCCTTCTCATTCCCCTTCAAGGCTGAAGGCACCAGATAAGAGCAACTGAAGTATTTTCAAGATCTGCAGGGACATAAAATAAACAGACAAGTCAACTGCTTTTACAGGACCCTGTACCAGACACCCTCAGTGACACCCAGACATCACCAATCATTTCCCTTAACCTTCTAAGTCCAGAAAGCCCAGTAGGCAGATCACCTGAATGCCTACCCCCTAAGCATGAAAATTACCATGATGGAAACTGACCACTTCCTGTCAGCAGGGGAAATGAGAACCAAATTACCCCTCAAGTGATAATGACTTCTCCAGAACCCAATAGAACCAGACCTAAGATAACAATTAACCAGATCATCGTTTGACCAACACTGCTCAATTATGCTTGTCCATGCCCTCAGTTCTTCCCCCTCTTTAAACCCAGAGCTCATGTTAGTACCCCTGAAGACAAGGTTGAGGATGCTTGGTTCCCACCTGTCTTCCCAGTATGGCTGTAGTAAATTTGAAATTCCTTTCCTGCTTCACTATTATGGTTTCCTATGTGTCATTTAGGGCAAGTGGCCATACATGGTTTGTGTTGGGACTCCCAAGGTCAGACCTGTGGCCTAGGATTCTGCCAAGAAGAGTGTGGTTTTTGTATGGATCAGTTAATCAATTCACATGTATGTATAACTCAAGCATTTACAATCAAATGATGATGATGATGATGATGATTTAGAATGAATGTTGCTAAAAAATAGAATGAACATTGTTCCCAGGGTTAAACAGTATTTAAAAGTATGCAGACAGTGTTGCACTCCTGTAATCCCAGCAGCTCTGGAGAGTAAGGAAAGAGGATCACAAGCTCAAAGTCAGCCTCAGCAACTTAGCAAGACCCTGACTCAAAAAAACATAAAAAGGGATTGGGTTGTGGCTCAGTGGTTAAACATCACTGGGTTCAATTCCCGGCACCAAAAAGTAAAAAAAATTTAAAAAGTAGGCAAGGCATAATGTTATATCAAGGACAAAAGAAAATAATCATCACTGGGCAGAAGAATTTATGTGTCAGGGCCTAAACTCCTTTGAACCTTTCCAAAGGAAAGACAAGTAACATAATCACTGGTGTTGCTGGTAATATTCTGTGTTTTATACACAACGATACTTAGAATCCTATCAGAGAGAACTTGCTTTAGCAACACTTCCTGCATCCCCACATTCTAAGAGTTTTGTAGATGATCTAACACAATGCAAGACCATGGCTCCTTAGAAGTAAAAGGATGTTATCATTGGCAATAAAAGTAATCTTCAGTGTGAGTAAGTCCCTGAGATCATTTCCATTAGCACTCTGACACTTAGCTCAGGGTTGGCTCTATGAGCAACATCACCAGTGTGCTTCATTTAGAGCTCTGCTATTGCTGCCTCAAAGTTCTTAATCATTCCAAGCTAGAAACCCACATTTTCATTCTGCACTGGGACTTACAAATTGTCCCTGCTTCTCAAGGTGCGGTCTAAGGACCAGCAATATCAGTATCAACTGGGAATATGTTAGAAATACAGGTTCTCAGGCTCCACCCAAGACTTACAGAATTGAAATCTTAATAAGATCCCTAGGATACTACCATACATTATAAATTCAGAGAAACATTGTTTTACTGGAAATAATTCTACATTAAATTATAAAATTCCTTTAAAAAACATGCTGTGGAGATACATGACAAATGGTGCAAAAATCAAGCAAGTGAAATTAAAAATAACTAACATAAGTGAAGAATTCCACTTTATAGAAATCAGCATGAGAACTTTGGTTAAACAGGGCTGCTACCCTTCCCTTAAACTCATGCTTCAAGAGCTTCATAATCACTTTAAAAGATGAGTAGCACTGTCATGAGCTGAACTATGCAACCCATATTTATATGTTGAAGGGCTTGCTAACCACCAGTACCTCAGAATGTGATATATTTGGAAATAGAACCTTCAAAAAGATAATTAAGTTAAAATTAAGTCAGTCATGATCCAATACGACTAGTCTCCTTTTTAAGAAGGCATTTGACCTGCACAGTGGTGCACGCCTGTAATCCCAGCCACTCCAAAGGCTAAGGCAGGTGGATCTCAAGTTTGGTGCTAGCCTCAGCAACTGAGCAAGGCCCAAAGCAACTTAGAAAGACCCTGTCTCAAAAGAAAAAGAAAAAGGACTGGGGATATAGCTCAGTGATAGAGCATCCTGAGTTCATCACAGTACCAAAAACAAATAAACAAAAAAAATAAAGAAAACAAGAAATTTGGACAGAGACAGGTACAAAGAGAAGACCATGTGAGAACACAGGAAGAAGGTAGCCAATTCCAAGACAAAGAGACAGGCCTCAGAAGAAACCAATCCTGCCAACACCATGATCTTGAACTTCCAGCCTCCCGAATTGTGAGAAAATACATTTCTTTTGTTTAAGTCGTCTAGTCTATGGTATTTTGTCACAGAAGTCCTAACCTGAAGAAGGTTAAAAAAAAAAAAAAAAAAGAATGTTCTGACCTAACTAATACAGATACATTTCCAAAACAAGCTACGTACATCAAAAACACAGCTTCTTCCTCTTTCTGACAGCATTCAATTCACAATTCTATTAGTGGTGGGAAAAGGAAATAATTAAATGTTCCTTTTAGAAAATTCTCCAATTGGCCTTACATCCAAATACTCAAGTGATTCTATGAATAGGATACATGTAGAATAATATACAGCACTTATTCATAATTCCCATGGCTACACACAATAGAATTTGCAAGTTAAAAGGATGAAGGAGAATAACAAGGTAATCATCTTGTCATGACCCAAGACTGACCTGACTCCTATTTTTACTACTTGTACAAAGATGGTAAATATCAGTGAACCAGAATCATTTCATAAATGCCAAATCCCATTCTTACTCTGGGTGTTTCACTAACACGGATACAATTAGACCTGTATGAAAAGCGATCTCAACAGAGTTCATTCTCAAGTCTCTTCTCTGTCACTACACTGGTCAGTGTGCCACATGAGCCAGGGGCACATCTGTGAGTGGTAACTGAGGACTATTCACCAATCACTCTGTAAATCTAATTTAAAATCAGTGCTAAAGGAAGAGCAAGACTCAGAATGTCAACTCAATAAATCCTAGAAATTATGACAAATGTGACTTTGCATTTATTTGCTTTTCAGAATATATGTGGTGTTCTGACTGACTGATTCTTCTTTTGTTTTCTCCTTTTTTCCGATTGTTCCCCTTGGAGAGAAAGGAGAGGGAAAAAACACACCAACGTTTACTTGAAAATTCCAGTAGTGAACAAAAATATTTGATTGCATATTCACTGCTTCAGAGTGCAGTTCTGCTACTTATTATTTTTAAATTGGGAGTAGGAGGAGGAATTGGAAACCCTTTTAAGGAAGAGCAAGGAAAACACTAGCTCTTATTTTTTGTGTGCAAAGGAGAAGCTGCATTCATGACTGCCTTTTTCTCTTGCCATCAGCTATCCAGTAAGGGTCAAGTTTAGAACACCCTTACTGGTTTGCAAAGAGACTCACAACCAAAATGGTTCCTGAAAGCAGACACTATCGATGGACATATCCAAAAAGTCTAGCTGTGTTCCTTACAACATTTCCTATGAAAATCCTGATTCCTTAAAATGTATGAAAGTAGCCAAGTGTGGTCGTGCACACCTGTCATACTAGCAATTCAGGAAACTGAGGCAAAGAGGATCACAAGTTCCACACCAGTCTCAGCAACTTAGTGAGACTGTGCCTCAAAATAAAAATAAAAAGAGATGGGGGATATAGCTCATTGGTAGAGCACCACTGGGTTAACACTCCAGTACCACAAATAAAAGAGAATATTTCAAAAACTCAGCCTCTAGAAATTGTGGTCATTCATTAAATCCCCCATCTTCCACCATCTGCCCCAACAAACCTAATCAACACCTGGAAACTATTGCCTCTGGTCCAGAGATGGGTCTGTGTAGGCAGGGCCAGGAAGGAACAAGAGAAAATAATTCCCCCCACACAATTCTGTCCCTACCCAGAGCCCCCATCCCTAGTCACAAGGACCAGTTTGTTCCCAAATCCCTACTGCTCCCTCCTCACCACACTCCACAGCTATCAACCACCTCCTGTGGTAGAATAGACATTTTTTGAGCCTGCACTTTCTTCTGAACAATAAATCATCTTACTTTATGTGTGTTGGATCAAAGGCTCTCCATATCCAGCACTCAGCCAGTGTTTGTAATTACCAAATGTGGTCCTTCTGTTTTTCTATTAAACAGGGGGGTGGGGTAGTGAAAGGAGATGAGGAAATGGAGCAGAGTTACCTTTTCATTCATTGGTTTGTTCTCTCTCTGGACCAACATTTGATTGTCCACCGTATGTCAAACATCATTCTACATACAGGGCACACACCAGTGAGCAGAAAAACACCCTATTCTCCTGAGCTCATGCTATATAATAAAGTATCACAGACAGTAAAATAAGAATTAAAAGATAACAACATGACGGGGAGTGTCTCCTTGATCAAGGAACACTTCTCTGGGAGTCAAAGACTGAAGACAAGCTCAAGACCAGGACAGCTCACCATTTTAAATTTGGGAGAAGAACAGTCCCAGCAGGGACACAAAATAAGGGAAAGGCCCTAACCTGGAAATAAAGTTAGTGGGCTCAAAGAACAAAAAGATACTCCAAGTGGCTAAAGTGTTGGTGGGTACGGTATTATTGGTGCAAGATAAGCTGGTGGGAGAGGACAGAGCAGGAGTTTCTGTAGTATTTATTTTTTAGTCGTAGTTGGACACAATACCTTTATTTCATTAATTTATTTTTATGTGGTGCTGAGGATCAAACCCAGGGCCTCGTACACACTAGGCCAGCGCTCTACCGCTGAGCCACAACCCCAGCCCGAGTTTCTGTATTCTTTGTTACCAAGCTTAAAACCTTAATGTATCTGCTTCAGGGATAAGATAATATTGTCATGAGAACCAAATACTGTCCTACACACAACAGCAGATCCAAGTAAGCTACGATGAATGGTAAGAGCCAGCAGAGAAGCCCCTGCATCACTGTACCAGGGGAGAGATTTGTGAAGACTCAGGACACAGAACGGTTGGGCTTGACAATGTATTCCAGAGAACACCATCATTCGAAAGTTCTTCACTCCCAGATTCCAAAACTTCCCTTCCCAGCCTGTAGTCCTACCTCAGACTCAAACTTCAAACCATCCATTGAATTAAGAAGAAATTATTTATGGTAAATTCAAAAAGCTCTTCACAATACTGGCCCAACTTTCATTTCCAGACTCATCGGTGCATTCCAATGTATGATACACTCATTATTTGTTAACAGTACCCAAAACTTACCTGGGAAACTCTTATTGATATAATAAATTCTACTACAATAGGAGATGAAACTTCCCTACTCTGAGTCATCCGGAAGTTTGATGTTATAAGTTAGGACATGGGTAAAGAATAATGCTAGAACGCGTTCTATTTCACTAGCATCCCATCACACTGCTCCACACACACTGTCTTGACAAGGAGGAGCCAATGCTCTGAAAGCCCACTCTCTTCTAGGCTTAGAATTTCACTGGTTTAATCTAACTCTCACGATTCAATCACTCTCTCCCCTGTGCCTGGCACTGCTCAGACCCTACTGATGCAAATGTAAACAAAGTGAAAGACAAAGGGAAGTTTCACAGTATTGTAACTTAAAAAAAAAAAAAAACAGTGAAAACAGCACAGGTTATGTTATCAATGTGAGTTACAGGCAGAAATGCTATGGGGTAGACATTTGGAGATAATAAGAGACTTACAAAGGAGGAGATTAATATTTGCATGAGACAAGTTCATGGTACAAGTACTCCAAAGCACAATTCTGAAAATGCTTGACAATAAAACAAGGGGTGAGGGATGATGGGGTTGAACCTAGGGCCTCAAAGATGCTAAGCAGAAACTTTAACAGTGACCTAAACCCCCAGCTACTATCTAAAGGTTTTTAAAATTTCAAAAAATATTTCTTAAGTACTACTTTAAACGAGGTACATAAAACAATGAATGAGCTAAAATGACAGATACAAATAAACCATACTAATATTCACCATCCATAGAGTTAATATATATTTTATAATGGGGAATGTGTATCATTTCTAATCACCTATTTAGATTAACTAGCGTGTGGGTGGGGAGTGGGGTGGGGGTTTGTGTGCACACACACACCTGCCAGTACTACAACCCATAAATCACTGAGTATCTCAGAGCTATTAGAAAACATTAATTCAATTCCTCAAGCTAAATTACATTTCACAATTTCCATCAATGGACTTGAATAGAACCTTGAGATGATTAATGTTTTATCAGAGATTACCCAGACAAGGGAACAGAGAGCCTGCCATTTCGAATTTAGAATGTTAGTTCAGTACCACTGAGTAAGTGAAGACCTGAGCTACCATTCCTCCGAGCGTTATTATTTAAATGTAGTAGTAAAAACTTGAAAAAGTTTAACTTATTTACGAATTCATTTCTGACAGTTTCGACTTGATATTGTTCTCTTGCTAGAAACCAAGAAACCAGAGAGTTTTGAGAAGCCTCAGAAATCTCACGGTTAAAAAGATGGATAATGCTTGTATGATCTGGACTCCAGAGAGGAACATTATTGGCACATGGTTTTACAAGCCCCTGCTACTCAGCTATTTAAAGCTAAACCATTCTTCATGGATTTACATGTATTAGAGCCTACAATTATGACTTATGCCTTTTCCAAATGCTCAAATGATAGCTTCCTTTTGCACCTCAGAGAGCAAAGAAAAGGTTTATTACTTTAACAGTCAATTGCATGCCCTAAGGACAATACAGAGCACAGAGGACATGTTATGCTAGTAGAAACTTTCTACTCAATCAAACCATGCCACTGGAAGGACCCAGCATGCATGTCATCAATTTATAAAAACAGTATTTTGAAGCAACTCACAATTTACACTTAATTTAATGAAAATTACTTTCAAGCTTGTGTCTCCATCTACTAGAAAACCTAAGTAAAAATGTATACAGTCATTTCTGTGATAAAGAAGTGAACTAACTGGGCTTCTCCAGGGTTTTTCCTTAGCTCTATGATCCATTTACACAAATATCCACATCACCAATTCCTGTAGAAAAAGCTCTTCCTCTTTCTCCCTGGACTTTGCAGGAGACCAGAAAAACTCAAGAATGAGTGAGTGAGTGAGTGATCCCAGGAGTTATAAAGACAGGATTATCCTCCCATGAAGTCCTTTTGAAAGCAGATGGGATAATGAAGAGAAAGGGGGCTTTAAAATAAGCAGGTCTCTAAAAGTTGGGAATATGATAAAGGAAAGAGGAAGGTAAGGGCTTCTGGATTTCTTATGAAGTAATCGCAGAGAGCAGCAGGGTTGCACTAGCAATTTTTAATATATTATCTAAATCTTAACTAAATCTGGAGAGAGATTGCTGAAGAGACTAGGGGTCTAACCAGCTTTAGACTCATAAATAGGAAATTGCTCCCAGCTGTAGAGTTTAAATAAAGGGAGGGGAAATTTTACAGACCCAGAGCCAAAGACATTCCAAGGATCTGTTCTATCAAAGACAGTGAAAACCCCCAGAAAGCTCTAGGATCATAACAGGAGGGTAAAGGAACAGGTCCTGGGGTGTTAAGGTGGAGCAAGGAACACGTCAGTAGCTGTTGGGTATTATCAGGCGAACATGAGAACAAGAACAGCTAGGAAAGATCTGGTGTTCTCCACAGCCTGGATTTGTGGTGACAGGTGGACAAGGGTGACAAAAGCTGATTAGAACCCAATATCCTAAAAGGCACAACTTCCCCTATCTACTGTGTACCTACACTACTACTGATTTTTTGTAATTTTTTTTTCTTTTGGCCTGTGTGGGGTGTGTGCGTTTTCTACAGTGGGGGCTGGTAGCAATGGGAATGGAATCCAGGGCCTCCCACATGCTAAACAAGCACTGTACCACTCAACGATACCCCCAGCCCTTCTGTTTATATTTAAATGATGCATCATACTGCAACATATAACGTGTTCATATATTTATACTTAGCATTTTTTGTTTATAATTGTCCCCAGTAAGTTTTATGGAGACAAATCTTTTTTAGAAAAACAAAGTTCACATTTCCATCAGTTAAAACATTGTTTCTGAGGGAAAACAAGTCTTAGAATTATCCTAATTCTCTATGAGTGGGAAGATGAAGTGGGAGTGATCTGTGTGCACATAGAGAAGAGAAGACAAAGCGTGTGGGAGTGGGGAACAGGAAGTACCTGTCTCTCCAAAGTCCCACTACCCCTTATTTTTTCTTTGGTGAGCTGGGCTGGGCACTGCTTTCTCCAGAAACATGAGACCTGACTGTACTTCAACTAAATGATTAAATCTTAAATATCTGCTCTTGGGGGAAAAAAACACCTATCTAATTTCTGGGTATCACTGGGTACCAACTATTATTTGCTCGCTAATGACTCCAAAGTAGTATGTCCATCTCCTCAAACAACTATCAAACCACAACCCAAGAGAATGGAGATCACTTTTCCCCTGAAAATTCAGACATTCTTCTGAAGTTCGTAAGTAATAACTATTACTCATAAATGTCTATCCCTACAAATTGAAGAAAAATCCTTAGCTAGGAAATGCAGAATGCATTTATTTTTGCAAACATTCATATTATCAACTTAATTTAGTGAAAACCAGAAGAAATTCTAATAGGTTCTGAAGAGCTACAAGGATTTCTGAAGTTAACACTGAATGAAAGTGACACTTGATAAATAACACCTAACAAAAAGAAGAACACAAAGATACAATTACAAAAAATACATTACAAATATGGGGAAAGAGTACTTTTAAATATGAATAAAATACTGGAATTTAGAATCAGCCAGATGTCAGTTTCAAATTTCAGCTTCATCACAAGGAATTGTCCACCCTAAAATAATATAGTCTCATATTCAAAGCTAAAAATAGAATATTCATTTATGTGACATTGTAAGTTTTCAGAGCACTTTGAGAATTAAACATATTTACTTTGCTTTTTAAACATTTTTTATTAATATTTAATCTGATACTATAAAAGGATTAATGGAGTACTTACTATGGGATGTTTTGATGCATGTTTAAATCAAATGGAACATATCTATTTCTGTAAACATTTATCATTTCTTTATGATTAAAACATTTAAAATCCTTTTTCTAGCTTTTTGAAATGTACCATACATCATTGTTATATACAGTCTCTCTACTGTAGCACACCAGAGCTTCTTACTTCTATCTTACTGTAACTTAGAGCCCACTGATGAACCGTTACCCATCCTCCTCTCCCTACCTTATTTTTTTTTTTAAGTAAGGAAGGAGAAAATGTTTATAAATAAGGTTTTCCCAAGACATTTGTTAAACTGAAGTATTATCAGACATGTTTCAATTTATACATGGACTTGTCCTCAGGAGTAACCTGTGTCTGCCCATCACCAAATATACTTGAAAACTGTGAAACTAACTTGCAGAGACAGTAGAGGCCATCAATAAGTACTGCAGGTATCAACAGCAAAGAGTTATGAACAGCATCTAATTTAGGCAACAACTGATGACATAATTTTCCCCCTTGGGGAATTGAATCCAGAGGCACTTTACCAATGAGTTATATCCCCAATCCTTTTTTTAATATTTTATTTTGAGATAGGGTCTCACTAAGTTGCTTAGAGCCTTGCAAAATTGCTGAGACTGGCCTCGAACTTGCAATCCTCCTGGCTCGGCCTCCAGAAGTCTCTGGGATTACAGGTGTACACTGCCACACGCTACTGGATAAGGATTTTAAATTACAAATGTGAACACTTCCCAGGGCACAACGCACTGGAAGCCAAAGCTCCTTCACATGGCATTAAAGAAAGACCTTCTAGGATCCAGCTTGATTCCGCCCCCTATCCACCTTCACTTTTGTAATCCAGAGCTGCTTACTAACTTGACACTCACTGACCCAGAAGTATGGCATAGCCTCTGCAAAGCAGGTAGCACTTCCTCTACCAGGACTATCTCAGTCCTCCTCTGGCAGCTACACTGACTCCATGAATAAAAAAGTCAAGGCTGAAAGCTTCCCCAACTCACCACCATCATGAGCATCCCTCCCTCCCACACTCTTCCAGACAAAACAAAACCCACACACAAAAACACAGAAGATGTGTTTCTGCCATCAACATTACATCCTAGGGACAACTCCATCATAACTCTTAGAGTGAGTATGACTTGGAATTATCATCAAGGTACCCTAATCCCCTCCCAGATGCTAAAACACATTAGGATTTAACAGATAACTAACCTTCACTTGAGCCAGATCTGATGCCATTGGTCATTCTGGGATCCAAAATGATTAAATCATTCAGCATAAAAATATTGACATAAAGCTAAAAGATACAACTCAGTGGAAGACCACATGCTTACATGCTGGAGGCCCTGGGTTCAATCCCTACCCCCACCCCCAAAATTCATGTTTGAAGCCCTGGGTTTGATTCTTTTTAAAAAATTTTAACTGAAATAAGTCAGTTATACATATTTGGAGGCTGGACATGGTGGTGCCTGCCTGTAATCCCAGCAGATGGAAAGCTGAGGCAGGCAGATCCCAAGTTCAAAGCCAGCTTCAGCACTTATCAAGGCTCTAAGCAACTAATCAAGACCCTCTCTGAAAATAAAATATAACAAGGGCTGGGGATGTAGGTTGGTAGTTAAGCCTCTCTAGGTTAAATCCCCAGTACCATCCCCCCTCAATGTGTGTGTGTGTGTGTGTGTGTGTGTGTGTGTGTGTGTGTTTGGACAGTAAGTACCCAACCAATTGTTGGAAGGTTACGCCTGAACAGGCATTAATGACTAGAATCTAGATTTTCAGCACGAAACTAAAAAACCTAACCCCTCCTAAGTCTCAAGAGACATGTCAAACTGGGAATATTAATTGTTATCCTTAAGTCTCTGCATGAACCAAGTCTACATAAAACTAAACTTTGAAACTTATCCTATGGCCTCTGTAAATTAATATTAGAAAAAAAGAGCCAGCAATTGAAAGACAGAAAATATTTACTGCAATATTGAGGGCATGTACATGTACACATGCTAAGCATATGCATCAAGCCCAATACTAGGCACTTTGCACAGATTATCTCATTTTACTTTAATAATCTTAATCACCTTATGTGGTATTACTTTTCTAATGTAGGTCCAGAACTTAAAATCACAGATAGTAAGGCCAAAATTCAGCTGAGGTCTACAAACCTTCAAAATTCATTCTTTTCATTATAACATATTTATGAAAACACAATTAAAATCATGCTTTGACTTTACTATAGCATAACTTAATTTTTCTTTTAAAATAAAGCCCTTCTTGGAACTTTAAAATCTGGTAGACAGTATCTACAAAGACATCTGTGTGTTTTTTGTTTTTAATGGACACTGAGGATCAAATCCAGGGTTTCATAGATGCCAGACAAGCAGTCTACCACTGAGCTATACACCCAGCCCAAAAAAGCCTTGATTCTTTTAATGGTGGGAAACTGAATGCTCTCTCCTAGGTTCCTGAATAAGACAAAGACACAAATGCTATCATCACAGTGTATAACATTACACTAAGCTCCTAACCAGTGGGATATGGTATAAAGAAGAAATAAAATTGATAAAGATTAAAAAGGAAGAAGGAAACATGGAGAAGGTCTAAAATGGGAAGGGAGGGTGGAATCAGTAATATCCAGTGTTAGGCATGCTGTGAAAAAAGGAATACCCATGTATCAATCAGAATACTGGAGCAGAATATATAGAGGAGATATATTCAGGAGAGGAGATGAAACTAAAGACTAGGAAAAAGGGAGAGGCTGCCCCAGATACAGGCAAAAGTGACATACTGAAGAAGATTTTAGAACAATTTGAAAAGACAGGAAAATTATTCTTTTATTATCACCATGCACTAACAATTACAAACAATGTCAATGATTTAAGGTGAGGGGAGGGGGACTCCTCCCAGAAAGAATGTTTTCATTGGTCTAAATTCAAAATTATTATTATGGCTCTCCTGTTAAGTTTTAATTTCAGTTGTGTTTAAAATACAACTCAGCAGGCCAGGGTTGTGGCTCATTGGTAGAGCACTTGCCTAGCATGCATGAGGCACTGGGACCCCAGCACCACATAAAAAAAAAATTAAATAAAATAAAGGTACTGTGTCCATCTACAACTTTAAAAAAAAACATTAAAAAAAATAAAATACAACCCAGCATGTTTTATTGGCTTGCACTTTATTGAACACTCTTTTTCACATGGATTTTCAGAAAAATCCAACTACAGAGTTATGCTACCCCACCATGGGCCACTACTACAGCTACATAGATTTATTTGGAGAAAGTTCCTAACCATTCGTAATCATTCAAAATTTCCCTGCACAGTTTCCTTCTCCCATTCCTGTGGTATACCTAGTCCTTCAGTCTTATAGTAGACTTGAATTTTAAAATAAGATGATTATAAGAATAAAGAAATAACTTATTTCCATTATGTCACTCTATGTGGACCATTTGTTCACTTAGACTTACAATTTTTCTACTATGAAGACATCATTTAAAACTCACTAAAATTATCCCCCCTCCAAAAAAAAAAAGAAATTATTTAGAATTTGTTCCTTTATGTGAAAGAAAACTTTTGAAATTCTTTGATATATTTTTTTTTAATTTTTTTATTAGCAACACAAGACATTACATTACAATGATCTTGGCAATTTATACATTTGAATCACTGGGGTATAATTTCTCATTTTTCTAATTGTACAGATTGCAGAATCACACTGGTCATAGAGTAACCTATATACATACAGCAATCATAATGTTTTTTTTTAACTTCTGAAAGTGATAGGAAAAAAAAAGCATTGTTCCTACTGTCAGTATAACTAATTAGAACAAATTTTAAAATTAGAGGGGAAAAAAGCAGTGCTCTTTGTTAATTTTAAACAAATTGACAAATCTGGCTTCAATGTCCACTGGATATGAATGTATAGCAAAGTCAATGATAAATTTGGAGAAGGCTCAGAAACAGAAAGCAAAATGTAATTGTTCATTTCTGTGACAGAATAATATACAGGTTTACATTTTTCACTTTAGAAAAAAGAGAAAATAAATGTAATTAAAAAATAGCATTCCACTTCTTTTTTCCTTCTTTGTACTATAAAATTTATTTTATTTTTTAATTTTTTGACAAGATTAAATATTGAGATTCATTCAAGGAAAACTTTCATTGAATCCATTTTCTGGTAATTGCAAATATGTAATTTCTGGTAATTACAAATATGTGCTTCCTGTCATCATTATTAATAAAAATAATTTTGTTATATAGTAGAGTGGTATAAAAATAATCTACACTGAGTGTCAAATACATCAAGTAAGCCTCTGATGTGAAATAACCCCCAGATTCAAAGCAATGTACATCCATTAGCACTAAAATGGATTAGTTAAATTGTGGCATAATAATATAACAGAATACTAAACAAAAAGAATTACTGCTACACCCAGCAACACAGATGAATCTTCCAGACATAATGATGAGTAAAAAAATTCAATAATAATAGTACATAATGTATGGTTCTACTTATATGAAGTTCAAGAAAAAAAAAAAAAGACTTAATCCACAGCAATGAATTGAAAGATGGGAGGCACACAAGTAAGCCTTCCCAGACACAGGAAATGTTCTATATCTTAAAATCTGAGTGGCAGCTATACGGGTTTATAGATATATACAAATTTTCCCAAGTCTTCACTTGGAATTATTACCAAGTCTTAGATGTGAATTATTTAAAAGACCTTCTCAACTAATTACATATGCTCATTATTAACAGAAAGCAGCAATGAGGTTCAAAAAATGTAAAATACGTCTCCAAGATCATTAGAACTTTAAAAAAAAAGTTAGATATACTTAAGAGTAGCTGACAAATAGTGCTGGAGATTTTAAATTTCAAAATGTGATTATATTCTCCTTTAAGGTGATGGCTTGTTTGAGAGAGATGAGTGGAAAGAAGTACAGTCAAGTATTAAGAGTAGTGAGTGGCTATTAAAATTAAGTACAGTATATGGAACCTGAGGGAGTACATCAGAAAAATAAATGCTGTGCTTTGAAAATCATTCATTGCTGGCAGGGTCTCAAGATTGATCCCAGAACGAAGCAATAGTGCCTTGGTGGGCTGCAAGTTTAAATTAGAAAGGACCACCTGCCTAGTGCTCTGCAGCTCTGGTGTTAATAAAGTTACATCCTTGTTTCCCCTAAAGAGCTCTTCTTTGTCCTCGATGGCATGGTGCCCTTGGCAGAGAAGACTCAACACATTCCAAGAGCCCCAGTCTTTGCCCCATGACAATATTAACTTGCCTGGGTTTAATCTGCAGAGATGGTCTCTTCTGCCCAATTTCCTCCAAAATAATACAAAAGGAAGGCAAATGGTAAATGAACACACTGAATAGCAGCTACTCCATTCAGAATGAAGGGTTTCACCCTAGGTTTGGGAAAAGAGGCTCCCAAGTCAATCAGAGTTCAAAACACAGAATGGAACCTTAATTAGCAAAGCAATTAGCAAAGAGGGGGACTGAAACAACTCACTTCTTTGCCACCACCTTTGTAACCAGAAGCATGTAACACCATGAGAGGTTGCATTATTCATTATAGCATATCAAATATTTAGTTAGAAGGAGCAGAGGATATAGGAAAATAGACAAAACATACCAGACAACATAATGCATATGTAGGGCAGTCACGGGGAAAAGAGAAAAAAAGGTGGGCAGATGGTAGGTTAGTTTGGGCCACTGCCCTAAATATAATGAAAGAAGGGGGTGGGGAGCATGGAGGAGCCCCAAAAGTCATCATCACAAGTATTTCTGGCCATTAACCTGGGGGGAGGTGGGGAGAGTGCAGACACTAAAAAGGAGGAAGATGACCCCCCAATCTAAATAGAAACCATAATGAAGAGTATGCACAGTATAGCAAAAGTGACCATCACCCCCAATTTGGTGGAAACTAGAATAAGGAGCATGCACAACACAGTAAAAAGCAGCCCCCAGCTGGGCGTGGTGGCAAGTGCCTATAATCCCAGCAGCTTGGGAAGCTGAGGCAGGAGGATCAAGAGTTCAAAGCCAGCCTCAGCAACTTAGTGAGGCACTTAGCAACTCAGGGAGCCCTTGTCTCCAAATAAAATATTTTTAAAAGGCTGGGCATGTGGCTCAGTGGTTAAGCGTCCCTGGGTTCAATCCGTGGTATCAAAAAAAAAAAAAAAAAGCAGTCCTCAGTACAACACAGGGCACATGATCCAGAAAAAACATGCCATAAGTTCTACCCCAAAGTTCGCTCCTGCTCCTTTTCTCAGGTTTCCCATATCCTAAATAATCCAACACCCCAAACAAGCCAACAACTCTTCATCCTTGGGGAACCTGGGAATTTTCATCAGGAGCCCACAAAACGTCCTGACTTGTGTGACTCAATAAAGTTCCTTTCTGCTAGACTCGAAACCTCTCTGGAAGTTTCTACTGCTTTACATGGGAGACAAGGACTCTCTAACCCTAGGGCTCACCCAACCAAGGGGGATGTTACACAAGGAACTATCCAACTTCTAGGCCAGTCCCTCTATAACCAAATCCTAGGAAATAGTGTTGATGGTCAAAGGTGACTTTAGTCCCAAATGCCTTCAAGAAAAAGAAATTCAAAAACCATTGTAAACTCAAGTTCTGTTAAGAAGCCACATCTATATTTAAGATCCTGAAGACTGACCTTGGCTGAGTAGAACATCTTGACTGTGGAGAGTAGAAATGAATGTTGGAGCTCAAGGGTAAAAGTTACCTTGAACTGTCTGAGGTTCTTTCATGGCCATTTACTTTAAACCTGTGTATCTGACCTAATATTCTCTAATTAGGCAAGTCTCAGAATGTTATGGCTAAGTTAGCACACCTCTAGACTTCACCAACCCTACAGCTAAGGATGCAATAAAATAACATCTGAAACCAATGAGCAAGATTTCCCCATTTTGCCATCAATACCTACCTAATGACTCTACTAATGTAATTATTTAATGCACTGATTTATGATTTTCTCTGTTTGATAGGTTACAGTTCATATAACCTCTTCCAGGACAAAACATGTCATTTGGTGTAACTTGAATCTGTGTTCCCAAGCCACTGTCACTAACATCTGGCTCAACTATTTTCATATTGCCATTAATGCAGAGTCATTATTTTAGGTCATGCTCCTTAGAATCTTTCCAGAAACGTACAACCTTAAAAATTCTAATAATTGGATCCTCTTTATTTCACTAAAGGGATTCCAAGCAAAGAACAAATGTCCAAATTAAATATATTTGGGAAAGGGATTATCAAACTGTAATACTCAAGTAATTTCTTGTTCCCAGTTTCCATAGGAGAAAGAAATCTACATCTGCATGTAGGTATGTAAAGGTATGTGATCACGGTACAGGGAGGAGGTAGGCCAAGAACTTAAACTTAGGCAGTGGAGCAGAAAAAGGAGGAGGAGAACAATGAGTCTGGAAGCCAGGAAAAATCACACCTGATTCAATTCAATGTCCCAGGATTTCTTGATGTTGGTTAATTTCTCATGGGTCTTAGGAGACATAGAAGCATAGAAGTGTAAGCCCTGGCCAAGACCTAACACAACTCTGGCATGTAAGGGCTTGTTTGGATTTGTAGTTAGCTGCACTGTGTTTGTGGTGAGAGGTGAAGCTAAGAATTGTAGTTCAGCCTCAATCCTAACCTTTGGAGGCCCATCTCAGTTCCTAGAAAAGTAGTATCCAGTTTCCTTCATTTTACAGATTTCAAAACTGGCAGAGCTTTACCCAGTCCCACCCAGAAAGTCATTACATTTAAACCATTAAAACTTACACTATTTTATAGATAAATGCACAACACATGCAAGCTGTATTTGCAAACAACCCTCCAGGGTACGCACAAATGTGCTAAAAACAGCAACATTTCATAGTCATATCAAAATAAAAAGATGACAGCATTTCCAAGATGAGGCTGAAGCGATGGGTTTCATGCCAACAATAGGAATTCTTAATATGTAACAGCTAGAAGAACAGTTGAATAATTAAGAAACTTCTTGGGAGAGTGGGAGGGGAAATAATGTGAGTGGAGAATTAATAGACTAATGAAAGGGATATTCTGTGTTTTGTACAAATTTTGAACACAAATTCCAGATGACAGTTACCCTTGGCAATATCTGTTTTTAATGATCCAAACGTATGGGGAAAAGTAGAAGGTTAAGTCCATTTTTTGGCAACTGCCAGACATTTCTATGTGTCATGTGACACTCCTCAGAGCTCATTCTGCTGTCTGAGGAGGGCCATGGAATAAACACCAAGGAAAGTTATGACTCAAAGACCTAGAACAATTAGAATCAAAGTCAGTCTCTCTAAAGTCTGTTCTCTAGCATCAGAATTAAGAACCACAGCTCTGTGGGGAACATTTAGGTATTTTTCTTTCATTTATTTGACATTAAGAGCACAGGGTTTGGGGAGGTTAGATACCCAGGCCCTCGCTAGCACAGAGCCCCAGGTATGCTTTTTAAAGCTCTGCTGCCAATGTCTTGACATTCCTCAGTTTTGAACCAAGTGCCCTGCACATTCATTGGGTATCATGCCCACAAATCATGCAGCTGGGCCTGAGTAAGAGCCTCATTTGTTCGTATCACTCACTCGTCTCCTTGGGCACTAATCAGGATCTACCATAAACTGAGGTGTGGAGCCTCTCTACAGTACACAGCCAGCACCAGCTCCTATAGAAATCAGAGCAGGAGATTTCAGGTTGCTCTTATTTCCATGCTAATAAAACATAGTAGAATTTTAAATACACAGTTTCCCACATTCATTGTTCTACTATTCCCCCTGATTTGCCCCAATACCCAGACCTCCCTCCAAAAATTTTTGTATTAATAAAAGATAACATAAAAACTTGGGGAAATTGAAATCATTGTCTTTTCCACCATTAAAAATAAATAAATAAACATGAACACTATTCTCCTTCAGCCGATCTCTGTTGTACATGGAAGAAAATTGAATCAACTCTGATGTCTGTTGATTCTCTTTGAATATACTTGACAACCCTGATCAATTACTGCACCAAAAGCACCTTCAAATGTAAAAATAAAAAAAATAAATAAATAAAATCTGTGCCACTCAACCTGTAAAAACCCCAGAGATGCCAGGTGAATAAATGACTCATAAGGAAACTAAGTTTGGACTCAAGGTAGTATTTTAAAATGATAGAGAAAATATTTCCAAAACTAACCATTTTGGTTTAAATTTGGAATGCTGGGCACATTTTCAACTCTATGGTTAATATATAATATAAAAATCCAGCATTGATTCTATTGAATTCTAATGAATCAATAGAATCACACAATATTGAAACAAGATTCCACTGAGCATGGTAGAGCACTCTTGTAATCCCAGTTACTCAGAAGTGTAAGTTTGAGGATGGCAAGTTGAGGCCAGCCTGAGCAACTTAGCAAGACTGTCTCAAAATAAAAAATAAGAAGGGCTGGGGATGCAGCTCAGTGGTAAAGAGCCACTGTTTTCAATCCCAGTACTATCAAATTTTAAAAAATAAAAATAAAAGCTTCATATACTAATAGCAGTAGCCAATACATAAAGATAAGCTTTATGGATTGAACACGACAAACTTTGAAGGGCCCCAAGAACAAATGAGCACAGCAGTTTGCATGGTGATCTTCAACAAACGGAAAATTCAAGCAATGCAAGGCAAATGACAGATTTCTGAATACTGTCAGGACCTTATAAACACTAAAACACGCTCCTAAGATCATACAAGAGTCCTAAAAAAAAAAAAAAAAAAAAAGAACCAGTTAGTGAAGGAGCATGAGAAGAGATCAAGGACTTGAACACTATTTTCTCTCTCTCTCCACAGTGTTTCTAAAAGTATGAGTATTATCAGAAAGTTATGAAGTGCTAGGCAATGGACTATGAGAGTAGAAAATTCATTTGACATTCCCTTTCAAAAAGCCAGACAACCTTCTTCAGAATTATTATTATTTTTATTAAGAGTAGTGAAGTTTCTATGTAGTGGAAGTACACCAAACTCGTAGAATCCTGAAAATGCAGAGGCTGCCAATTAATGGTTTTATAAAACAGAACCTTATCCAAAGGGTCCTCTGATTGACACTGATTACATATGACCAATTCACCAAAATCTTTCCAGTCTCTAATAGTACATTCCTATACTTTCCAAAGTGCATTCTCTTGGCAACTGGAAATAGTATTAAATATATCAATGAGGGCATATGGCAAGAAGCATGAGGTATTAAACTACCCTAAATCTCAAAAAAATAATCCAGGCATCTGCCAAACTATCAGGGAATGTGAAAATTACTGTCTCTCCTCAATTAGGAAGCCATGGTTGTGACTATTACAACTCTTTCCTTATCCTAACAAGTGCTCTGATAATACTTACTAACAGAAATTGTCGTTCAACTATGCTACTACTAATTATGCTCAAAAGAAGTGACAGAAATAGGCAGCCTCATCAAAAATTGGTCAGGCAATATGGAAACAGAACACTCTTCAAACAGCTAAATCATTATGCAGAAAATATTAACAGAAATCTAGCCTTAGAGGACACTAAGAGGATGATCAAATAAGCCAGAAATTATTACATGTGGAAGTGTATTAATTATCAAGGAAAGAAAAAAACAACCATGCTGGTGCAAAGAACAAGTACAAATAAAATTCTTAGGAACCAATATGATCATGGGTAAACTCTATTCATACTAGAATATATTAGGCATGTTAGCAGTGGGTTGTTGTTTTTTTAAGTAATGTCACTAGTGGTGCTTCATTTTATTTTGATTCATAATCTTTATTAGTTATGAGCAAAATTAAACTGCTGAATACTATATATGACTGATTGACTAGCAGACACACTGTAAATTTTATAAAGCATGCCCCCCTCAACAAAAAAGAAAAACTATCCATAGCTTTTGATTATGGAAAATATACAATGCAAACTGAATTGGCCAGGGGTGTGTGCACATGAAGATGTATGTGCTTGTATTGATGACAAAGTTGCGAATTTTATGTGCAGAATTGTATAAGCAAAGTAACACCAAGAAAAATACATTCAGTGTCAATGAAAATTGGAGGCATTCATTTATTTTTTAAAAAGATCTCATTGCTGAAAATATTCTAGTCCAGTCAATTTAAGAGAGCTAAAATCTGTCCATTTTCATGATGCTTGCCAACTCAATCCCCAAAACCGAAAAAAAAAAAAAAAAGAAAAAAAATCACATTCCTAAAATTAGGCAGAATAAGAGCTGGTTTACCCTGACATTCATTAATGTCTCAATGCTTGCATAAAGCAAAACCTTGTGGTGGCTATATTAATTATAGCTATCAGAGGTATTTTACACTAGGTAGTTATTTATAAACACACATGAATAAATGGTTTCCATTACAATTTTGTACCTGTAGTAAGACATTACATAACCTTCCCTAACAACTAAATTCATTTACTTTTAAAACATTGGTAACCCTCAATCTAAAAATAGAGAGGAAATAAGTCAGCCAAAGGTGAAGTTTTTCTAGAAATACAAAACATTTTACAGGAAAACATAACCTTATAAGGCATTACCTACTCACACATTACCTGAACAAAACCAGAAGACAGAACAGATGAAATAACAAACATTAAAAGGAATACAGTCTACTCATGTACGGAGAAAAGCAAGAAAAAAGAAACTTGAGGAAGTAATTTCAGGGTTTCCTAACACCTTTTCAAATTTAATTTCAAATATAGCCATAAAAGCTAACTCAGCAACTAATTTTAGAATTCCTTCCTTCTAATAAGGCAAATCAGAATATAATTAAAGAAAAAAATCTGAATTTTTGAGTAAGCACATGAATTCCACCACTCTAAGTACCCATACACAATTTTTCACAATGAAATAGGTTTTCTTTTATAAATATTTTTTAGTTGTAGATTGGTATAATACCTTTTATTTATTTATTCATTGTATGCGATGCTAAGGACTGAACCCAGTGCCTCACACTTGCTAGGCAAGCACTCTATCACTCTACAAACCCAGCTCCTGAAGCAGGTTTTTTAAAAAACTAGAAACTGATACATTTATTTTAATTTCTATACATGGAGACAGAAAAACAAACCTAATATGTTTAGAATCAAATAGTTCAAATATAGTATGAATCTTTAAACATAGTATATAATCCATAGACAAATATAACTATAGGCTAGAAATATGTGAAGATAACTGTATTTATATGCCCAAGTGGTCTAAATCTGGGTTTAAGATGTATATATATAAAATGTATATAAATATATATTTAATAAGTACATCATTAACAAATACATCATTTTCCATGTATATCCAAAATTCTTAAATACGCATGATTCTCCATTAAACATAAATTTATCCCATAAAAGAATACACTCATAATTTTTTAAAAATTAAAAAGCCTACCACAATGAAGGGCAAACCTCTTGTTTCTGGCTCCCTTTTAAAAATGATCATCATGGATCTCTAAAATGGTGATTATGGATCTATGACAATGACAATAAATGAGAACCTCTAGGATGAAAGTTGTCCATGTACTGTCATCTTAGGTGTTTTATACAATCCTTAGGTGTTTTATACAATCTTGGAGAAGGCAGGTGAAACTTTGATGATTAATTTCCTTCATTGGAAATGTGAAGCAACAACTTCTCCCCCAGAGGGCAGCAGTGAGGTTTCATGCAATAAGGAAGGGAGAAGGCTTCTTAATGCTGTGTGAGTGGTACTAGACAATGAACCAAACTGTTATTGCTAGACATCATAGCAATAAAGCCAAGTGGGTTACTATTCTCATTCTGGGGAAAATGAGAATATGAGAACTTGAAGGGATGTGTCTGTGAAATGACTCAGCAAATGTGGACTGCAAAACAGATGAAACAGATGATAAAGTACTTGAATAGCCTATCAAGTATAAGAGTTAATACTTACTAAAAGCTAAGTTTAAGTAATTTTTTTTTGGTAAAAGGACGTAATTCTCCAAGCTGCTACATAAAATCTAAACCAACACACATGAACATGAATTAAGCAAAGCTACTAACTGCACAAATATTAATAAATTATCATTTCTACTTAAAAAGTCCAACATACAAAATAAGATTTTCCTCTAAATTTAAAGGCAAGCTCAGAACCAGCCTACAATTGCTCAATCATTTCAAGTTATTTTAAAGTATTAACATAAGTGTATTTTTACACTTTTATAAAGACATAATGAAGTGAACAATAAATCAAGAAAGCAACCTCTGGCCTCCTGATTAATGTGTGTGTGCACAGGCTATTGACTACCTGCTTTCTTTTAGGTTCCGCTCTCAGTTTCACCTTTTTTAGGTGTAATTTGTAAAACGCATGGATATATAAATCTTATTTTCATTAGAAAGCAGCCCCAAACATTTCTATGACTTGAAATTTGAGCTCAACAACATCTATGCAATTACAAAATATATCTTCTAGAAATAATAGAGCTATGTATCATAAATACATACCAGCAGCACAATGTTAAAATCATTAAGTTTTATCTAATTACCATCCACTCTCTGAAATGCACATGGTCCGACTTACAATGAATCATAATTATCCAATCACACAGCATAGCACCACACAGCATCAAGAGGATTAGCAAATGTGTGGCCTCCCTATTCTTTCTACCTATTGTAAGAGCAGAAAGAAAATTCAGACAATATGGCACCACAGGAAAAGGGCAAACAAATTCATTTCCTGTTGAATTAAAAAAGGGTTTAAAAGATAAAGTTTCTGTCCAATATTCTCTGAAGGTCACCTTCCAAGCTTCTGAGTGTATGAAGGAAACCATTTAGGGACAACGTGCAAAAACCACTTTGCATCTTTTTCGGACCACGTTGTTAATTAGTATTTTAAATTTGATTTTTAAAGTGATACAGTATTACAAGCTGTGAATTTATAATGCCAACCTCTACTAGTCACTAGATCCTTTCATGAACTAACTTATTCAAGTTACTAAAACTATAGCAATCACTAAAACTATAATGCTCAGCTGTCCTTATAGGTGAAGCTTATAAACACAAAAATACAAGGACATGTATACCCATGCACATGTGTTTCTCTGCCTGATGTAGTTTTCAAGGGAAAATAGCAAAGTTCAAGGAAAGGAAAAAAGAAATATTTTCCTGTTTAAAAAAAAAAATCCTCCTTGAAAAAACGGATCATGATATTTTAAGTCAACCAGCATAGAGAAGTCATTTGCACCTGTGACCTCTCTCCTTTCATCCCACTACGTGGAACAGAAGAATAATTCTCTCAGAGGCAGGAATGAGAACCTCTAGGAAATTATTTCAAAGCTGGTTCTGAAGAACAGCTGAGGATCTGGAGTCCCCAAATTTGGGAATGCCAAGAAGCTCTCTAATAATGAACAGTCAGAAGGCAGAAGAAAAAGGGAATAAAAATACGAATTTAAAACAAAATCATGGTAAGACAAAAAAAAAAGTATCCTATTTAAGAGTAACAAAACTGATTAGGAATAATAGAGTTTATTAACAAGTTATATAGGGCATTTCTTTCTTTAAATCATACTCTACATTTCTAACATATATTTAAAATACTTTTAACACTGGTTGATGTTTTCCTTAACTTCCTAAATAAAAAAATGCCTTTTAAAGTATATGTCAATGTGTCTATAAGTAACTTATCAATTTGTTCCACAAGATCATTTAGCTTCTCAAACAGAAAGCAAAGCACATTGCGCTGGGGAGGGGAGTGGCCAGCTTTCACAGAAGAGGTTTTGTAAATCCAATTCACAAAAGGGACAGCCACCTTCAAAAAATAAAGGACCAAACTCCAGGGACTCAGAGAAAATCAAGGTTATAGATTTTAACTGTTTTGTTAAGAAGTTTTTAATCTTTTTAGGTTAGTAAGTCTATAAGTTTCTTAGTAAAACTGAGAGAGAAAATAAGAAATGAAAATTGGTCTAAAAATTTTTAAAGGAAAACATTTTAAAGTATTAGCCATATCCCCTATACTATATTCGCTGGCGGAAAAATGTACATTATTACAACCAAAGACCCTACAAAACTCTACCTTCTAGACTAAAACTCAGAGCTAAATAAATACATAAATGAGCCCAAATTCTCTGCTATGTCCTCTAAAACTTAAGTTTCCTAATCTTTATTTAAAATATTTCAGAAGTTAACACAAACTTTTATTAAGCATCCAATGATGTTCAACTAACAATGCCTATCAATAAAGAATCAGAATGTATGTTTACCTAAGACCTTCCCACATCAGAAGATACACAGGTTTCCAATTCCTTAGAAATTTGTTACCTTTACTTGAAATTATCTCCTGTAAAACCAGAAATATATCCCTTTCATGCCACTTAAAATAGCTTTTCTCAACTTTCAGTCACATTTTGCACCAGTGAAGCCAGCATGTTAGGAAACTTCCATAACAGTGACAAAGCAAAGTCACAATTAGTGTTAAAATGAGAAAGTGTCAAAAGCATTCTGGTAAATGTCTATGGATCATTGTAAAAGAAAATAGATCCATCCCCCACAACCACCCCCCCCCAAAAAAAGAGTAGATCTAAAATGAACCAAATGTGTTTTTAAATCAGCAAATAAATAGATGAAACACTTACAAAACCTCCCATGTCTTTTTAACAATGACATCCTTCCTAATTTACTGTTTTCAACTGGATCTCCACAATATCAAACTCAACACATCTAAGATTACATCCATTTTCACCTACTCCATGTCTGTGTTTGGTAGAAGCATCTGTTTCTCTCACCCACTGGAACCTACGCACCTCCAGAATCAGTGACACCATTCGAACCTCAATGCTAGGGTCATGGTTAAGGTCAACTACAGTGTGATCCCAGCCTCCTTTATGGTTTCACTGCTACCATTTCCCTAAGGCTTCCTCATTGTTACCAAGCACACTTCATCATTCCTATAACTTTGCATTCACTCTCACCCCCACCACAGCCCCTCACTGAATGTTCTAGTCCGCCAATACATTCCTAGAATGTATTCAACTCAACTCCACCACCTCCTGGAAAGCTATGCTGTTCTCTCCAACTACAAACATGACCCTGGCACCTATAATGTTTATTGACACTTGAATATTGAATGAATGAATGAATGAATAATTTAAGTACCTGAATTTTATTGTATAGGTTTATAACATATTTGCCAACTTTTTTTTTTTAATTTTTCTTTAACCACCACCACAACATTGAGAATACCCGAGAGCAAGCAGGCATCTCCTCTTACACACTGCTGAATTCCTCCCCTGTGACTCACACATTGTTAGGAAAACTGAAGATGCTCAAGTCATGGAGTCTCAAAACATAAAGAGCATTTGAGAATCTTCTGGTTTAACTACCCATTAAAAACTTTGAAAAACTTCCTGACACTGGACCCCCAGTACTGTGAAGGACAGATCTACTTCTGTTTCTGGACAATATCAGAATGAACTCTTAGGTTCACCTCTCTCCCTTCAGGTATGTTTAACAAAAACTTTCTGAACACCCACTGTGAACCACTACCCCTACAGCAGGCACTAGGAATATAAAGAACACACACCCCACAAGCCCTTCCCCCTTAGCTGGCCCCATTCTCATGGAATTAAAAATAAGTAGAAAATACATTCAGATACCCACCCATGCTATACATCCCAGTTCACACAGCAATAATGTAAGATATAACCTTGCCTCCCCGCGGTCATCTGGCTTTCTGCTCCCAAATGCCTCCAATTTATTCAAGAAAACATCACCTGCCTCCCTAACAACCCAGATCTGAATCTCATTCCATTCAAAGCCAAAGCAGTTGAACTCATGGCCATCTGTGATACCAGATTCCACTCATATTTTCATGCTTTTTTCCCAGTAGGCCCAAACTCACTGTCAATGGAAAGCAAGTTTTCATGATGTAGAAATTATCTCTTCCTACACTCCTCATGTGAACCAGAAGGAGAACAAATTGTGCAAACAAAATATTTCATAGAACTATAATCTGTTTTTTTTTTTTTTTTAATCCTTATCCTTTAATTTGGAATGTCTGCCTTTGGGGTGGGCAGAGGCATGGGACCAGGGATTGAACCCATGTGTGCTTAACCACTGACCCACATTCCCAGCCCATTTTATTTTTTTATTTTAAAACAGGGGCTCCCTAAATTGCTTAAGGCCTCGCTAAGTTGCTGAGGCTGGCTTTGAACTTGGCGATTCCCCTGCCTCAGCCTCCCAAGTCACTGGAATTACAGACATGCACCACTGCGCCTGGCAACATATGGCATTTCTTATTAAAAAAGAATTGAAGAAAATAATGAGGGAGTTTAGTGAATAAAACAATAACCCAAACTGGGACCAAGTATCACATCAACCTTAAATCCAATTAGGTTCTGTACTTCTGATCTGCTTACACACAATCCGTTTAAACCCTCCTACAGAAAAGTTCACCTTGCAATAACTATACTGATTCCAAGGTAGGGAATTCTGGATTCAAAGTTGAATTACTAACAACGAGCCAGTTTTAACTCCTTATGAAAACTGCCTATGACAAGAACCCATCCCTTAAAGGAGGGGTGGGGGGTGAGTTGGAGGACAAAAATCAAAACAAAATAAACAAACAAAAAACATAAACACCCATCAACATCAACATCTTGCCACACAACTGGAGCACCTGAAACTTTGATCACAGATACCTGAGCTTATTGTACAGAACGGTAAATATTTACCACACTGGGCCAGGATAGAGCCTCAGCCCCCTTCAGCACTGATCAATCAAAAAGAAACCCTTGAACAGAGATGGCAGGAGAAGCCTGTGCTATTCTAAGGTTCACACAGAAATAGATTTAATCTGACAGGACATATGAATGAATAAGTATTTCCCAACATTTAACATGAGAAGATGACACATTTGTATAATCCTAGCATTTCAAGAACATTCTTGAAAAATCCTAAGACATGAATAGAATTGAATAGGACCTTCCCCTTCACATCTCTTATAACAATCAATACATTCATTATCTAAACACTACACTTTTCTAAAGAAGCATGTACATTATTCTCTAGTAGTTTTCATGAAAAACTATCCTAATGAACACAAAGGCCATCATATTACAGAGAGATTTTAAAATATTTTTAAACATCAATTTTCTCTTAATTTTGACCACAATATTATAACTGAAAAGAAATTGTGTATCTGAACATATTTTCATTTACAATGCATGCTGATAAAATAAGTACTCAAAACAGCTCAAGGAATATCACATTCTATGCAGGTTGAAGAAAAAGACTTAAACAATACATGAATATCAGGTATTTATTTAATAAGTATTTAATTTTCCCACATTTCTTAAAATTTGGTAGAAGAACCAGGTATTCCTAAAGAAGGCCATTCTGAAACTTGCTTTCCAACAGAGAATTTTATAGAAACCAAATCAAGAATACATTACATCTGACCACATTCCTTGCTTAAACAGAAAATAGAACATTTTTTCATTTTGTTTTGTTTGGGGCAGTCATGGGGACTGAGCCCAGAGAAGCTCTGCCACTGAACTACCTTCTCAGCCCATTTTATTTTTTAATTTTGAGACAGGGTATTGCTACGTGGCCCAGGTTTGCCTGGAACTTGCAGGCCTCCTGCTTAGCCTCCCAAGTTGCTGAGATTATAGGCATGCACCACACACGTACCTGGATAGAAAACAGAACTCTTCTAAACAAGGCAATATTCCATGTCTATTAGACACATATAGAAAGAAAGGAACAGTTACAGAACTTAATTTGGAAAATATTCTAGGAAACGATCATCAGTCTAAGACATAAGGTTACTTTAGCCAATTTCTACATTTCACATAAATTTTACATAAATATTAATTTTGAATTACAGACTGTTGCTGGTTTAAATTAAAACCCAAAGCCTAAAGATGTCATGGTTAGATTGCTGGGCACAGTGGTGCCCCCCTCAATCCCACCGGCTCAAGAGGCTAGGGCAGGAGGATCATTGAGTTCAAAGCCATCCAACAACAGTGAGGCACTAAACAACTCAGTGAGACCCTGTCTCTAAATAAATTACAAAATAGGGCTGGGGATGTGGCTTAGTGGTTGGGTACCCCTGAGTTCAATCCCTGATACAAAAAAAAGATATCATGAATTAAGAAAGAAAAGAATATCAAATAAGCAAATTACACATCTGAAATTAAGTGTTTCCTTCTTTTAAAGTTTCTGAAAATACTTAGAATTTTGCCTTAAAATATAGCCATTTCCATTGTAGTAAGAGAATAAATTAGGTAATGCTTGTCATAAGATAACCTTTTCTTCCCTTTATGCTAGGGTAAGGAAAAAAAGTTACTTCAGAGCTCAAAATGAGTTTTTATTTGTAAGCAAGGTATCAATTACAAGTAGGCTGATCAGGGTACACAAACATGCTGAATACAGTAGGGTTGAATGAATTTACTGGACAAACTTCAGTCAGTTGCTTTCAGTTTCTTTCACAAAAACCAGAAGGTTTGGGGACAACCAATCTATTTCTAGGACAAAATGTAGAGAGAACAGTATGGGAGGTGTCTAAAGTAATCAAGCAGTTTGACAAACATGTTTTGGGCTTTCTTTTTTAGTGCATAGACACAACCCATGTTAATATTATTGCTTATAATCCCCCTGAAATGTGGTGAGTGTGAACAGGGCCTTTTCAGGCATTTCTCAGGCATTTCTGTTCTTCCTGACAAATGGACTGTGGTATTTTCCTCTCTTCTGGGCTCTGCAGCCATGCATGAGAGGTTTAAGTTTGCAGGTCACACATGAAACTTCAGTGCTTCTGGCCCCTGAAGGCACAGTAACAAAAGTGATGAAATAGCAAAAATCCATCCTGAGAGTGTGCTACAAAGACACACAAAAGCATATGGAAATATAAATTGGGCTTCAACAGCCTGAAAGTGAAAATTGATACTTTTCACGCGGCTGTGTCGTTAACACATAGAGTAGAAGCCCACGAACACAACCAAAGGCTGTTCCCATGTGTGAAGGAAATGCACACGGTTCACCGTCTGACAACATCTATTGATAGCAGACCTGTCTTCTCCAGGCGCGGTTATTTATGCACATTAGATGTGCATTACTTAGCACACTGCTCAATCGAAATGGGAATCTTCTACACATCTTTTAATAGGCCAAACTCTTTCCCCACAAAATGCCCATGTTCAGTTGTATATAATTTAATCTTCAATGTTAATTGAAAATAAGGCTTCTGAATTTCTTCAAAACCAGAGCGTTTTCTCGTCTTAACGAAATAAGTGGTTAAAAGGAAGACTATGAGGCACTTTCCAGAGTTAATCAAAATTAGGTTTTGTTTTTGTTTTTTTAAATCCACCACACCCCACTATCCCACCCAGGCCCAGGGCCAAGGACCCAAGTCAGGGCTTTGCACATGCTAGGCAAGCACTCTGCCACTGAGCTAAATCACCAACCCTTAAATAAAATTTTTTTTAGCTCAGTTCATCTTAACAAAAGTAATAATCCAATCCACTCATCAACTCCCAAAATCCACACTTTACCTTTAGACAGGTCTGTTTAACAATCTTAGCCCAAACTCATCTGTCCTGTTGCACTGGGCCCTCCAATGTATGCTATCTGAACCACTGAACTTGCAAATGGATGATGATGATGATGATGATGATGATGATGATGATGATGATGATGATAGCAGTGCGCACAGAACAACACTTTTGTCAGCTTTTCTTTCATCTCCCAAAGAGACTATGCAGTCCTGTGGCAAATAACTGTTCCGTGAGTATTTATATCTCCAACAGCAATGTTTTTTCCTTCTAGTTCTGAGGAAATGTGTGTGAAGAGTTTAAAGGCCCTTTTTGTTAGGAAAGTGGAAGTTGGAATATAAGCTGCAGCTTGTACATATTAAGCATGATACTCTGAATCTCGTCCCACAGCTGTGAAGGAAGAACTTTTTGAAAGGAAACTGGGTAGAAACCACAAAGAAAAGGAACTGTTGTGGCTAGGAACAGAGTCTTCTCAGGCAGATTTATTTCTGTTCAAAGCCACTAAATCAGATAGTTACTGTCATGGGTCCAAAGCAGTGACAGAGGGAGCTATGTCAGCACAGTATCAGGTGAGGCATCTGAGATGTCGCAGATCCTTGGTGCACCAGTGTAGCCACCAAGGTCCCATGACAGGCACTGAGCCCAGAAGGTCCCACCTCAGACAGGCAGACTTAGCAGACTTAGGCAGACTTCTCACACTCCCTCCTCCAGCCTCCCTGCAGGCCAGATGTTAGCAAGGGCTGGAGGGCTGACAGCCTGCTCTCTGAGAAGTAGGTACATGAAGAGACCCAGCTCTGGGTCTTAGCTGGCTGTCTGTCACCCAGGTGAAGGCTAAGCAGTGCTGCTGTCCACAGCACCATGACCCAGGGAAGCCAGGCAATGCTCCAAGGCACATGCAGATAGAGATCCCTCTTGGGAGGCAGTTTCCCAGAAACAACCTGGGCTGTACTTCTAAAGAAAGGCTTCCCAGGGCTCAGGCCTGTGGCATGGTCAACAAGCACATGCCCAGAATTCTGAGCTGAAAACACAAGAGACCTATGAAAGGTAACTTTCTCGCAGAATCATCCTCAGCCCTGGGCATGCTCAACCATTAAGATTCCAGGGTGCCTTATTGCCTATTATGGAATTTGGTCCATGGTCCCTGATGTTCTCAGAGTCCAGAACATATAAAGAGAAAAAAATCTCTGAGTATGCCTTGTGGATTCTCGGACCACAGCCTAGTCTCATACATGTTCTGACTATAGAAGAAAGAGCTTTGAAAAACACCACCCTTAGGCAAGTGATAGTGTACAGTGAGTCCTCTTGGAGGCACACACAGATCTTATGAGCAAGGCAGGCAGGAATTACTTTCATCAGACAATAAGCCCAGATAACGGAGATCAGAAAGGAGCTTATACCAAACATGTACTGAGCATCAACTACGTACCCCGCACACTTCTTGATGGGCATGTGTTGCTGGTAAGTTTCCCCCAACTCAGCATGAGTCTTCCACTGTGACCCCTACTGGGTACAGACCCCTCATAGATACCTGTGCTGGTGTCCTAGAGAGTCATACACAGATGGTCTTAGTCTAAGCACCCAAGTTGACACAACAGAGGTGGGAAAATACAAGTTTAGCTATTTCCCATTAATGAAATCTGAGTGGAGGATTTAACTTGATACTGATATTCAATATTCATTCTTAGGTACATTAATTAATTGAGTGAAATGGTGGGTGTACTGGTAATCCTTTGGAAATAACTTGCTATCTTTATATGTGTATACCTTCCCATGTCTGTGTGTGTGTGTGTGTGTAAAGATCCTTTGTCTGTCTGTAGCCCATTCTTCTTTCTGATTCTTTTCTCCCTCTCTCTCAGAATAAAGTTTGCTCTCTCAAATCTCTCTTTTTGGGGAGGATGAGGAACAGGTACAGAAACAACAACAATGAAAATGTAATTAGATCTGGTTCTGAGATTAACTCCACAATTAATTTTGGCAGTACACAGTGTAAAAGCACTCACCGGGCACGTAGTTAATCTGTTATGACTAACATGCAAAATTAAGAGTGAAATTCAGACTGGTTTGAGGGCCCTCCCTTGTATTTGGATACAAACATCTGGCAATTAGTCAAGTAAATGACAAAACACACAAGCAGAACATGGATGTGATCTTCAGGTCTAACGCATGTGCATAACTTCAAGGTAACCTTTCAAAAGCCGTCCCTTCTTTCTGACCACATCCAAAAAATGAAACTGTGTACATCCAAAGTGCGGGGTTATAACCACTGAAATCCACACCTTTGCCCTTTTCTAAAGCCCAAGCAATCAAGTTCCAGAATTTCTAGGCTCAGAGAACAACAGGTTGCCTTCTCTTGGCCATATTTTTATAAGAAAAGACTCCACTTTTGAAGCCAAGCATCCTTCTGAATTATACTGAGATATCCATCTACTGTGGAGTGAAATGTGCCCCCTCCCCCAAAACAAAAGAGACAGAGAAATCCTAATCCCCAGTATGTCAGAATACAATCTTATTTGCAGACAGAACCTTAACATGGGTAATTAAATTAAAATGAAGTCATTAGAGTGAACCTGAATGCAATATGCCTGATGTCCGTATGAGAAAGGAAAAATTGAACACAAAGACAGGCAGGAAATGATGTGAAGACACACGGGGAGAATGTTAAAGTGAACCTGGAACCTGGCTAAGTATCTACAAGGCTGGGCTACCAGAAGCTAGGGAGGGGAATGGGACAGATCTGCCCTTGTCTCCTGGGATTTGCATGGTTAATTCGGAGGAGGTGATGCACAACAAAAGCAGGACATTCATCCACACTTCTCAGGAACATTGTCCAAGGTCCAGCAACTTTTGTTCCCAACTCTCTCATTTTCCTGTTGAAAGTTCTGCCCAGAAGACACACAGAGTTTTCATTTACTGGTGATGAGATGGGATGACACATTGATGTGTGCGACATTCAAGTACATAGTCTATTGTCTCTATATTCTAGAGTGTACAAGTCACCAAACACCAGGGACTGGGAAATTTGTTTCCATATTAAACAAAACTAGACTGGGAAAACTCCATGTAAATATGTTCTTTTATGCAACATTTATTAAATATCTGTTAGGTTTGAACTAGATCAAGGGTTGGTAAAAAAAAAAAAAAAAATTCTAAAGAGCCAGATAGTAGGTCTTTTGGACTGTGAGAGCCATGTAGCCTCCCCTCTAACTAGTGAACAATGCCCAGTGTTGTGCTAGCGAGAAGCAGCCACTAACAACCCACAAATGAATAAGTGAGGCTCTGCTCCAATACCAGGGCTGTTTCTGCCCCCAATTTAGAAGATGGGGAGATGAGGCAGCCCTACCCATCCACAGTTTCATATAGTCTTCACCTAGGAGACACAGGAATCAGAAAGCAAAGGGCTTTGACAGAACCAATGGGTGTCACCAAGGAGAGAGAAATGAGTGCACCTGTGTTCTAAGCCAACACAATTTGGGGAAGTGAAACAATGAAAAGCTGGAGAACAATTTCCACCAAGGAAGGAAGGAAGGAAGGAATGGAGGAATGGAGGGAGGGAGGGAGGGAGGGAGCAAGGAGAAAGTAAAGCACAAGAAAGAAAAAATGAATCCCAGACAGGAGTGGTTCACAAGACATCTGTCAATGTTACAGATGACACGAATGTTACAGGTGACACAAATATAAAACTTGACTACATCCTTCAAATATGATTTAAAAAAAAAAATCCCCATGAAAAGCCAAATAGCATACATGTAGGTAAAAGAATAGGTCTTTAAACCATCCCCCAAAAGGGAGAGGGGAGAGTGCTAAATCCCACCTTCACCACGAGCTCTACCAGTCATCTAATATTGCAGAGTTATGAGGTGAGAATAATGTGCCCGACTGGTGCAGGAATGAAAAGTCCCTGGGCAGAAACACACGCTCCATCCACCAGTACACTGCGGACATCTATTTAACAAGCCCGAGTGTGATTTACTGCCCCTGACTCTCATATTAAACATTTTCAATATCTTTTAGCAGTTTGATAAAACCTGTTAAAATTAAATTCCAACCACAATTCACTCATCCACACCTTAGGAGGCAAAGGTTACACTAATGTGATCTCTCTTTATAGCCCCTGCCAAAGGACAGGGGAGTTCCCTCAGTCTGTGTGTATAAAAGTAGTAATCCAAAGGCACAAGGGGCATTTCCCCCCTTAATTTATAAATGTGTATACACACATACATACACACCACACACACACACACACATTAAGATCAACAAACAGATTGGGAAACGGGTTCTGTTGGTCAGAGTATCACCTACAACAAAGCCAAAAAGATCTCTTCCAATTTGATGAATGGAAAACTCACAGAGGGAACTTCAGCCACACATTCCGTATGTATGTACACAGATTGTCTGAAATTAATATTCACTGCATTATTTGGGACCCACTAAAAAGAGACCACCCAGGCAGTTCAAATGCTTGTGATGAAACACTTTATCCCATTGTCATAACCCTCTGTTTAGTGTCTTGTTTAAAACAATAAGCACCAAAATATTCAAGAACCTGAACTTTATTAGATGTTGAAATAATTTTTTGAATAATTTGTCATCTTCATGAGGTCAGTGGTTCATAGTGCTTCTTTATTCACCAAGCAGATGCTATAGCTAGAGTATATTTAGATATGGAATATACTTAGCATATATGGATATTTAGACAAACACTAATGTTTAACATAACAAAATAAAACCTGAGAATGCGTGCAGCTATCCCTCAATGTGGTCAGTTGAACTTGTCCTATACTACTCACATCAATGACCGGCTCTTACATAAGTTAGCTAAACTTGAAGTGGGAGAGGAGTTCTTAAAGTTGGATAAGCACTGATACTCCAGGATTGTACAAATGTTTCAACTGCATGTAGACCTTGGTTTCTTCAACATGGAACTGGTCCCTTGCTCACCAAAACTGGAGAAATAGATTACCTCTGCCTACATCACCAGCCATATCTGATTTCATGGAAGTCTGAACTACAGTCAAAACCCCCTGCCCACATGTGGCGAATGTCCTATTATAAGAAGACACCTAATTCACCTCCAGGTTTCCAACCTACAAATGATCATGACCAACCATGGCCACAAGAATAGGCCTGGATATCCCACTCCACATTCATCCTCTGCCCTTGGATGTGCACTCGCACACACACAGCATGAATCTGTGAATGGAGACGTTTATTTTCCAACATTACAAATCCACAAGTCATCATAGCTGCTCAAGTGATCACTGAGGCAAAATGCTCATGTGATCAACTTTCCAATTCTACCCTCTCAGCCACTTCTTTCCCGTCCTACAACCATAAATCCAACATTTTCCCTCTAAATTTGGTACAAAAACATAATCACACATGGCCTGAAAAGGTATCTGATGTCAAGGTCATGTATCAATTGGGTTAAGTTGAGAGGCAAGGGGCAAGTGTAGAAAAACCATTCTCAAACTTTGCTCTTGGGAGAAGGGAACAGTGATTGGAGGTGAGGGGGGAGAGCCTCATTTTTCATCATTGTGGTTGTGAAGGTCTTGACCTCACTTTCTCACTCACTGCTTATGCTACGCCTAGAGCATCACGGGAACTACCAAAATGCAGAGAACAATCCTATTGTTCTGATTTCATATAATGAGGCTGGTATTTGCCTTAAAATAATCAGACAATTATATTAACATCAACATGAGAGACCTAAAAATCCACAGTACTCAAAAGAAAGAAGGAAGGGAGGGAGGAAGAGAGGGAAGAAAGGAAGGAAAGAAGGAATGAATGAACAAACTAATTCCTCTATTAAGACCAGGTATCCTCGTGCCCCCTTCTGTGGACCATCCCCAGATTCCATCCGCCATGCTAACAGGGTTCTCACCACCGTCACATCACATCAAAACACGGAATAAGGGGGCTGTCTTTCTCCAAAATGCTTTAGGCCCATTTAGAACAAAGGAATTAGCCTTGATTTTTAAGGGGTTGGCAGCAAACAAAAGTAAATAAAGCGGGGGTATGAATAGTTTAACATAGATGATCACAGATCCAGCTGCCAACGCGCACTTCTGTGCCTTTTACACCAGGTAGATGAAATTCAGAAATGCTGCTTTTAGACAAATTTAGAAAGCGGTTCACTGAAAGAAAATGTATATTTTGAAAATGAAAAGCTTACGCAGTCGAAAGCTAATTAAACTGATTATATACAAATTGCTGTCAGCATAAAGTATTAGGAAACAGACCTAGTAAGTTATAATTTTATAACAGCATTTATAATACTCCTATTGATTCAAATATAAAGAATCAACTATAATTTTCATAGAGATACTTCTAATGCATTGCTTGTTTTTACTTCCATTAAGTCAAAATGGTAAGGTGAAAACACCATTGGCCACTGATGGGGGAGACCAGGTGGAGGTTTAGGGCACAGGCCAGGTTGCTTGCCCTATAAAAGAGTACTTTCACTCCCTGAAGTTCTCCTGATTTGAAGCTCAGGTTTGACATTTTTGAAGAGCAGGCGTCACTGCCTATCTTAACTTTTAACTCCATCTTCAGCTGCTTCTGCCTCTCTAGTCTCAGCTCGGACCCTCTGACCAGACCCCTTCTTATTAAAAAGGCAGTGGGTGACAAGCTCAGACACTCAAAAGCTATAAAATATGAGGAACAGGTGATGTTAGAAGATGAAACTCTTTCCCTAAAGGATGTAGAACTGCACCAAGCACCGAAAATAGGAAGTGGAATGGGGAGTCCCTGGGAATATCTCCAAAGCAGCTTGTTTTGGAACCAAAAAAAAAAAAAAAAAAAATAGGGGAGTTGTGAGAAATTATCCCCTAATTACTAAGGAGCTGTTAACAGATGAAGTCAATCTATATTTGCTGATGCGGAAACATATCCAAGATATATTGGCAGAACAGTATGTATAGCAGGAAGCCATTTGTGTGTGGGTGTGCTTAAAATGCTCATATATGTGCAGAAAATTTCTGGAAGGATGGAGGGGGGGAAAAAAGATAATTGTGTTTTGCTTTTAGGGGAGGGAATGGGAGTAGTATTCAGGACAATTTTATTTATTTTCCACTTAACAAAGTTTTTCTAGTTTCTTTTTCCATAAGCATATACCACTGTTACAATTAAAGAAGAAATACACAGACTGTAAAGGAACAGAAGAATTGAGAGTGGGGGCATCTGCAAGGTTTTTACGAGTTGTTCTGTTTAATAAGGAGGAAAGAAAGAAACAAAAATAGGGCCAAAAGTGCTCGCACATGCACAATGCATAATTGAGGGCAAAAACACCTCCAAACAAAACATGAAGACAGACTTTTGCTTTGCAGGCACCCTAAAAAATTGGTCTTTCAAATATACCATGGATTGAATGGAAGCCACCCAGTACCATTTCCTGAATTGGGAGCCTTTTCAATTTATTGGGTGAGTTCTAGTTAAGACTAAAGCCGTACTGCCGCAAACAGAAGCCATCAAAAAGCAAAGAGGTGACATCCTGAATAAGAATGAGGTGAGGGAAAGCTAGGATGGTATTACTAAAGGCAAAGACTGAGGCCTGGAAAACAATGGTACTTTAATGTCTAATGTCCATTTGAAGAAGGTGTTTCTCCACCAGATCCCCAAACAGTAACTGCAGTCTCAGGGCAAGCCTGGACGCTTTCACAATGTAACCACTGAAAACACTGCTTAGGGGGAGTTGGGGTTGTAGCACTCACCTAGCACATGCAAAGCACTGGGTTTTAGGATCACATAAGAAAAAAATTAATAAAATAAAGGTATTGTATCCATCTACAACTAAAAAAAATTAAAAAAAAAAAGAAAGAAATGAAACACTGCTCAAAACAGAAGAACTGAGGCCCAAGGAAGAGACGTGATCGCTCAAGCTTAGGCACTGTGGACTAATTAAAGCCTTCTCCCTTATAGCTGCTTTCACAAGACCATATAGCCTGTACTGGGGTTATATTTACACAGAAAACCTACAGAGTACTGCAAATTGTGGCAGCCAGAAAGTATTAGTAAGTCCACTTCTGCTAAGATGAACTTCTGGCCCCCTTTCGGAGGGAAAGGTGCCAGATATGACCCACAGTTGAGGGTCAGGCATTTTTGTATTTTAATTCCTCTTTTTCCCAGCATGAGAAATTTGTTTAACCTTTCTACATGTCCTGAGTCACCTCAAAGGTAAAACAACAGTCGCAGTGGTAGACAGTCCCTATTTGATATGGTGAAGAGAACTGAGTGAGATAATGGAGAATAACAACTGGTAAACTCAAAAGTTATGTCACCTATAATTCTGAACACTTCAATCTCCTTTATGTCAGTCAACTAACATGTGGAAATTTTTAAAATTCTTATTCTTTCTATCAATTCAATCCTACAGGATGATGTATCGGATATTATGCTGATCTTTGATACATACAACAGCACCAAATTTGCACATTCACTGAGTTGACAGTACACAGATTAGCAGGCAGAGTCTGAGAAGATTCTGGCACCATCCAAAAACACATAGCTGAAGTATACAGACAATGAACCTATGCACACCTAACCACACCACATCCCCTGGGGGGAATTTGGTTCTAATAGTGATCAGAATCACTCTTCCTAATTTTATTTTCCTTCTTAAAAGGAAAAAAGGAAAGAAAGAAAAACCTCCAGTTGTTTTCCTTCCTCTACCTGAGTAATAAATGCATGCCTTTGCTTTTCTTGAAAGCCTGCATCGGTTTCAGTCAAACCCACAATCAGCCCCAGCTCCCTGAACATCTATATACAAACCCTGTACTCCACTCCAACAAGACTTGGCAACTCCATTTTTTTAAAACACTCTTCTGCCTTAACCTCTACATCACCACAAGTTATCCAAACCCACGCTGGCCCAGACAAGACTCCACGTGTGCCCCACTTCTCCATCAAGGCTGGTGGCCAACACCTCTCCTCCTACTGGCCACCACATTGCCAGTCTCTGGCATTCATTCACTGGTAGCATCAGCTGATGAGAGGCTATGAAAGTATAAGACAAGTTAACTGTGACAGTCACTATATAAGAGTCTGTGTCACACAGGAGCCTGAAAAGTAAGTATCAAAAATACCCCAAGTCAAAGTCATAGTGATGTTGAAGATAATAATGTGCCAGTTCCCATCAAGTCTAATGTTGTCAGCCAATTAGTAAAATGAATCAATTTACTTCCTAATGGGTTTTGTCTCTGTGTTAATTTGCCTGTTTTCTAGAGATGAGGATCTGTACATAAAAAGGTGGAGCAGGGTGATGTGGCTGATATGAAAGATCTGACTGCTGTGAGGGACAAGGCAGGAGGGGCGCAATGCAGCAGGAGCATCAGTGCATGTTTGGTGGAAACTAAGCTAAACAAGAAAACGTAGAAGGGCAAGGAATTTTGCAGTTGTTCATAATATAAAAACCTAGTAGACAAATGTCTACTTTGCCTTATCCATGCAAAACTCCATACTAAGCAGTAAGAAAGTTGAAAATAAGGCATGGAGCATAAAAGAAAGGAACTTAAAATCTAGAAGATTATCTGAGACACCAGCCACACAACTGATACAAAAATAAGTCTAAGAATATAGTTACATACTGTAGTACGGATTTGCAACATCAATAATTAAATGGTCCAGTTTTGTGCCTGCTTTATTTCCAGAAATCAATAGGTAAAATAAACCTGTTAGCCAGGACTCAATCAGCTGCTATGAATACAGGTTCTTGCAGGATGGATAAAATAATCCATATGTCTTTATTTGCAATTATTTTTCATTCTTTTCAAAAACAAAGATGAAGCCAGAACGTAAGGTCTCTCCCAACTAACTCTTCAAATTTCTACGCCTTCAAGGGATATAAAATTTTTTTAAAAGCTCCCCTGTATCAAAGGCCTGCCACACATATTTTGAAAGTTCTACAATGAGAAACGTCCATTTACATTATAGCTCAACCCATCCACAAGTGTTAGTTTTAATTACAAGTGATCCGCGTATCAGGCCTTGCCTTGGAGACCAGTCACGGGGGCGCTGAGAATTTCCCAGATTGTATATTTGAATTCACTACAATGCTTTGTCACTGGGGGTTTAGGCGTTCAGTAATAATGTGCTTTGTTCTCAAAAGTGGCCCCCACACCTGCCAACTAAAAGGAAAGCCAAGGGCAGTCTTGTGGGATGATATGCAATCATGCTGCCCCCTAGTGGCAGCTTCTGAGAGTATCTCTAAAGAAGAACGCAGTGGGTGGGTACAAAACAGGAAGGAGACAAGATATCTGACAAGAGTGTAAGAAGAGGAGGAAGAAAAAAAAATACTTAAACAGAAGTTAACCTGAGGAAGAAAAAACAAAGCGATCTCCTCTAAAAATTCAATGGTATTCTGGTATTTCGTGGACATTAAATAATCAAATCTGCAGGCATGAAATACAGGCAAACATCACGTATGTATAAAAACATCTGCACTCTGCTTATAATTTTTACATAAAGAAAAGCTGAGGCAAAACTGCATCTGTATCTATAAATGTACATATATGCATATACAAGCTAATTGCACCCCACCACACTTTCACTCAAGAAAACAGTGACAATTCAAAGTCCACAGAATACAGCAGCTGTGTTAGTCTGGTAGACAAAGAACACAGAAAGATAATTTGGACATTGTGGGGAGGATAAAAAGGGAGAGTGGACCTAATTAGGTTGTGTGAGTCTCCATTTAAAATACAACCATTTTCCAGGTTTCAGAGAAGGTAAAGAAATATCTGGAATTTCAGAAAAAAAAAATTCAACATGAAGATACCAATAAGGAACTACCTGCCTTTCCTTTAAGTTACACATTAACCTCATTTCTAAAATTTAAGTCTCCCCCCCACACACACACACACAAAACACAGTCATAAATAGTTAAGATTTCCTTTAGAAAACTCAAACCAAATCCATGGAAAGGAGCACAGCAGGGAATCAAGCCATGCTCTAATAATAGTCCCCACATTAGGATAAACTACACTAAGGAGCTATTCAGTACATCTAGGCAGCAAGAAAGGGTGGTAACTTTTAAGATACCTGACAAATGCTATTTTGACACCTGTAATAACTTTAATGGCAACATTCTAAACTAAAATCCATTTTCACATCACACAGACTAATTTTCTCTGGAAAGTATGCAGGCAGGGACTTACTCATTAGCCAGCAGCAGCACTTAATCACAAACTCGCAGTGACCTCTGCTGGACAGTCCACAAATCACCCCCTTACAACAAGAAGACTGTTGCTGTCCATTCTGGGTAAAAGAAAACAGCTCAACTATTAATCCTTACTATAGTCTCCTCCACGTGTTAGAAAAACCACATGAATGCGGATGCTCTTGGGTGGTTTGCTTTGATTTGGAAATCAGTTATGAATTGTGTTCAATCATCCACAAACATCTTTTGTCTCCGTTACTACTTATAAGATATATAGTTCTCCCTCAAGGGAAAATAAAATTAAGTTCTTTAACAATTCTGAGAAATATAAAACATAAAGTATGGTTAGATGAGGTTATTTCAAAGGTTATTTCTAATTAGGCCCGGGATCCTCATGACATTAGCATAATATCTCAAATGTTCTCTTCTCTCAAATTCACCCTATTCTATAAAGCAAGGAATGCAGGTGGATAAAAATGATAGCATGAGAAATATGGTATGTATTTTGGCCACCACACTGTGTAAAAGAAGAAGCAGGGAGCAGTAGCACATGTCTGTAATCCCAGCAACTCAGGAGTTTCTAAGCAACTTAGTAAGACCCTGTCTCAAAATAAAACATAAAATGGGCCAGGGATATAGCTTAATGGTAAAGTGCCTCTGGGTTCAATCCCAAGTACCAAAAAAGAAAAACCAAACAAAACATAAGAAAAAAATATACATAACACTTGTTTTCAAACAAAAAGGAATAGAGTATTTCATGCACTTGGAGCATATCCCCAATAGGTTGAGTGCTGAGGTAAGAATCAGCTCTCAGTTTTACCCTTGGTAGTAGTCTTAGGCCTCAACTTACTTACCTATGAAACAGGGATAAGTAGAGTTAGCATGTACTTAAGTAGAGTTGCTATGTACTTATGTAATGCATCCAGCTCATAGTTTATGCTCAATAAACACGTTTTGGGGGGCTGAGGTTGTAGCTCAGTGGTAGAGCACTTGCCTAGCATGAGGCACTGGGTTCGATCCTCAGCACCATATAAAAACAAATCAAATAAAGGTATTATGTCCATATATAAATAAATAATGTTTTATGCATACATTCACATACATTGAATGGACATTGCCTCTATAAAACCTTCCAAGTTTCTATACTAAGAGCAGACGTAAATCCCAACCTCTTGGACGGGCAGCCTCAGCATTCCTCAGTACAATTTAAGAAAGAACAAGCAGGCTATAGCAACTAAGATAGACGGCTTCTTGAGACAATGAGGGTCCCACAGAACCTGAGCAGCACTTCTGCCTCACCCCAGGACTGGGAGGTTGCAGAGATCATCCCTATAAGAGGAAAGAGCCTAAGTGCCCACAGATGTCCTCGGTGGAAGATTTCAGCGTTCCATGAAACTTGGAACTCAGCATCATAGACACCTTTAAAAAGGTATTTTTAGGAAGGACAATTTGACAACATCTGTCCAAATTTAAAATGCATACTCCTTTGGACTCATCAATTTCACGACCAGTTAGGAATTTGTGGCATATATTCAAAAAAGCTTAAGTGCAGTACTACTTTTTATGGAAAGAGAGGGAAGGAATGTGGAATATCAATGAACATGGAAGGTGGACCCAGTGTGCATGCCTGCAAGCCTGTGGCTTGGGAGGCTGAGGCAGGAGGATCAAGAGTTTAAAGCCAGCCACATCAACTTAGTGAGGCTCTACTACGCAACTTGGCGAGACCTGTCTCTAAATAAAATATTTAAAAAGGTCTGGGGATATGGCTCAGTGGTTAAGCGCCCCCTGGGGTTCAATCCCAGGAACCAATAAATAAATGAACATGGAATACTTTTTGATCATTAAAAAGAATGGAATGGGTCTAACAAAAGCTCATTGAGAGAGACCCAAATTATATGCTACATTTAAGAAGGAAAAATGATCTAAAACTAAACATACAGCTTCTCTATACCATTAAAATTTCTGGAAAAATACACACTAAAAAATAGTATTTGTGATTAATTCCGAGGAGTGAAATGGTGGGAGATAGTAGAGCACCTCTAATTTATTCCTTACATTCTTCTGTAATCTATGACTTATTTACCATGAACATGCTTTATTATTAAAAAATAACTCCAATCATAAAATCTAACAGTGTTAAACACACATCCAACGAGGTCAATGAGCAACTGAAATTTAGCCAGGTCTTTTTCCAGGCACATGGCACTGAGATCCAGGAGAAACCTTGCAGAGGCTGATGGGGGTTTATTTGTGGCCTTTCTTTGGTTCTTCAGCAGAAAGGCACAATTCTTCCTGCACTACCTTCTGCAAGGATGGAACCTAAAACTATTTTGAGCTCTGCATTCCACTTTAATCTTTCCCTTAACAACTGCCTTTACTGGAATATTAGAATAACACTCTCTATATGGAAACCTCTGGGCCTCTGGCTCTCCTTAGGGTGTGCTTAGGAATCAGGAGCACACCTAGTCAGAGACGCCTGATGGTCACTAAGCACAAGATTCCTGCCTCCCAAGACCTCTCGCCAATCTTCTCCAACACACTACACTTCAAAGACCCACAGCCTGGCATAGTCAGGTCCCGCGGGTATCCACATCCTTCCCCACACAGGTCGAGAGGCCACACACAGGGCTAGATAAGCATGGATGTAGTCCCTTGCCTGGAAGCCTGTCCCTTGGTCTACAAAGGAAGGTGACACACCACTTACTGGGAGGCATGTGCCTCACAGCACAGCTCAATGGCCAACTGAACACCAACCCTGTGTACTAGTAAATAAATGTGTGTGAGGGGTTGAGAGGGGAGTGAGGAGAAGCAGGATTGGTGGAATGCTTCGATGAAACGGGATAGAGGAGGTCTCGCCTACCAGGAGCAGTGATTTCCTTGGCTGTCAAGGACACACAACACCTCTCTCACAGGGCTGTGGGATTACGTGGGCTCCTCACTTTCATAGCCAAATTCTACTCTTGTGAATTCAAGATATTGAATTCCTCACCTCCCACTTGCTCAGCACCCCTCGGCATATCCCGCCCCCCCCTCCAGCTTAACGATCTGGTTCTCCATGAAGCTCTCATTCACCCACAAGTTGAGGACTTCCAGGTTCTCTTCCCCTT